>NC_086321.1:112665781-113018281 GCF_036172605.1 Pelobates fuscus | reverse complement strand
ACACCACAAAAGTGTAAAAAGAGGCTTGGTCGCAAATGTACAACATCGCAAAAACAGTCCAGTCCTTAAGGGGTTAAGCTGTAGTTGTTCTGGTGACTATAGTGTCCCTTTAAAAACAGAACAGAAAAGTCAAAAAAGTTACAATTAAGAAGATTAAGAATTTCCCAAGGGACTACACATTTTAAATCTGTACAAGTATCTCTCTTGAGCTTTGTTTTTTTTCTAAGCTTGGACCATTTTCTCCAAAGTTCCCACATTCGTATTGTAAGTTGAGAGCCCACAAACCATGCGTGCCTTCCTCCTAAACAGCACCATTTGTTCATTGGCATCTCTTGGAGACTCCATGAAATGCATAGGGCCTCTCACATAAGGGGAAGCTATAGTAGCAGTATTACCTTTTTACTTGCAAATGGGAGGGTACTGGAGATATTTTTTCCAATCCAGATATTTTGCTTATTAAGTATGGCAGTTGATTGTCAACCCACAGCTCAGTTTATGAATGATATTCAGTTTAATACATATCATAGATGTGATTTAAATTTTGGTTGCAATAATTTTCCTTTGTTTTAATTTGATGAGCTTATATCTACCTTTAATTGAATATGCTAGCATTTTGCCTGTTGTGGTTGAGTCCGCATCTCCGTTGTATTTTATTAGCTTAATGTTTGGTTCAAATGTGTGGATAACCTAGTTCAGATTAATTTCCCTGCCTGTAGGCTAGATTCTCACATCAAGTACTACATAATTTAACTTGTTCTTTTTCCATAAATTATTTGTCTCACAAGAGGGCGTATGGTGTATGTAATGTTATGTATCAGCATCATACATCTATCTGCTATGAGGTCAACTTTGCTCTAATGTAATACATTTTGCAAAATTCACTTTAATGGTGAATAAAATAAAACTATAACTACCACAGTTTGTCATACAACTCTCTGTGCTTTGAGGTCAGCCGTACGTTTTTCTGCTTTGGGTACTGTACTGACAAGTTAATGTGCGTTTATAGTCTAGCTCAGGTTCATATCTCTGCATGGAGATCTTTGTCCCACAGATAGATAAATGAATGTGTAATAAAAAAACATATTTGCTAAATTTCAGCAATAGAGACAAACTTGCAATAAGTTAGTTAGAATGTTTTCAACTTGGCTTTAATTTATGAACATCAGCCCAATTCACTTTAATGGTGAATAAAATAAAACTATAACTACCACAGCTTGTTTCAACAGTCAAACCCTACATTAAATAACTACTATCAAATGGATACAAAAGGAGTTAAGCATGTATCTTGCAGACATATTCTAATGTTAATGCTCCCTGGAACATATCTGACACACAAACAACCTCTTGTTTATTCTTAGCTAGGTTTCAGTACCACAGATGTCTCTGCCTCTTTTATAGTACTCAAGAACATGTGAACGAATTAAATATGAACAAATTAAAACCACTAATAAGCTTAAGAGTTTGGGCCAAGGCAGAGTCTTTAGTTAAATGCTATCACATGGTTGATATTGACGACATTCAGTGTGAGAATCCCTATAATCTATTTTGCTCCACTTAATTATATTGCAGAACAGTAATCGATGTCACAGTGAAGACTGTCCTGTTTACACATCTAATTTTTTATCCTTTGTAAATGGGCTAGTTTAATGGGTCTGTTTAAGCACTATAATAACTTTGCATCATTGTAAATGTCATGGTTCGTACATTACCTGCAACCAATCTCCTTGTTAAGAGTTACTTTTTTTTTTTTTTTTTAATTCTTTATTTTTCTTGTGCATAGATTGACAACAAGCGTGTAAAGCCACAACAGCATCTACAAGAAATTCCATATCATTGTACAGTGTGGCATTTTAGACGGCACATTTTTATATTATATGAAAATAGCAAGATCGTAAACAACGTTTTTGTGATAAAACATGCTAAGCTAGACATGTATAAAACCGATCTAGTTATGAGATGCGTATAATTGAATTAACTGCGCGTTTTTAACTATAGTTATCGCTTAGCAAGCAAAGTATAATAAGAAATAATTTTCGCTTTTGATAAATGTGTTAAGACAATATGCATAGGGATGTACAGACCCACAGTGCTGAAAAGGCTAGACAACACAATCAAATTCGTCGTTGGTGTCAGCAGTACTGTAGTTCCATTGCAGCGTTTGAACTGATTCGTGGTCTAAGTATTGTGCACAGAAACCAGTACAGGTTTAAAACCTGCACTAGTGTCTATGCTGGGCAAGATTTGGAGTTGTAGTTTTAGTGAGGTGCCTTGCACTGAGAGGATCGGGCAATACAGCCTGCATATTTACTGGTTTCACAAAACTGCAAAGGGGTCATCTACTGAATAGTGGGTCGAGTTAAAACAACTAGATTGCAAAATTAGGGCACATCAGTGGAGGTGCAAAGATCTCTAAACCTGGTTTCTTAGCAGGTTGGCGCCAAATTAAATAGAGATTAATATACAGTAAATAACACCCAAAGATTTTTCGAATTATTAGGTCAACTATAAACATGCAAGGCATAAAACTTTAAGAGGCCGGATAGCGTCCATTTGTGAATATATGCCATTTCCCCCGCTTGTTGTGGTTGAGGTGGATGACTGGGAAGTTCTTACGGCTGCGGCATTTTAAACCTATGCCCGCCTTTCGATTTACAAAGTCCCGGCAGGGTGAGAGTTGGGCAGTCTTTAAGCGGTGGAGGTCTATGGACAGTCCGTTCTGGCCCACCGGGTGGCTTGACTGGATTCTCCGAGCTATATGGTGCCCCGAGGTCTCCGTGGCTCCGTTGAGAGTGTCATAGGGGGGCTTGCACTTGGGTTGCAGTCGCTTGACGGCGTTGCCCGGTTTCTTAGGGCGCGATCCTCCCTTGGGACGTGGTCTCATTCTTGGAGGGCCGCGGTGAGCAGCGGACGCCACTGAATGGGTTGTGGCTTTCTGGCTGTCTATTTGGTTCACCTGTTTCCGAGGTTCAGGAGCTTGTCGAGTTTCATGTAGTTTACCCGTTCTGCGTTTCCTGCCTTCGGTAGGTGAGTGCTCCTTCATGCCGGGCGTCCCCTCAGCTTGCGGCCGTCTGCTCCATAGTTTCTGCCGTTGTTCATAGTTGTCCAGCAGGCTTGGCGTTGTCGGCATGGCGGTCGCCATTTTGGCCATAACTGTGTTGCGGAGTAGTGTGCTTGAATCAAGTTCGTTTCGTCGGTATTTGTCGCTTGGTTGTACCGGGATATCCCTCACCGGCCAGGGGGGGTAGACGGGGACTTGGGTGTAGCAGCGTTTTCAACAGAGCCGCCGGCGTGGAGGTCGGCCGCCTCTCCTGCGCCTGCACCCGCTGGTAGGCCGCAACCCTATCTCCGCCTCAGATTGCTTCTCAGGGTCCGTCGTACCGGCTAAGTGAGTCTCTGGGTCACACCGTTATTGTGGCTTGTTATTTCGGCAATTTAGGTGTGGTCTTTGAAGGGTAAGTCGCTTGTTTAACGGTTCTTGCCTGGAGCTCCGGTTTGGTGCGACCAGTCTGCTTGGCGGTTAGGCCCCGCCCCCCGTTAAGAGTTACTTTTAAATGCAGCAACTTAAAATTTACTGCAGCTATAAGACAGCCAGCTCCCCCCAATAAAAATATTGCACAAAAATATCGGTACTCCAGGATTTAGTAGGTAAAACTTCGCTATTCAAGTAGACCCAATTGGTCGACGTTTCAGCCGCTAAACGGAGCTTTCATCAGAGCATAAAAACACACACACACACACACACCTCTATATAGCAGACACTAAACACACAGTAAAGAGTTCTCCACAAAAGTTTGTTCAATCTGTGCAACAAAAACATTCTCAACTTACTTTTGCTTCCCACTCCATTCCTGCTACGGAGATTCCCAGTAATAGTACAATTGTGATCGCTCCAATAATTCGAATGTCATTGATGTTATCCACCATAATGGCATTGTGTTCCTACAAAACAAACACGTTGAATATTAGAAGATTAATTATGCACATTACATAAGCAATAATAAAACATATAGAAGTTTTAACTAGGTCAATGTGGTTGCACGAATTTAATGACATAATTGAAATGGATTCAAACTTCTGGGACAAAGAAATAATTAGTGAGTCTGTAAGCACAGTGCTGGGGCCATTTGCCTCCCACTAGAAAAAAAAACAAAAAAAAACCAAAAAAACAACTAATAATTTAATTTGAGGAAGCATGTTTTTGTATTTTTTTTGGGCTGCACTGACTTTACCAACCACCAATGTATTAAAAATTAAGCAAACATACCATGGAGACTGAAGAGGTGTTATAGGAAAGTTCTATAGAGAAATCCAAACAATCCCTGGACCAAATATTCATATTTTAGGGTTGAGTCCTGGAATTCAGTCAGTAAAATAGGCCAATAATATCACCAGTGGGAAATGTGCTCAGTTCCCAGTTTCATTTAGTTTGTTTTATTTATTTTTTGCTCTACCACACCTCTCCCTCTCTGTGTTGATGCCCAGGGCAGTGATGTGCTAACTACAATTCTTAACACTGCTGCTTATTATGGTGGGCATGCCTTGCTCCCTATATTGTAATAATTCTGCACTACAAGGATACTTGTTCTCCATTCCCAAGAATATAGTATACCTCTCCTTTTTCATTTTCACCCCCTCCCCCATTGCATAAAAAAATAAAAATAAATAATGTTTACTAACCTCTGCTTACCTCTCAGCCTCCAATCCAATGCTTCTCATAAGAAAGCATTGGAGACCTATTGCACATGCGCAGTGAGAGCAGCAACAGCTTTGAATAAATTATTTCATATGGGGGTTCTGCGTCACGTGATAGTTTTACTCTGTCAGTTCTGCTGAAGCACCTCTAGTAGGTGTCATACTGACAGCCACTATAAGTGGACTTAACACTGCAGTGCAAACATTGCATTTTCTCAAAAACTGCAATATTTTACATTGACACGCAGAGGAGAAAAAAAATCTCTTGGTACAATACAATAGGGAGACTACAATAAATGTGTTTTCTTATTTTTTTATATGCCAACAGTTTGTATTTGTTCGTACTAGAAAATACTTCACATTGGTTTGGATTACTTGAAATAGTTACAAAATAATTATAATAACTGACTGGAAAAAAAAAAAAAAAAAAACCCTGCTTCAGGTGTAATAAACCGCTTTCCACCCATCATACTTACCATGATAAATACTACAATTGAAGAGAAATAATAATCTACCTGAACAACAAAATTTTAATTGAACCAAATCGAGAGCATGCTTGTGAGCCCCAAACGAGATCAAAGCAACCATACACAGCTGGGCATTGGTTTTCTCAGCGTGTACTTACAAAATAAACAAACACATAATGTACTCTAAAGTGAAGCAATTCCCTGCCTTTGATTCTATAAGCCATTTGTTGGTATTGGCACACCGTATGAACTCGGTCCCAAACTTCCTCAATCGAGGGGGGACCGTCCTCTTCCAATGGTGGGCTATGCTGATTTTTGCAGCCAACAAAATGTGTATCACCACTGTTTTGGGGAAAGCTCTTTAAGTTTGGGATATGGTACAACTGGTAGTATTCTGGTGTAAATTGTAATGACAGTGTTGTTATATTATGCAGAGAGTCTTCCATTACCTTCCAGACGGAAGTTATGCCAGAGCAGCCCCCGAAAATGTGTTTAAATTAACCTGTCTCTGTATCTCCAGCATTTGTGATAGCTTCAAAGGAACTAAGTATCACCTCATCATTATTTTACAAAATGCTTCCCAATGGGATAGGCTACTAGAAGTCGATTTAGTTATCTGTATGGTCTGCAACCAGATGGGTAGCGGATATTCTATGTGCAGTTCCTTTTCCCATTGCATCATATATGGTAGTTTTTCAAAGGGAGTTAGGTCATGTGACGCGTTATAGCATAACAAGAGGGTTTTCGTTGTTTTATATTTACCAATGCAACATTTGCCGAAGGGGGTGAGCACGGAGGAGTTCCCAACTAAATATATTTGGATTCTATCATATGTTTAATTCTAATATAAGTGAATAATTCTCTGCCAGGCAATGAGAATTCCGCCTGCAATTTGGGAAATGGCTTAATGCTGTTCCCGTCGATAAGAGAGCTAATTGGTGTAGCTCAGTTTTTCATCCAAGTGTCCACAGATCGGTCTGCTGACAGGGACTCTAGTGATATAATGGGGGCTACGGTCAGCAAGTCATTGCGACCAACTAGGTCCGGTGACAATGTTTTCCCAATTATGTATCAAGAATTTCATACTTGGGAGTATAGGGCCGATATTTTGTATCGCCGTCATGGCTGTCAGTATAGAGGCTTTATAATATGTTTTTATATTTGGGATGCCCAGTCCCCCTTTGTGGTAAGGCAACCATAGCAAATATTGCTTCATTCTCGTGGCTTCTTTTTCCAGATGTGAGCATTAAGAATAGCCTGAAACTGTTTTAAATGTTTGTTTAGTACAGTTTTAGGGATCGGTCTGAAGAGATATAAAATATGCAGCAGTATCATCATTTTGACGGAGTGCACACGCCCCAGCCAGGACACCTCCAAATCCTTCCATTGTTCCATTTGAGTTTTTGAAATGCCCACCTTTTATTGTCAGACTCAGAACCAAAGACAAGTCAGTGAAAGTAATCATACTGCAATAAACAAAATCATGAAAAAGATTTATATTCAAATATACAGGTCACTGTATTTACCTCGAGTAACTCTACCACTGTTTCAGAAAAGCCCACCACATACATAGCAACAGCTACGGCATTTGCAAAGGCAAAGATGAGCCCAATTGCCCCTCCAAACTCTGGACCCAAACTTCTAGAGATTAAGTAGTACGCACCTCCTAAAAAAACAAGACAGAAAGATATTATATATAACTTAATGGTTGATCTGCTATTTTAAACTTTATAGATAAGCACCACTGGCCTCTACTCCTACAGATTTTGTACTTCTCAGCATCCCAAAAGTGGTATTCACGAAATTCAGATGGCTGATCAGGGCCTTATTTTGTTGCAACAAGAAGCTTTTTTTAAACACAAATTTAAATACCCATCCATACCACTTCGTATTCACTCCTCTTACCCAAGTATTGTTGTCTTCGGAATATCCACTGAAACTCCAGCAAAGCTGTATATGGGAAAGTAGAGAGGCAGGATATGACATTCAGTCCTGCTTCTGCCCCTGTGCACACTGCCATGCTGGAGTATCAGTAAGACTGTCTGCTGTAAGACAGAGGAAGCTAATATAATCTTTGCCCGCTCTACAGCAGTACGTGGGGATGAAAATGTAGTATGAGGGTATAGACAGGCATTCCTCTCTGGAGTGTACATGTAGGCACATGCCTAATTATAATTCTGAATTTATAAATCTTTCTCAATAGCCAGTATGTTATCAATATTTTGCAAACTGTGATAGAAAGAAGTAAGGTCAAGGCCCTGTTGAGACATTTATTTTTCATATTCTATTCAATTAAATAATACTGGTGCAGCACAAATCAGAAGGTGAAATAAAACATTCTAGATCTAATGTGAACTCTAGAAATGGCACAATGCTACATCAAATATCAAATGAATACACAGTAATTCATATTTTGGCAAAATATTTTACCTATGCCAATAAAATAAAAATAAAAAAATGCATGCAAATTAGAACCAACTATGTCCTTTTCTGGCCCACAGAGCTGTTCAACTATTCAGCAGCAATGTGCTGTAGTCATCTTTTCTGTAAGTGTTAAGTGGTTATCAAAGTCCCGGAAGTTTTAAATGCTGATGAGAGCTTTTCTTAAAATACAAAATATATAATGTATGAGTTGGGCCATTCCAGGCTGGCTGAAATGTCTGAGAGTTGAATTTCTATCACAGCAAATTTCAAATAGGATTACGCCCAGCTTAGTTCTTGGAAACTAAGAATAACATGAGGCTATTCTGATAAATAAAATAAAATAAAAAGTAAATTCTGCTTTTTTTTGTTTTTTTTTAGATTACAACGGACAAGTAGACTCAATAGTTTGTTTTTGTTTATATTAGATTTCCAAATGTTGTTACATTTTACCTATGAAAACACCCATAACATTTTGTAATTTTTAAAGGGACACTATAGTCACCAGAACAAATACAGCGTATTATACTTCTGGTGAGTATAATCAGTCCCTTAAAACTTTTTGCAGTAAACACGATTTGTTTCAGAGAAAAGGCAGTGTTTACATTATAGCCTAGGGCAGTGTTTCCCAACCCAGTCCTCAAGGCACACCTACCAGTCCAGGAATTAAGGATTACCCAGTTTTGTCTAAGGTGTTTTTAGAAAAAAAAGAAAAAACACCTTGGACAAAACTGGGTTGGGAAACCCAGGACTGGGTTGGGAAACACTGGCCTAGGGATACCTCTACTGGCCACTCCTCATATGGCTACTGGAGGTGCTTCCTGCATGGAGACACTGAACTTTCCTCATAAAGATATATTGATGCAATGCATTTCAATGAGGAGATGCTGATTGGCCAGGGCTGTGGCTTGTGCTGCCTCTGCCCCTGATCTGCCTCCTTGACAAACTTAGCCAATCTAATGCTTTCTTATGTGAAAGCATTGTGATAGGCTCAAAGCACCAATTCTGATGAGGTCAGCCAAGCAGGCAGATCAGGGCAGAGTCAGCACCAGGAGACTGGAATAAAAGTAAGATGTTTTTATATTTAGTGGTGCAAGGGTGGATGGGGAGAGGGACTCAAGGGAGGTGTTAAATGTTGTTGTGTTTTTTTTTTTTTTTTTTTTTTTTTTTTTTAACAGTACAGGGTCAGAAAAAAATATTTTGTTTTCCTGACCCTATAGTGTTCCTTTAAGGTTAGGTAATTCATTCAACATGACAGAGGGGTAGGAAAACAAATTATGAGTGTACACACAAGTCCATTACAAGTACACAGTCCCAAAGGAATGAGTGGTTTTTCAGGTCTCCAGTCTGGTAAAGAACCTTCTCAGACTACTAGCTTGCTGTGGGGTGCTGTTCTAGGCTTTGCACTCAGACTCGAGATATCTAATTCTGCACTCAGTTGGATCTTGTGAAAAAACAGGAATGATCTAACGCGTGGTAGATCATTCCTGTTTTTTCACAATTTGCACACTTTGCAAGGTTTGGGAATCCTTGCTGATCAACTGCAGCCCATTCTTATTGATTGATTATAGTGAGCACCTACGCCTGTTTCTTTATACACTCAGCAGGATCTACTTTGGCTAACCAGCTACCCTTTTTACATTTGAGCATTAGATGTTCTATCTTCTATCTTCTGTCCGTACTCCCACCTCTGATGCCCGCTTTCAAGATTTCTCGAGGGCTGCACCGTTCCTGTGGAACTCGCTTCCCTCCTCCGTTAGATGCTCACCCAGTCTCCACTCCTTCAAAAAAATCATTAAAAACCCACTTCTTCATAAAAGCGTATCAATTAAACTGTTAATAGCTCCTGACTGATTCCTCTTCTGCAACTGTTACTAGTCTAATACTATCCTTACCTTTTTGTGTCATTTTATCCCACTCCCTCTAGCATGTAAGCTCATTGAGCAGGGCCCTCAACCCCTCTGTTCCTGTGTGTCCAACTTGTCTGGTTACAACTACATGTCTGTTCGTCCACCCACTGTAAAGTGCTGCGGAATTTGATGGCACTATATAAATATCATAATAATAATAATAATGGCAAGCAGCATTAATATTTTCCTTTCACTCTTTTTTGTCTTCCCTGCTTGTGTAACACAGTCTCTTCTATGCACAGACAGAAGGCTGTTTTCTGCAACATGTGCATGTCGTCTGACATCCCATTCACAGAATAGAGTGAGGAGGAGAAATATTCATGTCTGGGGTGGAGACTGCAGCGGTTAGGAATGTATACTGATGAGTAGTCTGTAGCCAACCGTAGCTGTTTTTGGCTTCATTCCACATGATTCTCAATCAGCAAATAGGCTGGATGTGAATCATATTAAATTAAGCCCACAAAACATATACATTATGGGTAACCTTTGTGCTTGAACCAGCAATGAACCTAATGTCCTATGAATTTTCGTCGGCTTGATTATCTCAATTTCAGAAAACTGAATAAAAGTCTATCATCAACTCTGTCAAAGAGGATATATTTAAAGGATCACTATAATGTCAGGAAAACAAACCTATTTTCCTGACACTATGTTATCCTTGGGGGACTCTTACCCTCAGGCGCTGAAGGGGTTAAAAGAGCCGCGCGCGCGCATTCTAACAGTCCATAGGAAAGCATTTATCAATGCTTTTCTAAGGACGTTCTGCACGCTGGATGCGAATTTCGCATCGAGCGGCGCAGAAACGCCTCTAGCGGCTGTCAGGAAGACAGCCACTAGAGGTTGGATTAACCCTGCTATGTAAACCTAGCAGTTTCTCTGAATTGAGCTGAAGTGGTCTGGGTGACTATAGTGACTATAGTGTCCCTTTGAGAAAAACAAACAAAATCATTAAAAAAATATATAAAATAATAATAATAATGATAATACTTTTTGCTATGTGTTAACATCTTTGCTAAATAATTGGAGGGCAGTGACGGTTTTGTTTGTCGTGATATATTACCAGCATGTAAAGTGCTAAATTAAATCATTCTCAGGGGAAAAAATGTGGGAATAAAAAAAAAAGATGAATTCAGATGTAAAACACAGCTAGTGTTATGGAAACATGAGGGTCTGGAAATCAACCAAGTGTGACACAAACCATGTACACATATTCTTTTTATAGGCCTGAATATCTTCCATTAAAACATAGCTTGTCATCTAAACCATACACAAGAAGAGTTATGCATAATAATGACATAAGTCAAGTATTTTCCAAACATCCTATTGCAGGATAATCATATTTCCTTTCAATATTTACCTGTGTGAAATAAAAAGACTAATATCCTATTTGTTTCAAAGAAACTTCCAATAATAATTTTTACTGGTGCTAGAACTCAGAGACAATCAGAGAATACGACTTACCTCCTCTCACAAAACCATTGGTGGCAATTGCTGATGTAGACAGACCAGTGATGGTGGTGACAACAGTGGCCATTGCAATGACAACAATACTTAAACCTGTAATAAGAAATAAAGAACAATTTATCTCTACACCACTTACAGACCAGAGAAAACCAGACAAAAATAATACAAACAACAATTTGTAATACATTTAAACTGAGTTTTTACTGGCAAACAAATTGGATTTTCTTTGGCTTGGAGATGTCCTGGAAACATCCTCTTTGATGCTGATGCTCTGGATTCATTGCCAGTAAAATATACCTAATTGGAGTAACACTGGTCACTAGGTTCCTATTTTCCTCTAGTAAAGTTCAAGACCCGCATGACAGAAGGCTAATTGCAGTAACTATAGCGCATAAAGAAGTGTAGGAGAACCACCTCAAGCCCTGTATGTCAAGAATCAATCTATGTGTGAGGGGAGGGACATTATCTAGATGTATTTAAAATAAAATAAAATAAAATAAAATAAATAACAAAAAAAATAGAGGGATAAATGTGTATGTATTTTCAAAAACGCATACATTGGTAAGGTTAACTTAGGTGTACTTTATTTATAATATACCGTATATACTCGAGTATAAGCCGACCCGAATATAAGCCGAGGCCCCTAATTTTATCCCAAAAAACTGGGAAAACTTATTGACTCGAGTATAAGACTAGGGTGGGAAATGCAGCAGCTACTGGTAAATTTCTAAATAAAATTAGATCCTAAAAAAAATATATTAATTGAATATTTATTTACAGTGTGTGTATAATGAATGCAGTGTGTGCGTATGTGTGTGTGTATGAGTGCAGCGTGTGTGTATGAGTGCAGCGTGTGTGTGCATGAGTGCAGTGTGTGTGTGCATGAATGCAGTGTGTGAATGCAGTGTGTGCAGGGCCGGTGCAAGGATATTTGCCGCCGTAGGCGAAAATTTTTTTGCCGCCCCCTCCCCCCCCATATGTCCTGACTTCCCCTCCTCCTCCCTCAGTGGTCCTTACCTCCCCACCCCCGTGTTCCTTCACTCCCCCCCCCAGTGGTCCTGACTCACCCCTCCCCTAGTGGTCCTTACCCTCCCCTCCCCTAGTGGTCCTTACTTCCCCCTCCCATAGTGGTCCTTATCCCACCCCCTCCTTCTCATAGTGGTCCTTATCCCCCTTCTCCCTCCCATAGTGTTCCTTATCCCCCCCATCCCTCCCATAGTGGTCCATATACCCCCCCCCTCCCTCCCATAATGGTCCTTATACCTCCCCTCCCTCCCATAGTGGTCCTTATCCCACCCCCTCCCTCCCATAGTGGTCCTTATACCCCCCCTCCCTCCCATAGTGGTCCTTATCCCACCCCCTCCCATAGTGGTCCTTATACCCCCCCTCCCTCCCATAGTGGTCCTTATACCCCCCTCCCTCCCATAGTGGTCCTTATACCCCCCTCCCTCCAATAGTGGTCCTTATCCCCCCCCCTCCCTCCCATAGTGGTCCTTATACCCCCCTCCCTCCCATAGTGGTCCTTATCCCCCCCCTCCCTCCCATAGTGGTCCTTATCCCCCCCCTCCCTCCCATAGTGGTCCTTACCCCCCCCCCCCCTCCCTCCCATAGTGGTCCTTATACCCCCCCTCCCTCCCATAGCGGTCCTTATACCCCCCCTCCCTCCCATAGCGGTCCTTATACCCCCCTCCCTCCCATAGTGGTCCTTAACCCACCCCCTCCCTCCCATAGTGGTCCTTATACCCCCCCCCCTCCCATAGTGGTCCTTCTTATACCCCTTTTTTTTATTATTAATTTTTTTTTATTATTTTAGTTCTTATTTTATTTATATATATTTTTTTCGTCCCCCCTCCCTGCTTGATATATGGCAGGGAGGGGGGCTCTCCTTCCCTGGTGGTCCAGTGTCATTGGCAGTTCAGTGGGGGGGAGAGGGGGGCTGGCAGAGCTGTACTTACCTTTCCTGCAGCTCCTGTCAGCTCTCTCCTCCTCCGCGCGGTCTGTGCAGCTCCCTCTGTCAGCTCCCAGTGTAAGTCTCGCGAGAGCCGCGGCTCTCGCGAGACTTACACTGGGAGCTGACCGAGGTGCTGAACGGACGGCGCGGAGGAGGAGAGAGCTGACAGGAGCTGCAGGAAAGGTAAGTACAGCTCTGCCAGCCCCATTCTCCCCCCAGTCTGTATTATGGCAATGGAAATTGCCATAATACAGACTGACTCGAGTATAAGCCGAGTTGGGGTTTTTCAGCCCAAAAAATGGGCTGAAAAACTCGGCTTATACTCGAGTATATACGGTATATCAAGTTCCAGACTGGTCAAAGAAATTCCACAATTAAGTCTCACACTATTTTCTTCCAGAAAAGATCCACGAAAATGCTAAGTGAACTATATGCACTACAAGCACCCCAAATCCTTGAAATATATAGTTTTAGCAACAGCTTACAAAACAGACTCCTAGAATTAAGTTGTATGTGGTGCTCTTTGTGCGATAATAATGCGGCAGTAGTATCTTAATAGCTTAAAACCATACAGTTGTTTTAAAAGTCTAGTGCCAGGATTATCTCCTTAAGGACTAATTGTGTTATTTGCAGTTATTGAAATCTAGTTCCTAAAAATGTAACACTGGTATGAAATTTTGTTATTATAGAGTACTTTCCATTTTGGAATACAATTCCTAAAGAACAAATTGTTATAACAGCATTGGCTATTATTGGTTTCCTGTCTCAGAACTGTCCATTCTCTAGACGTGACCGTTACATATTCTCTCTCTAAAGTACAATTATTAAAGTAAAGAGGTGGATTATGCAGTGGATGCTAAAAAAAAAAAAATTAAAAAATTGTGATCAACAGAGAAATGACACACAGGTAAACGCATGCTTTGGCATTCCTTCCAAGGTACTGTATGCATGCATGCGCCCATGTCTAAAGCAATACAGGAGTTAAACTAATTTACATGACATGCTCTGGGTATGCCAGGACACCAAAGCAAAACATTTTAATACAAAAAAGAAATAAAAAAAGCATCTGTGCAAACAATGCACATGTGATAGTTCTGCTTTAGGTGGTAAAATTATTTATTGCACTTGAAACTACCTTGTATTTTCTTTTTATGTTATTGTTTTTATAACAAGAATCACTGCATTTGTGTGCCTGTATTTTGGGTATCATCAACACTTGAATTAGTAAAAGTAGGGAGGAGAAAAGGGGGAATTACCAGCTCATATCTCTCCAGCTTTGTAGCAATGCTGAATGTACAGTAATGACACTATGATGGAATCTGGAGGTTTGTTTTAAGCTCCCTCCACAAGAAATGACAGAAATGACAAAAATGTCCTGTCATCTGCCAGAGAAAGATCAAAGCTACCTCTTTCCCACTTTGGTGAAAATTACTTTACATTTTTAGCTCCTCTGCAGAATATATATCACAAAATAGAGATCTTTATCTGCTTGTGAAATTCCAGTCTTCATACAGCTGTTAACTGTCCATGTTCCAGTACAAAGGCCAAATTAATTGCACAATGGTAGACACTTCTTTTTTGTGTGGCTTTTAACAGGTTTAACTTGATGTGAATTGCAAGAAAATGCATTAAAGTACTGTTCTACATCTGTACACAATGAAAATGTACAAAGAAACATACCAATGCCAGCTTGGCCAACAATCCACGATAACCGGATGAAGAGCATCACGCCCCATATATTTAGCATGCATCGCACCTAGATAGATAGTAGGAATGAGAGAAAATTTTAATTAAAAAAAAATGTAAAAAAAAAATGTCCAGTAATCATGCATGAAGATTGAACAAATCTATGTCAAAACCATGTCCAAAAATCATCACGATTCAAAACAATGCATTTACCCAGTGAAAATTCATACACCGAATTAATAATTTTTGTATGTTTTCTATATATCCAATAGATTGCAGCATGCATGTATTGGCTAGTCAGAGCACTGTACATCACTCTTTTTGCATCTAACTAAATGTTATTTTTTTTAAACAATGTTTTACTTACATATTATTTTGTAAAACATACATAAACGCAAGTACCTATTTTTAATGCTTTTCTTGGTTTATCCTCACATTCTGGGGCGGCCATCTTTAATTCTCTGGTTGGAAGCATAGCTTATCTGAGCAAAATCCATACAGGTAATAAAGAGCTAGTACATGTTCACAAATCATGACAACATGCACAAGTGCTAGGTAAGTGGTGCTTCAGACCAAAGGAGTAATAGAGATGTCTGTCTCTGCACTGGAAGGGTAAGTCATGAGATTCAATGAAAAAAAACCAATTACATGCATGCATTACAAAATAATACCCAATACTTGAAATTGTTTATTTTTTCAAATATGGGAATCTGCCTGTAGTAAATGTACAGAATTCATGCTTAACACAATGACTTGCACGCAACACTTTCCCATCATAATAGGAAAAAATATTATGCAACAATACTAAATGATAATGTAAGAACATATGAAAAGAATAGATTAATTTTGATTTGGGAAGCGATTTAGTTTTGAAAAGTGCTTGTAAATGTAACTGGGGGAGAACATGTCACCATATGTTATTGTTGTAACCCATCTATCTGGCACTAAATACAATGTTAGTTGCATGCAATATGGGTAAGGTCACTGTAAAGTAGTTGCTAATAGAGCTTTCCAAGTAAGACTTCAAATGTACTAGATGGCAAGCTTTTTATGTTTGCTCTAACAGTACTGCCAATACATCCTTGGAGAAACAGAACCACTAACTATATTATCCTTTCTACCTACAGATTTGCAATGCTTTAATCAGGCATTAACAAAAATATGGTGAAGAGGATATAGAGCCATCATAGGTCATAAAGAGGAACCAGTTTGTTGGTTATGCAATTCATGGTCACAATAAGACAAAAAGTTGCCATGTTTGAATAACATTCAACACTTTTAAACCTCCTTTTGCACAATCCATACAGAGATTGACAGACAAATGCATAACTAGCTGGGTCAGCAATAGTGCCATAATTCAAACGACCATTACATATTTATAAAATTCTTAGCATCATAGACATCAAAGAGGGCACACATAAACCAACTAGCTACAAGCACATGTGTGATTTATTCAGGTTAACATTGGGCAAGACAGTAAAATTGTGGGGCAACAATTCCAAATATTAATTATTGATATGCAGTGGTGGTGTTATTGACGCTTACTATTACTTAGTCCGGCTTTGTTTTTGTTTTGTTTTTAATTTCTATGGATTATGTTTTATTTTCTGACAACTTTGTTGAATTTGTTATTTGTGTAATATTTCCTTTTTGAAAAAAGTACTTTTTGATAGTGTTTACTCTCCTCAATATTTGGCTCATGAGGAAGCATTAGCCCAAGCAGTACTGGGCGGCTGCGATTTGCTAATAATGTCAGCCGACTATTTTTAGCTTGTCAAAGCACCTATTGCAGATGTGAGTATGGCTAGAAGGAAGTATTTCATCTCTGATTTAGCCATACCTCCAGTGTGGGCTGGGCTGTGGGTGAGCAGAGACCCTTATTTAAAGATAAACTTATATATTTTGAAGTAGAACCTAGCACTCACTGTTACCATTCCATTCTTTATTTGACAACGTTGACCCTCACATACCCACAGACATAGGATTTCTTAGGATCTCTACAGATCGATCAATGCGGTCTTTGCGGCATCAGTGCTCAGTTTTCACCATGAATACTAAGATGTGTCCTCTTCTTATAGTGGCTGATAAAAGCAGTGCAATGCATGTAACCCTGCCCATTCCTCGCTCTACACTGCCTTGTGCATTTGTAAGGTGGTCCATCATTTGCCAGCTGTAATTGTCAAATTGAGTTAATAAGATTGATCCCTTTACCTAGGATCATTCTGTTTCATTGAGCAGAGATAATCAGTCATGGGGATCTGATACGTTCCACACATTGTTGAGAAGACTTTCTAATGGTGATTTTACAAAGATAGACATTAATGGGAAATTCCCCCGTCTTAAAGCACTTCAGCTTGCCCAAGTGCTTTAACCCCTTAAGGACCAAACTTCTGGAATAAAAGGGAATCATGACATGTCACACATGTCATGTGTCCTTAAGGGGTTAAGGGTTAACTGCACATCCCCTCAGCCTTATTTTATAAAAGTGCAGATTTCAAGAGAAATTGGCACTTTTATAAATCACCTTAGTAACACCTACCACAGCTGTCAAATAGACTTCTGAGAGTTTCCTGCCTCATTTGCTTCAATTGACACTCATACATCTCGAGTCTCTGTGCATCTCTAAGAGAAGCATCTGATTAGACACAAGTCATCAGTAATGAAGACTTCAGAAGAAGCAGGTTCCAAGCTGCAGTGAGGAGACTCTGCGAGTGCCGGAATAAAGGTAAGATTAATAACGATTTTAACTCTTTAGATATCGAAATGGTAGACTTTTCATCTAAATATAACATGAACACTATTTAATAATATATATTTATATATGAAACATGGGGGATGGTTGCACTCACCTGAACATGCTTAAATGGGGTGCTGCTGGGGGCCATATTATACAATTGACAATACACAAGATCCAGCGCACTCTCCTATCTACTAAACAGCAACTTCAATGTTGACAGATTTTAGTTTAAAAAAAAAAAAAATTTAAAACACCTAATCTAGGCCAAAAAAATAAAAAATAATGGGGATTTAGTTACATTATATGATCATACATTGCATAAGCCTGCCACAACGTCAATGTACCCCATCCATTAGACTGTGAGAGTAGGACCTGCCAAAGATGGGGTACATTGACGTTGTGGCAGGCTTATGCAATGTATGATCATATAATGTAACTAAATCCCCATTATTTTTTATTTTTTTTTGCCTAGATTAGGTGTTTTTAAAAAAAACGTTTAAAAACTAATAAAATCTGTCAACATTGAAGTTGCTGTTTAGTAGATAGGAGAGTGCGCTGGATCTTGTGTATTGTTAATTGTATATATATATATATATATATATATATATATATATATATATATATATATATATATTTATTAACTGGAGTGTTCCTTTATGAAACAACAAAACAGAACATAAGAAAATAGGCAAAGTAAATGGATAGCTGGTGCAACAATTTACATAAAGGAATTGCATTAGAAAATAGGCTTTTTAATAGTTATTTTTATTAGATGACACTTGAGTATATGCAGCTCAATCATACTGCTTTATAAATTTTAAGCATGTTTGCATAGAGATTAATAACAGAAGCATACTTTTAGACTCCTTAGGCATAGCTTGATATGGAAAATTAACAGTTTGCCAGTTTCCCTTAATGGAACAATGCAATGTTTCTGCTGTAGGGATCGCACTGTGTGGCTACATCAGCACATAATAAGATTCAAATGAGGCTTTTAATAATTTTCCCCTATTGATCATGAACCTTTCAAAACAAATATATATACACACACACACAAGGTTATGTTATTCACATATACCTTTATCAGGATATCACCATCAGCTTGGGTACAAGCCTACAACTAAAAAATATAATAAAACAATATTAAATATTTTCTTCTATGTATATGCTCTCTGGCATACTGATAAATTAGAAACCGTCACGGTCTGGGGACTTTGCAGAATTTGCAAAGACCATGACGGTGACATCTCCGTTTGGGGTCCGGTGGCCAGGGGGACAGGCAAAGTGAGTTCTACATACGTGAACCTGTCCCTCGGGACCGCCGCCGATCTTTCAGTTGACCTGCTTCAGCGCCAGGAGCCAATGTCACTGTTGTACTCTCGCGCATACAGAAGAGTACGGTATTGAGGTTCATATAGGAGCCTACAAGACCGCGGGATGTTCCATAGATAAAGACAATTCCGTGGAGCCTTCACTGGTGACGGCTGGGGCGATTGACATTTCTTGACGGCAGTAGCTCTGCCCAGTGTCTAGAAATGTCAGGCGAAGGAAATATACAGAGATATACTTTGTCTCAGTATATCTCATGACTGAGTGAAATTATAATACAGTCAATACGAGTATTTTAAAAAAAGATTATATCTTTATAAAATACAGATTTTTCAGAAAGGGAGGAGGGTGACAATGCAGCATTAATACAAACTTAATTATTGTGGATTTTTTTTATCACATGATCTTTATAGGTTAAGGTGAGTGTTAGTGTAGTATGTTAGGAAATTGTAGCTAAAGAAGGGGGTTACTTCAAGGGTAGTACCGGCACACACCACTCAGGAGTACAATTCCCGCTAATCTCAGGTAGTTTGGAAGATACATGAGGTGAGAAAAGAGCTGTCATGGAGATAATATGTGCATTATTATCGAAATAAAAAGAATGGGGCAGCAGTCTCCAAAAATAATTAAGTACTTTTCTTTGCATAGCAGGAAGTACACAAATAGCAACATTCCAGCTTACACAGGCGCTCTTTTCCAAGCTTGAAAAACGCTCCTGTGTGAGCCGAATTGCTGCTATGAACAAAAAAAATAAATAAATAAATAAATAAACATAAAACAAAACACTATATGATTGGATAGTGCTGGACCCTTCTTTTTTTATTTTGTATTTATTACTGGTGTGACGATACCAGAAGTCTATGCAGCATTTTTAGTATGTGCTAATCCATTAGGTGTTGTATGTGCATTATTATCTGTTCATTCCAGAAAAAACAAACAGATAACACCACCATTCGTGCAGTATCTATATCAAAATTTAGCCTTAGTGAGTAGAAATTCACCCCTTGAGGTTAAACTATGGCCTGCAGTGGGGAGTTACTTGTATGGCCTGGTTAGTAGTGCGCCTCTGTGCTTCAACATCTGGCTAAAATTATAGTATTTAAAAAGTGGCGCACTGGAAGGATTAACACTTCAGTCTACCGTGGACACTCTTCAAGTTTGGATTTGACTGAAACGCTGATTTTCTGTGCACCAATTGCTGAATAAAACCAACATGATTTTTCATTCTAAATTCCTCTTCTTATAATATATATATATATATATATATATGATATACATATGTACACACACACACACACAACACATATTTTTATTTTATTTATATATAGTGCATTCAGAAAGTAATCAGACCTCTGTTTTTTTTATGTTGCAACCTTATGCTACATTTGTTTAAATTATTTTATCCTGACCTATCCGAGCCAATGAAAGATATTTAGAACATGAAAATTTGCACAGATTTGACACTAGGCAACCTGGAACCTTTAGTTCCTGGATGGCTGATCACACCTCAATGTTGCTGCCAGAGGAGGAGTTCTATCTCTGGCAGCAAAGGAGTTAAACACTATGTGCAGAATTGTCATAGCAAAATGCTGCATACAGACTCCAGGCACCATGGCCACTTCAGATGACTTGAGTGGTCATGGTGCTTGGAGTAACCCTTTAACAAACAGAACTTTAACTCAGTTTAACCCCTTAAGGACCAAACTTCTGGAATAAAAGGGAATCATGACATGTCACACATGTCATGTGTCCTTAAGGGGTTAAGCACCTTTGGCAGTGATAACAGCCGCAAATCTTTTTCAAGCATTGCACACCTGGGTGTGGGTAGTTTCTGCCATTCAGCTCTTGCAAAGTTTTTAATATATGTTTTTTTGCTGTGTCATTATGCAGTGTTTCATATAGATTGAAATGAAAAATAATTTGAACAATTATATGTGAAATGAAGGGGTTTGAATACACTGTATAAATACTCTAAACATCAGACTGTTCAAACAAGTATTTCCTCTTTCTGTGACAGTGGAATGCTGGCCGCTAATTAAACTAAAATTTTGTTTTCCCCATGCTTCATGTCATTTTTAATGCTCTAAGCAGTTTCTTCTTACTATTATTATATCTTTCACTCTGAGGGCTTGAACTTTCACATTCCTGTCATAGGTAAATTTAGTTACATTTAGTATAAGCTTGAATAGATCTTAATAATAGTCATCTATTCAGAATATTAATTCTATAACTGGTATCACTTCCACAAATACTTGTTTTAAAAATTATGTTTTTACTTATAATCATTATAAAATCAGGGCTGGTGCAAGGATTTCTGCCGTCCTAGGCAAAGATCCATTTTGCCGCCCCCCTATGAAAGCAAATACAATCTCACTGAGGTTTATTCACTAAACTCTGAATTGTAGTGAGTTGAAAAACAAATTGCAAAGTTTAAGCAAAAACAGCTGAACTGTGACTGTAACCGAATTGGAGAATTCTTCTAGATCAGCCATTTTGCCATATGGTTTTCAGTTAGGTCTGCCTAATGCACACATACTGCTTAATGTGTACATCCATAAACACACACTGCATAACCCCCTAAGGACTGAGCCAAATGAACACGTTTTGATCAAAATAAAACAAACAAAACTTGGAATTTGACTATATGTCTGTTCAGCCGTAATTTACCTCTTTCATATTAAGTGCACCCACACTTATTTTATATCATTTCTATTCAGGAGAAATAGGACTTTCATTTAACATTAAATATTTAGCTATGAAACATAATTTAATATGAATAAAATATAAAAAAAATGAGAAATTAAGATTTTTTTTAGTTCTGCATGACATTTTAACTGTGAATGTCATAATACGGTTTGCTTTTACTGCAATAAAATACAAATATGTGTATTCATTGTGTAAAACAGTACCCTCTATGTACATGTTGTATGGTGTTTTGGGAAGTTACATGGTTACATTTTTCAGTTTTTTCACATGGAAATTCGCCAGATTGGTTACGTTGCCTTTGAGACCGTATGGTAGCCCAGGAATGAGAATTACCTCGATGATGGCATACGATTTGCAATAGTAGACAACCCAAGGTATTGCAAATGGGGTATGTCCAGTCTTGTTTAGTAGACACTTAGTCACAGAAGTGGTTTTATCAGAGACCATACAGATGTTCAAACAGCTAGTAGATGCATACTTGCAAAAACAGAATATTCAAGGATGTAATCTTTCAATGTAGGGTAATAACTGCTTGATCCAAGGATAAATCTGACTGCCATTCTGGGGTCAAGAAGGATTTTTTTTTCCTAGCTTGTTGCAAAATTGGAAGTGCTTCAAACTAGGTTTTTTTTTTGCCTTCTTTTGGATCAACAGCAAAAAACATATGTGAGGAAGGCTGAACTTGATGGACGCAAGTCTCTTTTCCGCTATGTAACTATGTAACCAATCTGGCGAATTTCAATGTGAAAAAAGTAAAACACAAGCCTTATATTTGACTCTCTAACTTTTGAAAACACTATAAAATCTGTACATGAGGGGTACTGTTATACTCAGGAGACTTCACTGAACACAAATATTAGTGTTTAAAAACCATAAAACATAGCACAACAATTATATTGTCAGTGTAAATGCCATTTGTGTGTGAAAAATGCAAAAAAAACATCACTTTCACGGATGATATCGTTGGAATACATTTTACTGTTTTGAAACACTAATATTTGTGTTTAACGTAGTCTCTCGAGTAAAACAGTACCCTCATGTACAGGTTATATCGTGTCTTGGAAAGTTACAGAGTTAAATTCTCTGGACTTTCTGCCGGTCATCAGGCAGGTCCCTTAAATTGTAATTAATAAAATGACTTAATTATGTAAAAAATATTACATAAATATATATGTAGAATTAAAATATAAATATATATGGAAAACGTTGAAGAGAGCACTCCAGAGGATTTTTTCAATCAAACTTTATGTGTAGTGAAGAACCTTATAAAGTTTGATTGAAAAAAAATCATCTGGAGTGCTGCTCTCTTCATCGTTTTCCATATTTATTTACGCTGTGCAGCACCGAGGTCATTACAGAAGCTGATTTAACCCCTTAACCCCTTAACACCGCAGCCAAATGTACAAGTTGTGAACGAAACAAAATGTAAACAAAACCTGGCATTTGCGCTATATGTCTGTCCAACCGTAATTCACCTCTTTCATATTAAATGCACCCCCCTTATTATATATCATTTTATTCAGGGGAAACAGGGCTTTCATTTAATATCAAATATTTAGCTATGAAACATAATTTAATATGAAAAAAATGGGAGAAAATAAGATTTTTTTTATTTTTTTTAGTTCTACATGACATTTTAACTGTCAATGTCATAATACTGTTTGCCTTTACGGCAATAAAATACACATATTTGTATTCAGCAAAGTCTCACATGTAAAACAGTACCCCCTATGTACAGGTTTTATGGTGTTTTTGGAAGTTACAGGGTCAAATATAGCGTGTTACATTTGAAATTAAAATTCGCCAGATTGGTTACGTTGCCTTTGAGACTGTATAGTAGCCCAGGAAAATTTACACCCATAATGGCATACCATTTGCAATAGTAGACGACCCAAGGTATTGCAAATGGGGTATGTCCAGTCTTTTTAGTAGCCATTTGGTCACAAACACTGGCCAAAGTTAGCGTTAGTATTTGTTTGTGTGTGAAAAATGCAAAAAACGCCAATTTTGGCCAGTGTTTGTGACTAAGTGGCTACTAAAAAAGACTGGACATACCCCATGTGCAATACCTTGGGTTGTCTACTATTGCAAATAGTATGCCATCATAGGGGTAATTTTCATTCTTGGGCTACCATAGGGTCATAAAGGCAACGTAAGCAATCTGGCGAATTTTAAAGTGAAAAAAAATGAAACAAGCCTTATATTTGACGCTGTAATTTTTGAAAACACCATAAAACTTGTACATGAGGGGTACTGTTGTACTCGGGAGACTTCGCTGAACACAAATATTTGTGTTTCAAAACAGTAAAAAGTATTGCAGCAATAATATCGTCCGTGTAAGTGCTGTTTGTGCAAAAAACGTCACTTTTACTGGCGATATCATCGTTGTAATACATTTTACTGTTTTGAAACACTAATATTTGTGTTCAGCGAAGTCTCCCGAGTAAAACAGTACCCCCATGTACAGGTTTTATGGTGTCTTGGAAAGTTATAGGGTTAAATATAGTGCTAGCAAATTAAATTCCCTTTACTTACGGCATGGGTTGTCAGGCAGGTCCCGCTAATTGTAATTAATTAGGATACCTAATTATGTAAAATTATTACATAAATATATGTGTAGAATTAATATATGTATATATATACACATATGTGTATATATACGTATATATATATAATTTTTTTAATATTTGTATTTATATATAGGTATATATATATATATATAGTGATATATACGTATATATTTATGTATATAGATATATATATTTCGTCATAAGTGTATTTTGATATAAATATATATATATATTAATATCACAATACAGTTAGAACGAAATAAAACATCTATATATTTTTTTATTTTTTTTTACGTATTTACATATTTTTTTTTTATATTATTTATAAATATATATAACAATAATTATATATATATTTAATCAGTATCAGTCTACGTGTAATTTGATAATATATATATATATATATATATATAATTATATATTAATATTAAAATACACCTAGACAGTGTATGTGTATGTGTGTATATATATATATATATATATATATATATATATATAAATAATATATATGATCTAAGTATATAATTTTTTATTTTTTTTTTACACTGTTTCAACTTTTTTTTTTATTTGATTTCAGCCAGCAGGGGGACTAACTGTCATTTCAGTTAGTCCCCCTGCTGGCATTGCAGCAGCCAGCTATCCCGGCCATGTGATTGTGAGGTCCTCGCAAGGACCTCGCTCTCACATGGCCGGAGGGCTCCTGGAGGGCGGACGTGCCGCGGGGGGCTCCCTGGGATTCTCCCCAACCGCGATCGCCGGCGTGTGATCGCCGGCGACCGGGTAAGTTACTAAAAACCGGAGGGCGTACTATTACGCCCTGCGGCGTTTAGAGCCGCTTTTAAAAGGACGTAATAGTACGCCCTCCGGTCTTAAGGGGTTAAGGACTGAGCCAAATGTACACGTTTGTGAACAAAACAAAACGTAAACAAAACCTGGCATTTGCGCTATATGTCTGTCCAACCGTAATTCACCTCTTTCATATTAAATGCACCCCCCTTACTATATATCATTTTATTCAGGGGAAACATGGGTTTCATTTAATATCAAATATTTAGCTATAAAACATAATTTTATATGAAAAAAATGGGAGAAAATAAGAAATCTTGTTATTTTTTAGTTCTACATGACATTTTAACTGTCAATGTCATAATACTGTTTGCTTTTACTGCAATAAAATACACATATTTGTATTCAGCAAAGTCTCACGTGTAAAACAGTACCCCCTATGTACAGGTTTTATGGTGTTTTGGGAAGTTACAGGGTCAAATATAGAACGTTCCATTTTCACATTGAAATGTGCCAGATTGGTTACGTTGCCTTTGGGACTGTATAGTAGCCCAGGAATAAAATTTACACCCATAATGGCATACCATTTGCAATTGTAGACAACCCAAGGTATTGCAAATGGGGTATGTCCAGTCTTTTTTTAGTAGCCATTTGGTCACAAACACTGGCCAAAGTTAGCATTCGTATTTGTTTGTGTGTGAAAAATGCAAAAAAACGCCAATTTTGGCCAGTGTTTGTGACTAAGTGGCTACTAAAAAAGACTGGACATACCCCGTTTGCAATACCTTGGATTGTCTACTATTGCAAATTGTATGCCATCATAGGGGTAATTTTCATTCTTGGGCTACCATAGGGTCTCAAAGGCAACGTAACCAATCTGGCGAATTTAAATGTGAAAAAAATGAAACACAAGTCTTATATTTGACGCTGTAACTTTTGAAAACACCATAAAACCTGTACATGAGGGGTACTGTTGTACTCGGGAGACTTCGCTGAACACAAATATTTGTGTATACACACACACACACACACACACACACACACACACACCATTTAGAATTATTTTTATTTATACATATCGATAGATAGATAGATAGATAGATAGATAGATAGATATAGTGATTTATACATATATATCATTTCGTTCTAAGGTTATTTTTATATATATCTATATATATCTATATATATATATATATATATATATATATATATCTCAAAATACAGTTAGAACGAAATTCCATATATTTTAATTATTTATTTTTAATATATATATATATATATATATATATATATATATATATATATATATATATATATATATATATATATATATATATATATATATATATATATATATATATATATATATATATATATATATATATAGATATATATAAAAATAACCTTAGAACGAAATGGTCACAAACACAAACACTTAGAGATCTATAAAAATACACTTAGACCGAAATTATATATATGTATAAATCACTATATATATCTCAAGATACAGTTAAAACGAAATTCCACATAATTTAATTATTTATTTTTAATTTTAATTTTTTTATCTATTTATATATTATATATATTTATTTAATATTCTAGACCGTGTATGTGTATTTATGTGTAAGTGTGTGTATATGTATATATGATCTCAGTATATATTATTTTATTTTAAACTGTTTTAAAAAACTTTATTGAACATTATTTCAGGCAGCAGGGAGACCTACCTGTCATTCCAGGCACTCCCCCTGCTGGCACTGCTATGGATGGCTATTCTGTCCATGTGATCGTGAGGTCCTCGCAAAGACCTTACGATCACATGGCTCAGGAGGGCCGGATCGGCAGCAGGGGGACTCCCTGGGATGCCAGGTAAGTCCCTCCATCGCGATCGCCAGCGTGGGATCGCCAGAGAGCAGGTAAGTGAATAGGACGGACGTGCTATGCCGCCCGCCGACGTTTAGAGCCGGGTCCCCAAGGACGGCATAGCATGCCCACCGTCCTTAAGGGGTTAATACCTACATCCATACACACACTGCTTAATGCGTACATCCAAACACACACACTTCTTAATACGTACATCCATATACACATACTGCCTTATAAATGCATCCATACACACATCCATCCATCCATCCATAAATATGCTTCCTTAGACACATACATCCATAAACACACATGCGGTTTCATACATGTATCCATACACACATACTGCCTAATACCTACATCCATAAACACACACTGCATACATACATTGAATACATACATTGAATACATAATTTTGGTAAATTTAATTTAGAAGACAAGCACAGACAAGCACACACACAGACATACACTCACTGTCAGACATGCTTAGTCACTGACACAAATCACTCACAGACACTAACTGACAGACAGACAGACAGACACACACACACTCACTGACAGACAGACAGACAGACACTCACACAATTTTATTTTTGTGAGGCAAATTAAGCCCCCATACCTCCCTGGGGTCTAGTGTGGGGCAGCTTCTCACTCCTCCAGCGCGCTGTTTAGTATGCCGGGGCCGGAATTATGTCATATTCCGGCTCCTGGCATCACAGAGGGTGCGCGAGGAAGAAGTGAGAAGCTGCAAGAACACAATACAGCAGCCCCTCTCCTCCGGCATTTCTCGGCAGAGCAGGCACCTCCTGGGCCCCTGTGACAAGGTTCCACTGGGTGCCCCCACTTTCTGTCGCCTTGAGAATCGGCCTGGCGCTGGGGGCGACTTAACTCCTTAAGGACACATGACATGTGTGACATGTCATGATTCCCTTTTATTCCAGAAGTTTGGTCCTTAAGGGGTTAAGAGCCGCTCGCCTAGCACTACGGCCCAAGACAAGGGCAGCCCAGGAAAAATCCCGGTGTGCGCCCCCAGCAGGCCCTGTATAACATTAAAGAAAGCCTCTAAGTATACGGTCAAAGGCAACGGAGGCTGAAGAAACTCTTCTAGCCGAGAGGAAATCAGACCATATTTATAGCAAATGTATCAACTTTTATTTGGTTTTGGTTTTAGCTGTTAATATGCAAAATAAATCAAGTTCAGGTTAAGTGTTTTCTGATTGTTGGTTGAGTACACATAATTTCACTTATTGGGTAAATAAGTGTTCTCTTATTAAAAGGAAAAAAAAATAATCTTTGGTTGGCAAAAAATCTTCTCTTTAAAATCTACTTCTGTGAGTTCCGTTTTATATAGTAAAGCAACCCACTGCCCACCAGAATTAGGATGGTGCAGTCATTGAGTCTTAATGGGAACACTTAAAGCACCATAACAACTTTGCATGATTGCACAGGTTAAAGTGCAGAGACTACCCTTCACTAGTCTCCCTGCCAGAAGTGACTTGTAACTGCAGTCATATGAAATACATAAATAACAAAAAAACAAACCTATCCACTTCCTCCTTTGCTGGGTGAGATCTATGCATCTTGTGCATACGTGCACACATGGACATACAACTAGAGCCAACAATGGGCAATTTGGGATAGTGCTTTCAGGATGTGCTTGATAATGTGAATGCAATTTCTACATTATCCGTGTTTTGTCAGTGTGTGATCTGTATTTTGTCAAAATGGTCCAGAAGGGTTAAGTAGGAAAGAGAGGACCATCTTCATTGTCTTAGATTGCAAGAGGATAACAGATTTCATCAACA
Source organism: Pelobates fuscus (assembly GCF_036172605.1). Lineage (NCBI taxonomy): Eukaryota > Metazoa > Chordata > Amphibia > Anura > Pelobatidae > Pelobates > Pelobates fuscus. The sequence goes on along the minus strand of NC_086321.1, from coordinate 112,989,894 downwards.
TGCATACTCACCAATACACCTTTAATCCAACCAAACTTCACCACCCCTGTGCTGTCTGCAACATGATTTGTGACAGCATCCCCAGTGGGGGTGCCTTCATCTCCATTTGCAAAGCCATCTTCAAAAGGCTCCTAAAATATAAATAAAATAATGACAGGTTAATGAATAGAACAGTATTGACCAAAAAAAAAATACATGAGCCAAAATGCTGTTTGCTTATTAATGTACACAGAGAACACATAACTGTATCCTCAGAAATGATTCCCACATTCATAATACATGACAAAAGCACCGTGCATGGTCCAGCTTCATTGTGACAAACTACAGGTCACACTGTCACATTCCCACGTAACAACAAAGATGTTAAGGTGGACATGTCTGTACTATTTCAAATCAATATATGTCCTTTTCAGATTACATGATATTTGATAGAATTAAAGCATCAATGAGTAGATTATATATTTGTGAATTTACATATACATTTTATTATTATTATTGCCATTTATATAGCACCAACAGATTCCGTAGCGCTTTACAATATTATGAGAGGGGGGATTAAACTATAAATAGGACAATTACAAGAAAACTTACAGGAACGATAGGTTGAAGAGGACCCTGCTCAAACGAGTTTACAGTCTATAGGAGGTGGGGTGTAAAACACATTAGGACAGGAAATAGCAATCAAATAAGGTGGGAGTGAAGCAGGGCTGGAGCAGAGAGTAAAGTGTGCCCTTTAGGAGAGAGCAAGAGACCGGTATGTGAGGCTCAAAGGTGAGGCCAGAATCAAGTATGACGCAAAGACAGCATGCTTGCAAAGATGGACTTCTGTTAAGGCTAGTAAATCTAGGGAACGAGAGATATAGAGGTTGTGGACAGCAGTGGATTTTGTAATATTGCAAAAAGAGCGTGCATTCTAGAGGGCAGTATTGAAGGAGGATTTAGAGGAAGAGTAACATGAGATGGGTATGAGATTGGTGAAGTTTCTTGATTTAGTACGTGGTGGGTTTGCTGAGATGGGACCGGAGTTTGGAGAGACATCACCAGCTGCTAGGAACAGAAGTATAGAAAGGAAGTGAAGGTGGGAGTAGGATTTGAACGTTTTGTAGAAGGGGTATGGATAGAGGATTTGGGAAGAGTTGAAGGAGATCGTCTGGAAAGGTATATGTAGAGTGCATGGGATGAATAGAGAGGGGAGGGGAGTAAAGTGGAAGTAATGAAGTTGGTGTTGACAGGGAAGGTGAGCAGAAGGATAGGGATATTTTAGTAATGCCCTATAACACTCCTCCAAATCTGGTCAAACCATGTTTAAAATGGCTACTTTTGCATGTATGCAAATATTTTCTACAAGCAAAATCTCTCTTCTAACATTTAATGCAAATTCTCAAAAGCTCCTTTGTTTCATAATAAACATAAAAGCCAGCCCAATAAAGAAGTTACTAGAAATAAACCGTAAATATATGAAAAAGTACACTTTCAATTAGTGTATACAGAAGAAAATTACTGAAATGTTAGTTCATCAAAAATGCCTGGGCACAACATTCACACATTTATAGAGCTTTTATTGATTATTCACTTGAACGCAAAGTTATGTGTGGCCACATCTACTGTCAGCAGGATCTTAAAAAGCATCTTTTTCAAACAGCAATCATATTAATGATCAAATGAGCAACTAAAAACAGATTTCGGCATTTTTTTTATTAAATAAATAAGTTACGTATGTAAAAGGGGATAAAAATAACAAGCGAATTTGTTCTTGTGCTATGTCATCATTTTAAATAATGTACATACTGCAGTGACAAGAGAGAATATTGAGAAATGACAGATGCTGTGCCATTTGTTATGTGAACGCAGGTAAAATGTAAAGATATATATATAGATTATATATATATATAAAAATAAAAGTGTGTCTGGATGGTAGACTAATACGTCTTAAGTCATTTTCTTTTTTATTTATATGAATTATTTAGAAGTAGAGACAAGGTAAGGCCATGGCAAACATTGCAAATGAACAAGACTTATTTTTCTGGTTGTACAATTTTAATATTCCCAGATTTAGAATAATATTTTTTTTTAGATTAGTTTAAATAAAGGAACACTATAGTGTTAGAGATACAAAACTGCCGTGCGCACATTAGGCCTTCCCTATAGAAAAACATGGAGTCAGTGCTTTTCTACGGGGCGTTTGAAGACGCTGAACGTGAGGACAACCAGCGTCCTTTCACAGAGTCAAACAGTCACATAGACTCCAAGCACCATGACCACTTCACTTCAAATCACTGTACTAGTCACGGTGCTTGGAGCAAACCATTATGGTAAGCTATTCAATGTATTTGCAGAATAACAATGGGATTAGGTCTTTTTCTGAATATTGTTTTAGGTATCGACTGATATTTTTCTAGAGCCCATGCCAATTCAGATTATTGGTTGTCTTTCAGACCATTTGCTAATAACTGTAGATATTCTGTACATTTAAAGTTATGAAAAAGCAATAAAATTTCTATACAAAGCTGGCAGTAACTGAATATAAGCTTGTTTGAGCAGGGTCATCAACTACCTATTGTTCCTGTTATATTCTGTTATTGTCTTATTTGGTAAATTCCCCTCTTATTGTAACACACTGGGGAATAAGCTGGCGCTATATAAATACCAATAATAATAATAATAATAATAATAAGACATGTTGACAGAAATCACACTCCTATCACTCTCAGTCAGCCAGGCCAGTACATTACAGTAGATTATTCACTGTCTCACCTCCCTGCCTTCAGCTGAGCTCTGCATGTGGGACTCACAGGGAGGCGTGACGTGTGGTTGCAACATGGCGTCTCATTGGTTGGCAGCTGGCATGCAGTGACTGGGACAGATGAGTAAGTTATCGGTAAATTAAAAGGCCGGCAAGATTATAAGAACTAGGCCAAATAATGTCTCTAATAATCGGCTGAACCGATAATCGGCTATCCATAGTTTGTGTGATGAAATGTTCCATGTAAAAATAATTTCTGCAGACAAAAGTTTGATTAACTTGGATTAATGAAATTAATTTACCATAAATGTAAATGATACATGAATATAAAGCCCCATGCTAAATAACTGGCCCCTGTTATATACTGTATAACTTTTGGACTATAATATATCTTCAGATATATGTTTGATAGAAAAGCATTTGATTTAAAAAAAAAAAAAAAAAAAAAAAAAAAAAAAAACAAGTATTTATTTTAAATAATCAATTTGCATTCAGCCTGGCTTAAATGGAATGTCAGTTTCAAAAGCCTAAATTGTAATCAATTTACACACATACTAGCAAACACATACCTCATTCAAATAGTGCATTTTATTTTAACATACCAAGTGGATGATGGAAAAAGATTCTGTAGTAAACATGTGAAAAGGGTTTTTACTGGCTAAAAATCAAATTAAAGAAGCCAAGAACAGACCAGCATTTCTATAACATGCTGTAAACATGGCAAAGATTATTTAAAGTCTCTCTCTCTCTCTCTCTCTCTCATAGTAATAGAGTGAAAATATGTTTATATATATTATATATATATATAATAGTAATAGAGTGAAAATATGTATATATATATATATATATATATATATATATATATATATATATATAAAAATAAAAAATACACACACTAACATTAGTAATATTAGAATATGTAGATAAAACCCATACACATATACACACACTTCGTTATATTAAAAAGTTTACTTTTGTCCATCAAATACATATCTCAAGTCAGACCATGTTTCCACGATGTTCACAGAATTCGTCTTCTGGACCTTCATTGAACATCTCTTATTGGAGAAACATCTCATATTCCCGGGTGGGGGATATACCACCTATGCTGTTAAGGATTGAGCAATACCTATCTGCTTATCCATTGTGAGTATATCTCCTTTTTTATTATATTTATTTTATAAAAACAGAGAGCACTATTTTTGTTATTTTTATATTCTCTGCATATCTCTGGGGCACCACCCTGGATACACAACGTGGACTACTGGCATAAAGAAACGATACCAGAGGGGATCAGGACCATCTATATATCCACAGACGGGAATTACACCGTCCAAACACTGATTTTGAGCTGATCTATAGCTCCAGGAAAGTGTGAGTGCAATACTTCTTTATTTTTGCCTCTACTTTTCTGTACATACTACACTATATTTGCATTCCTGTCCAGTTTTGTTTTTTCTTTCATATTGCTCCATTGGATTCTACACAAGGATTTTATCTGTTTAGCGCTGCTTCCCTACACTCCCCATCCTATTTGCATCTACGACCAGAAAGAAGAGACTCTGGTTTTGGATGGTTTTGCTGCTGCAAACACAAGGAACAAGCGCCAGAAATCTCACTTGCTGCTAAAAGGTTTCATCCTGCATATCTGCAAGCCACCTAACAATTGAAAAATACTTTAAAATAAATAAATATATATACACACACATACACATATATATATATATATATATATATATATATATATATATATATATATATATATATATACACATACACATACATATATACACACACATTATTATTTTGAAACTAAAGAATTTGTTGTAACCCAAAAGGGCCACTGACCGGAAACTAGTCATGGGATAAATGAGTTATTTATTACACGTGAGTTTACAGAGGAAGAGGTTCTATTTCAACTGTCAAAAGTAAAGACAAATAAGTCAATGGGACCTGATGGAATACACTCAAAGCTATTAAAAGAGCTTAGTGGTGTACTAGCAAAACCATTAACAGATTTATTTAACCAATCATTGATAACAGGAGTAGTCCCAGAAGATTGGAAGTTGGCGAATGTTGTGCCCATTCACAAGAAAGGTAATAGGGAGGAGTCGGGTAACTATAGGCCAGTAAGCTTTACTTCAGTAGTGGGGAAAGTGATGGAAACCATGTTAAAGGATAGGATTGTTGAACATCTAAAAACACATGGATTTCAAGATCAGAGACAACATGGGTTTACTTTAGGGAGATCATGCCAAACTAATCTTATTGATTTTTTTGATTGGGTAACTAAAATTATAGATCAGGGTGGTGCAGTAGACATTGCTTACCTAGATTTCAGTAAGGCTTTTGACACTGTTGCACATAGAAGGCTTATCAATAAACTGCAATCTTTAAGTTTGGATTCCAATATTGTTGAATGGGTGAGGCAGTGGCTGAGTGACAGGCAACAGAAGGTTGTAGTCAATGGAGTATATTTGAAGCTTGGGCTTGTCACCAGTGGGGTACCTCAGGGATCTGTACTTGGACCCATTCTCTTTAATATTTTTATTAGTGATATTGCAGAAGGTCTTGATGGTAAGGTATGTCTTTTTGCTGATGATACTAAGATATGTAACAGGGTTGATGTTCCAGGAGGGATAAGCCAAATGGCTAATGATGTAGGTAAACTAGAAAAATGGTCAGAGTTGTGGCAACTGACATTTAATGTGGATAAGTGCAAGATAATGCATCTTGGACGTAAAAACCCAAGGGCAGAGTACAGAATATTTGATAGAGTCCTAACCTCAACATCTGAGGAAAGGGATTTAGGAGTGATTATTTCTGATGACTTAAAGGTAGGCAGACAATGTAATAGAGCAGCAGGAAATGCTAGCAGAATGCTTTGTTGTATAGGGAGAGGCATTAGCAGTAGAAAGAGGGAAGTGCTCATGCCATTGTACAGAACACAGGTGAGACCTCACTTGGAGTATTCTACGCAGTACTGGAGACCGTATCGTCAGAAGGATATTGATGGCTTAGAGAGAGTTCAGAGAAGGGCTACTAAACTGGTTCATGGATTGCAGGATAAAACTTACCAGGAAAGGTTAAAGGATCTTAACATGTATAGCTTGGAGGAAAGACGAGACAGGGGGGATATGATAGAAACATTTAAATACATAGGGAATCAACACAGTAAAGGAGGAGACTATATTTAAAAGAAAAACTACCACAACAAGGACAGTCTTAAATTAGAGGGACACAGGTTTAAAAATAATACCAGGAAGTATTACTTTACAGAGAGGGTAGTGGATGCATGGAATAGCCTTCCAACTGAAGTGGTAGAGGTTAACACAGTAAAGGAGTTTAAGCATGCGTGAGATAGGCATAAGGCTATCCTAACTATAAGATAAGGCCAGAGACTAATGAAAGTACTTAGAAAATTGGGCAGACTAGATGGGTCGAATGGTTCTTATCTGCCGTCACATTCTATGTTTCTATGGGTTGCACAGTTTTAAAGTTTTGAGTCTCATCAGCATGACGTTGTTTCTGGTCTACGTGATGTAGTTGTCAGTATATACACATCTAAATAAAGAACTAAATAAATTGTGGTGAACACAAAACACTGTAAAACCACACTGGAAAAAGTAACAGGATAGTCCACAAGCATTACTGTAGAAAATGTAAGGCAATATGTATATATTGCATAAAATTGTAAGAGAGACCTAGAATGTCCCTTTAATGATTAAATGCAGAAGATGTTTCTGTATTCCTTTCCCATGGGAAAACCTTCCACTTAGATTATAACTAGTGATGAAAGGTCCTTTAAAGATAAACAAGGCTTCTGTATCCACATGTGTCCCTATAGCATCTACGTTTTTATTATTATTTCCTTGGCAATGCATTTCTTTTCTTTGAGAAAAAGTATTAATAGACTTAGAAACAAAACTCAAGAAAATTAATCTCAAAGGAATTAAGCATCCGGTTTACGCAGCAAAAAGAAAAAAAAAGGGAAGGCAGGATGTGAGCGCCATACAACTCTCTGCATTTGGAAGAGCAATAAGAGTGTTGAGAATGAGTTGAGAGTTGCAGTGTCCTACAGTCACAAATGAAAATGGATTATGTATAACCCCATTGTACAGCGCTACGGAATTTGATGGTGCAATATAAATAATAAAATAATGATAAATAATAATATTTTAGCTTCCGTAACTATACAATGGTTAATAAATGTAGAACAGATTTAAGTAAATTTATATAATTTATGCAATGTGTTTTCTACTGTCAACTCAAGAGTTAAGGGATATGTATAAATAATGTTGCCATTCCCAAGCTAGGCATGATTTTTTTTGCCTCTGAGGAATATACAGCTAAGGTTTAGGACTGAGAACAAAAAGGTCAACATTTACAACTTTATACTGCGACATTTGAGACATTCATAGCAGGCCAGACAAAGGATACCAGAGAACTGTAGTGCAATAAAGTGATCTAAACATTCCTAAAACATTGTTTTACACCTTTACAAATAATGTGCCAGAAAATAACCAATTAACCCCTTGTGACCAAATTATTTATATTTATATATATATATATATATATATATATATATATATATAGCCAAAATATTCTGCAGTGATCTAGAATCATAGAATGGAGATAATTGCCATCAAGCAGTTGTAAAGATATTAGCAACGAAAAAAGGTGAATAATAGTGTTTGCAGGCAGCGGGTATCATTTACTGATGGGGCCTACTCGCAACCCGTGACAGCACAGAACATTGGTTGGAATACCTAGCTGGGGCACCTGCCTTCTACCGAGCTCTTGGCCTGCAAGACTCAGCTGCCCACTGGGACGTTGCCGATGCAGTGCCGTTCACAACTAGGAATGCCATTGGAAACGTGTGAAGACTCCAAATCAGGTCGGCTATATAGTGTAGGGACTCTCTCGGTTCCTGAAGTTTATTGTTTATGTTTTTGTTAGCTTTGCAAACTTTTACTATATGATCCAGTTTTCTCTGCTGTCACCTGAATGGACTCTACCCCTAATATTCAGTTCTCAAATAGTTTAATTGTTTCTGCAACCTTGGTTTCCATGGAAGGCCTTGATTAGCCCTAACATGGATTGGATTTGTTGTTCAAGTACATCCCACAGATGCTCAATCTGATGGAGATCAGGGAAATTCTGAGGTCGAGTCAACTAATTGTTCCTCATAATATTCCTGTACAATTTTTGCAGTGCGACAGGGTGCATTACCCTGATAAAAGAGGCCACTGCCATAAGGGAACACCATTGCCACGAAGTGTTGTACATGGTTTGCAACAATCTCTAGTTAGGTGTTGAGTCAGAGTTACAGCCACATGAATGCCAGGATTCTCAAGGTTTCCCAGCAGAACATTGCTCCTAACAGAATACTGACTCCGCCAGCATGCCTACTTCCCAGAGCACTGTTGCCATCTTTTCCCCAGGTAACCGATGCATATGAATGTGGAAATCCACCTGATCTAAAAGAAAACTTGATACATTAGACCAGGCAATTATTTCCAATTGGTCCATAGTCCAGTACTGACATTCACGTCTCCACTGAAAAGACTTTTGGCAGTGGACAAGTGGCATTATGGGCACTCTGACCAGTCTACAGCAATGACTGCATACTAGGAACGCTCCACAAGACTTGCCATTTTGGAGATGCCCTGATCAAGTCGTCTAGCCAACACTCAGATCTTTTTGCTTGCCCATTCCCCCTGCTTCAACACATGAAATTCAAGAACAGAGTGTTCTCTGGCTGTCTAATATATCTCACCCCCTTAAAAGGTGCAATTGTAACAATATAATCAACATTATTCACTTCACCTATCAGTGGTTTTAATGTTATTGCCTATCAGTGTATATATGTATATGTCATATCAAATGAAAGCGTTTTTTTGTTCTGTTTTTGTTTTTTTAAGCACAAAAAGTAGAATAGGTTATATGTGCCTGTGCAATAAATGAAAAAGATGGAAAGTGCAGTTAAAAACACACATAATGGTTCAATGTCTACAGCAATAGAATGCTGAAGATCATGGTTTTAATATTTATACATGATTTAATCTGTGTGGATTCTTCCTTTGGCTAGGTCACCAAATTGTATGGCTGTTCTGACATACATGTCTTTACAGCGGGACACATCCATGCCAGGACAAGGACCCACTGTAAGGTGTAGACTTGTGAAAACAGCAGAGGGAAATCCACAGCTGCCGCAAACCATAGAATGTTAACTATTTTAGAACTGTCTGAATAATTAAGCTGCAAACACATTACATTACACCACAACAAAAAAAAAGAAGAAATAACATACCCAGCAACTAGTAAATTATAGTATGCTACCAAAACAATTTCCTTTCAGACATTCTAGTATAGAGCACAAGACTTGTCTTTTCAACTTACATGAACTCCACTTCTCCAACAGAGCAAGTTTTTTTTTGTTTGTTTTTTTTTGTGTGTCTGGAGATTGTTGATTGAGTGGCACAGAAAAACAGCTGCTTTTTACAGGAAGGAATAACTATCCAATTTGTTTTTTGTAAACCTCAATGTAAATTGTGGTATATTATCACAGCCAGTAAAAAAAAAAAAAAAAAAAAATCCAAGGGCCGTTCAAGCAAAATTTAAAAAAAATATGTAAATAATGTATAAAAGAAAACACAAAAGAAAAAAAAAAATAACCATGACATAGCTTACAGAACAGCAAAATGATATTGCTTTCATTTATGAAGGTTCACATTTCATTTTTTTTTTAATATTATTAACCCCCACTGTATAAAATAAAAAAGGAATAAACAACACACTAGAATAATTTATAACATTATTATTTTATTATTTATATAGTGCCAGCAAATTCCGTAGCACTGTACAACATACTCCTTCTAATCACATAGCAAAGCACGACCATTTCTTGAAAAGATAAAGGAGCACTGTAATGTTAGCAATACACATTTGTATTCCTAATGGTACTGTATTTTCTCTATTAGTCGCTAGAGCTTCACTTCTCTGAAGTGAAGCTCCACCTCCTGGCTGAGATCTTCAAGACTGATGAGCTCAGCAAATCCAATGCATTGCCATAGGAAAGCATCTAGAGGCTAGTGCGCATGCGTGGAAAAACACTGTGCCATTCAGACAGTGTCTCTGAGCTGAACTGCTATCTAATACTTTCAGTACTTATATCATATCAAAAGTTTTTGACTTTAGAAAAACAGACTTTTCTAAAATTATAATATGTGTAAAGGAGTCATTATCAGACTGGAGAAATTTAAATGGAGTCCAAGAGAAATGGGATTATTTAAAAGTTGCACTGCTGAAGGCAACATTTAAAAAATCACTGTGGTACTCCGCAGAAGTGGCCAAAATAGTAAAAAACTAACAGCTAGCATTAAGTAATTATTAAAAAAAAAAAAAAAAAAAAAAAAAAAAAAAAAAAAAACAGAGTGAGGAAGATAGACAGATCTATAGGATTAGGCAGAAAAAGTCTAAGCAAGTTAAAAGAGCTTCCAAATCACACACAAAAAAGAGAATATAGCACAGCCAGTAAAAAAGGGGACAATTATTTTATTTTTTTTAGATAATTTTTTTTAGGTATTAGCAGTAGAAAGAGGGAAGTGTTCATGCCATTGTACAGAACACTGCTGAGACCTCACTTGGAGTATTGTACACAGTACTGGAGACCGTATCTCCAGAACGATATTGATACTTTAGTAGTCCTTCTCTGAACTCTCTCTAAACAGGTTCATGGATTGCAGGATAAAACTTGCAAGGAAAGGTTAAAGGATTTTAACATGTATAGGTTGGAGCTAAGACGAGACAGGGGGATATGATAAAAACATTTAAATACATAGGGAATCAACACAGTAAAGGAGGAGACTATATTTAAAAGAAGAAAAACTACCACAACAGTCTTAAATTAGAGGGGCAAAGGTTTAAAAATAATATTTGGAAGTATTACTTTACTGAGAGGGTAGTGGATGCATGGAATATCCTTCCAGCTGAAGTGGTAGAGGTTAACACAGTGAAGGAGTTTAAGCATGCGTGGGATAGGCATTAGGCTATCCTAGACTTAAAGGACCACTCTAGGCACCCAGACCACTTCAGCTTAATTTTTATACATTTTTTTTATAAACATAGCAGTTTCAGAGAAACTGCTATGTTTATAAATGGGTTAATCCAGCCCTCAAAGCCTCTAGTGGCTGTCTCATTGACAGCCGCTAGAGGTGCTTGCGTGATTCTCACTGTGATAATCACAGTGAGAGCACGCAAGCGCCCATAGGAAAGCATTGATAATGCTTTCCTATGAGACCAGCTGAATGCGCACGCAGCTCTTGCCGCGCGTGCGCATTCAGCCGAATGGGAGGATCGGAGGAGAAGAGCTCCCCGCCCGGCGCTGGAGAAAGGTAAGTTTTAACCCCTTTCCTCTCCCCAGAGTACGGCGGGTGGGAGACCCTGAGGGCACTATAGTGCCAGGAAAACGAGTATGTTTTCCTGGCACTATAGTGGTCCTTTAAGATAAGGCCAGAGACTAATGAAAGTATTTAGAAAATTGGGCAAACCAGATGGGCCAAATGATTCTTATCTGCAGTCACATTCAATATGTTTCTATATCCTTAAATACAAAATTGCATCCAATTTCATATTCCTCGGAGTCTGACAGGTGCTTTAAAGACCTGCCAAAATGCAGACAAAACTACATATAGCAGAAAAAAACTAAAGTGTGAAGTTAAACAAGAGAAGCAATTGCCAAAGGAATATATGGCTATGTATTCCACGGTGACTGTGCCATTTTCAGAACACTGTACCCCTTTAATGGAAGTGAACACTTTTTTTTTTTTTTAAATGTTCCTTCCTACAAATCCCTCCTACTGAGCTTTTGTACTTCTCAATTGTCAATCTATAGTATCTGTCTACCATGATATACAATGAATACTTTGAAAATCATCTGTGAATTTTGGTAGGTGCAGTGTCCTGCAAGTTCTGAGTTTTGATGCTGAACACCAGTGACCTACTTTCTGGTATAGAGTATAGATATATTCTACAGATTATCTGAAAGCTTACTATAGCTAAACAAAACCATGGATGTCCACCAGTGTGAATCAATCCAACTAAGGAGATTTTATGCATATGCATTATAGTAGAATCATGAAAGACTACCACACTCGTATTAGCATCACTTATGAAAATGTGTGAATTGCAAAGGTCCATTACATTACCTAATGAAATTGTAATGGCTTATTTAGAAGAAGAAAAAAACAAAAACAATTTGAATAATAACGGCAGATTTATTAGAGTTAAAGGGACACTCTAAGGACTAGAACCGCGAGATCTCAATGTAAACAGCAAAGGTTATTTGAGTGTTGTGACTTCCACTTTTGTCAAACCACCTGAATCAGCTAATTCTGAAGTAATATGTTAAAAGCACAGGGCCCACAAACACCTCGCACAACAATAACTAATTTGAGATAAGGTGGTTATGGTGCTTATAATGCTACTTCAAAGCATTTTCTTCTGTCTATCTGAACCTTGTCTTATTTCCCTTGCAATACCTACCACATAAAGTTATATTTGTGTAAATGTGCTACTTAAAATCCTGCTAATTACATTATGTGGTTGCCCCTATCATGTAATTGCTAAGCGAGTTCAGCCGATAGCTGTGAAACACATATGGAGTGCGTAAAACACTGAAGGATGGTTATAATGCACAGTAAATCTCATCAGTAACGTTGACACACAGACTTTGTTGCCGGCGCATTCCTATATTCCCTAGCCAGCACTAGTAGCGCCAGCTATGAAGTTTCCATAGCAACCATCAGCACATGCACTGTGGTTGCTATGGGAGGAGCGCTGAGGGACCTTCTATGGGTCTGCTCTTTTCTGCTCTCCCTGGTCAGTCAATACCTCCTCACACTGCGGCATTGACTGACAACTGGGAGGAAAACCTATTTTCAAATACCGTATATACTCGAGTATAAGCCGAGTTTTTCAGCACATTTTTTGTGCTGAAAAACCCCAACTTGGCTTATACTCGAGTCAATAGTCTGTATTATGGCAATTTGCATTGCCATAATACAGACTGGGAGCTGTGGGGGCTGCAGAGAGTGTTACTTACCTGTCCTGCAGCTCCTGTCAGCTCTCTCCTCCTCCGCGCCGTCCGTTCAGCACCTCGGTCAGCTCCCAGTGTAAATCTCGCGAGAGCCGCGGCTCTCGCGAGACTTACAGTGGGAGCTGACAGAAGAGCTGACCGGACGGTGCGGAGGAGGAGAGAGCTGACAGGAGCTGCAGGACAGGCAAGTTACAGCTCTGACAGCCCCCCTCTCCCCCCACTGAACTACCAATGCCACTAGACCACCAGGGAGTAAGAGCCCCCCCTCCCTGGCCAGCTAGCAAGCAGGGAGGGGGGATGAAAAAAATTATAATAATAATAAATAAAAAAAATAATATTAAAAAATAAAATTATAATTAATAAAATAATGAATAATATAACAATCAAAATGCCCACCCCCACCAACACACACAAACACACACTGCACTCATACACACACACACTGCACTCATACACACACACACTGCACTCATACACACACACACTGCACTCATACACACACACACTGCACTCATACACACACACACTGCACTCATACACACACACACTGCACTCATACACACACACACTGCACTCATACACACACACACTGCACTCATACACACACACACTGCACTCATACACACACACACTGCACTCATACACACACACACTGCACTCATACACACACACACTGCACTCATACACACACACACTGCACTCATACACACACACTGCACTCATACACACACACTGCACACACACACACACACACACACACACACTGCACACACACACACACACACACTGCACTCATACACACACACATACACTGCACTCACACACACACACACACACACACACACACACTGCACTCACACACACACACACACACACACTGCACTCATACACACACACACACACACACACTGCACTCATACACACACACATACACTGCACTCATACACACACACACACTGCACTCATACACACACACACACACACACTGCACTCACACACACACACACACTGCACTCATACACACACACACTGCACTCATACACACACACACACACACACACACTACACTCATACACACACACACACACACACTGCACTCATACACACACACACACACACACTGCACTCATACACACACACACACACACACTGCACTCATACACACACACACACACACACACTGCACTCATACACACACACACACACACACACACACACACACACTGCACTCATACACACACACACACTGCATTCATACACACACTGCACTCATACACACACACAGCACTCATACACACACACAGCACTCATACACACACACACTGCACTCATACACACACACAGCACTCATACACACACACACTGCACTCATACACACACACAGCACTCATACACACACACACACACACACACACTGCACTCATACACACACACACACACACTGCACTCATACACACACACACTGCACTCATACACACACACACTGCACTCATACACACACACACTGCACTCATACACACACACACTGCACTCATACACACACACACTGCACTCATACACACACACACTGCACTCATACACACACACTGCACTCATACACACACACACTGCACTCATACACACACACACTGCACTCATACACACACACACTGCACTCATACACACACACACTGCACTCATACACATATTCATATTCAATTAATATAAATTTTTTAGGATCTAATTTTATTTAGAAATTTACCAGTAGCTGCTGCATTTCCCACCCTAGTCTTATACTCGAGTCAATAAGTTTTCGCACGTTTTTTGGGGTAAAATTAGGGGCCTCGGCTTATATTCGGGTCGGCTTATACTCGAGTATATACGGTAGTTTTTTTTTTTCTCCTAATCCATACATTTGCTATCAATACTAATGAGCATACGTTGTGTGAGGCATGACAGGTGCCCTTTAAAGAAATTTAAAAAAAAAAAACTGCAAGTAGCATTGTATGCAATAGGCGGGAAAAATGCAAAACAATCATGCTGCTTTTTTAATTCGCTCCATTAATGATTTGCATTATTTCATTATTATTTGCATTATCTGACCTATTTCATTATAGCGGAACATTTCCTGCCGTCTTGCTGTATTCATCTTGTTACAGTGCAATAAGTTTTGCATCTGGAATCAGGCAGACTTTTTTTTGTATGGACATTTAAGACTCGCACAATTGTCATATCCCTTTAACCCCAATTTAAAAAAAAAAAGTAACAAGAAATTGCATATTCAGTGACCTTTTCTTTACAAATGACTCATCCCAACGTCCTAACACATAAACCCATTTTCTCATACAAACTAAATAAAGAAAATGAAAAAGAAAAGATAAAAGCAAAAGGAAAAAAAAAGAACAGAAAAAAAATTAACAAAAATATATATTTATGGGAAGTGAAAACATCTAAGATTACTAAACCTTACCACCTATTAGAAGTGACATTTATTTTTAAAAATGTCCTTTTTTTGGCCACTCAATATAAAAGTACATTTTATTTTATTATTTACCACAAAAAAAAAAACCCAAAAAACCTTTGAAAACGTGAAAGTATACAAATATAATACAAAGATATATATAGACATAAGAACAATTGGATGCAAAAAACACACTGGTAACATAAAATTGATCCTCGGCTCCAGTCCAGCTATGTGATTTTGAAAGGAGGCCAAAATAAATCAGCTAGTGAGATGATGATTGTGATTTCCATTAGGTTTTCAGTTTTTTCTAAATTCTGCAGCAGTGAACGCTGACTGTAAATGCAATACATATACTGAACAAAATTATAAACAAAACACTTTTTTTGCCCCCATTTTTCATGAGCTGAATTCAAAGATCTAAGACGTTTTCTATGTAGACAAAAGGCCTATTTCTCTTAAATATTGTTCACAAATCTGTCTAAATCTGTGTTAGTGAGCACTTCTCCTTTACCGAGATAATCCATCCATCTCACAGGTGTGGCATATCAAGATGCTTATTAGACAGCATGATTATTGCACAGGTGTGCCTTAGGCTGGCAACAATAAAAGGCCACTCTAAAATGTGCAGTTTTACTGTATTGGGGTGGTGTACAGATCCGTGCATTATCATGCTGCAACATGAAGTGATGGTCGTGGATGAATAGCACAACAATGGGCCTCAGGATCTCGTCACGGTGTCTCTGTGCATTCAAAATGCCATCAATAAAATGCATCTGTGTTCATTGTCCATAACATACGCCTGCCCATACCATAACCCAACTGCCACCATGGGCCACTCCATCCACAACATTGACATCAGCAAACCGCTCACCCACATGACGCCATACACGCTGTCTGCCATCTGCCCTGTACAGTAGAAATCGGGATTCATCTGTGAAGAGAACACCTCTCCAAAGTGCTAGATGCCATCGAATGTGAGCATTTTCTCACTCAAGTCGGTTACGACTAACTGCAGTCAGGTAAAGACCTTGATGAGAACAACGAGCATGCAAATGAGCTTCCCTGAGATGGCTTCTGGCAGTTTGTTCGAAAATTATTTGGTTATGCAAACCGATTATTGTTGCAGCAGCTGTCCGGGTGGCTGGTCTCAGACGATATTGGAGGTGAAGATGCTGGATGTGGGGGTCCTGGGCTGGTGTGATTACATGTGGTCTGCGGTTGTGAGGCCGGTTGGTTGCACTGCCAAATTCTCTGAAACGCCTTTGGAGACGGCTTACGGTAGAGAAATGAACATTTAATTCACGAGCAACAGCTCTGGTAGACATTCCTGCATTCAGCATACCAATTGCATGCTCCCTCAAAACTTGCGCCATCTGTGGCATTGTGCTGTGTGATAAAACTGCACATTTTAGAGTGGCCTTTTATTGTTGCTAGCCTAAGGCACACCTGTGCAATAATCATGCTGTCTAATCAGCATCTTGATATGCCACACCTGTGAGATGGATGGATTATCTCAGTAAAGGAGAAGTGCTCACTAACACAGATTTAGACAGATTTGTGAACAATATTTGAGAGAAATAGGCCTTTTGTCTACATAGAAAAAGTCTTGGATCTTTGAATTCAGCTTATGAAAAATGGGGGCAAAAACAAAAAAAGTGTTGCGTTTATAATTTTGTTCAGTGTACAATAAAATAAAATGCCTCCTCCCTTTGTGTGCACCATACACAACCTGAGGGCTATGAATCTAACAAATGGATTCCAACTTCAGGCCACGCAATAGTAGAAAATAAATAAATGAAGTGTAGTTGCACTTTAAGTGTGCTGCAGAGGTTGTGGTGCCAGGAGTCACCTGTTCTATGGTTATTCAAACAGTTTTCCAGCAGTTTGATTCTTGGATCTTTTCTTGCTGGACCAGGTAAAATGTAAATAAAATAGTCCATAATTTTGAAGCTGACCTTACAGGCATTATATTGTCCTGGGATATTTTGGGAGTTTGTGAAAATGCAGTATGTAAAACTTGCACAATTAAATTTAATTAATGTTTATGGAAAAATATCAAACTAATTTCCTTGAGTACTTATCAAATGTCCCTCATGAACACTACATACTGCAGAACAGGAACATGAAGAAGTGCATGTTTAATGCGTTATAAAACACATTAAAATGGGTGGTAAAATCTAGTCTGGGATACCCCATACATTTCCGAATACGGACAAATAATCAATTTCTAAGGGATTCCAGTGCAACACTGTTCTTTTGAGAATTGTTAACACATTCCAAATTTTCAGCTAATAAGTGAATCTCCTTTTTGTGTGTGTGATATATATTTATATTTAAGAGCAGGGGATAAACCCTTGCCTTCTGTTGGCTACAGAATGTATAGAATGGGAGTTTGTTGCAGTATCATATGATTCATACAACTGAAAAGATCATACTGATATGATTATGCTTAACACAACATGCTTAAAACAGGTTTTGCTCAATATCTGCATTGGGTACCATTGCTTAATGCAGACTACAAAAATCCTCCAAAAGAAAATCTCTTTAAACTCCACAACTCCTTTGAAACCACAAGATTTTACAGACAGGTTGGTTTTAGTTAGCAGATGCTGTTGTTGTAACAATAACCTTTTCAAGAGCAGGGTTACCTAAATCATTGAAATCTGGACAGTCATCACATAATACGGTATATAGAAACAATTAAAGACATAAAGGGGATCAACACAGTAAAGGAGGAGACTATATTTAAAAGAAAAAAAAACTAGCACAACAAGAGGACAGTCTTAAATTAGAGGGGCAAAGGTTTAAAAATAATATCAGGAAGTATTACTTTCCTGAGAGGGTAGTGGATGCATGGAACAGCTGAAGTGGTAGAGGTTAACACAGTAAAGGAGTTTAAGCATGCGTGGGATAGGCATAAGGCTATCCTCACTATAAGATAAGGCCAGGGATTAATGAAAGTATTTAGAACATTGGGTAGATTAGATGGGTGGAATGGTTTTATCTGCAGTCACATTCTATGTTTCTATAATATCTGTTATAAATGGGTTAAATATATATGGGTGTTCTAATACAGTGTCAGGCTTAGTGATCAATAAAGAGCCATTTGGGAAAGGGATAGAAAAAAAAACAACTAGTAGAGGCTAAAATGTATTGATCTGAAACTCAGCCGTGCCATAGCTGTCAGCACTTTGTTTGCCAACAGCGTGCAGCACAAAGACGCTATCACAGAGCCACTTGATAGGAAAAGAATGGCTGGATGAAAAGCAAACTGCAATGGTTACACAGTCTATTAATGTAAAGCAAATGATATAGCATTGCATGAAGATAATTTAAGCTTATCATCTTAGAGGAAAAGAACAATTATTAATGTGATAGTATGATTTGCATAACATATTACACGGACAGTTAAATAAATTAAAATCTAAACATTTTTACTCGAACAAAAACATGTGTTTCTATGATAAGTCTACTACATTAGAAATGTAAAGCAGTCACTGGAACATTTCCTTAAAACTAGCACAGATCACCATCAACATTTTATTTTGTAAATAGTGGAAGCATGGTTGATTTACAAGACCAGCAGCTTATTCTCTCCCAGGAAGCAGAAGGTGACAGAATGTTTAGCACACATCAGCAGGAAAAACCTACCGGTTTCCATGGTGTTGCTTTACTTTTACCACTTTACTGACCACAGCTCGTAATAAATAATTCCCATGGATTCTAATTTGCCATGTGCACAAAGATGTTTTGAGTAACACTGTCCTGAGATTCTCCCTTCAATAAAACTGCTATGTAAGTTCAAACAATAAGAATATAAAGATCCACTTCTACACATAATTCTAATCATATTTATCCATGAGAGCTGGGACCCCTTATACCCATGTCTGACATCACACACATGTAAATGCAAATTCTGTGAAGCACTAACAAGCTTATCATGGTAATACAGTACGTTTTAGAATACCATTGTAATACAATTTTGTAGGGGATCTTCCTTAGGCTATATCTGCATTACAAAATTAGGTGGGCTATTTTCATCATACAATTAAAAGATTTCTAGAAGGTTTAAAAGGGTACTAAAGGCAGCCAGACCATTTCATGAATTAGGCTGGGTGCAGTGCCCCTGTCAATTTAACCCTGCAAAGTAAAACATTTCAATTTTTGCAGAAACCGCAAAGTCCATATTTCAGGGTTAAACACCTCTAATGACTATCTTCCTTACAGCTGCTAGCAGCAGATACCTTTTAAAACCTCATAGAAGTGGGGGTTAATTCCTAATGCAATGGGGTTACTTAAACAATAAAATAATGTACAGAGAAAAGCACATGCTCAAAAGGACACTATGAGCCAAAACATTAACATTAGTGAGAATTCAAAGTGAATTTCAAATTTAACGCAAAAGTAGTTAAATTGGTAGCATTCTTGTGTTAAATATTTTTTTCAGTTTGGCTATTTTGAACTTAAATTTGCTTTTGTTTTTTACTGTAGTGAATAATCCTAACTATCTATTTACCATTGCCTGTGTAGGCAGTCTTATCTGTAGTCACAATAAATTATGAAATTGGGCTCTACTCCCTAAAACAATAGCTTCAGGCTGTAAGAATAATCGGTGTTATTTCTAAGTTATATTATTTCCCTTATTAAAGTTTTCTCATTAACATGTAGTTTATGGTTGACATTTATGGTGTACACATAAGAACTGTAAAAATGTAAAAATTCTTGTAACTGGCATGGAAGTTAAAATACGTCCTCTGTAGCCATCCCCTGTTTGAAGCCAGGATTTTTGCAATGCTGTTGGTGATATTTACTGTAGCTGTGCATTCATTCTATCTAAAGTGGAAGTTTTCATGAAAAAAAAAAAAAAGTGGGGACAATCTTCAGGTAGATATATCTACACAGTCTTACAGCAATTGTACCTACACTACACAAGCTAGATTACCTGAAAATGACACTGGATTGCTGATAAGAAGAACACATTAAACGGACACTATAGTCACTAGAACAACTACAGTGTAATGTAGTTGTACTGGTGAGTAAAATCATTATATGCAGGGAAGAGGCAGTATTTACATTGTTCCTAGGGACACTCCTCAGAGGCCGCTGGAGGTGCTTCCTGGCTCAGTGCTGCACAGTAGGCAGCACTGCCGTTCAGCGTCTCCACGTTCTGCATTGGGGACGCTGAATTTTCCTCATAGAGATGCATCTCTATGAAGATGTGCTCATTGGCCAAAACAGTGTTTGGCCCCACCCCCATGACGATTTTATCCAATCCAATGCTTTCCCTATGGGAAAGCATTGGATTGGCTAAAATCTGCAATTCTAATGATGTCACCAAGGGGGCATGGCCATCGCCGGTGGACCCACACAGCGCTGGAAATAAGGTGCATTTTAATTCCTTTTAAGAGGGCTGGGGGGGGGGGGGGGCAGGCCACCTAAATGGTGGGTTTTGCACTATAGGGTCAGGAATACATGGTTGTGTTCATGGCCCTATAGTGTTCCTTTAAAGCGGCACTGTCATGCCGAATTCCGTTTTTTTTTTAACCCCCCTCCCGCCTCAACTACATCCAATCGACCCCCTAGTCATCCCCAAATGCCCCTATGCCCCCCACATTACCTATTTTTTATTCTTTATTTTCTGCCCGATCTTTATTCAGGGCGCCGCCATCTTTGTGTGGGTAGGTGAAGTCCCTGTGGGACACGTCATCTGCCCACACTAGATAGCCCTGAGATTCCCGCACATGCCCAGTGAAACACCTGGACATGCGAACGGGAATTTCACCTATTCATTCATTCATCAGACAGACGAATGAATGAATAGAAAAAATCAGACGAACAAACTAACACTGTGTATCAGTGTTAGTTTGTTCGTTCAGTTTATTACAAGGAGGGAGCTACCGGCGTGCAGCTCCCTCCTTGTAATATGTAACTATAGAAGCGGCAGGGAGCAGAGCTCCCCACCACTTCATAAGCCCCCCAGGTCCCCCCCTCACTCTATGGGGGTCAATATGACCCCCATAATAGCACAAGGGAGATTAAAATCTCCCCAATGCCCCTACTCGCTATATCGCGAGTAGGGGCATGTCCACTAAACAGTGAGCAGCCTGTGGCTGCTCACTGTAAAAAAAAAAAAAAAAAAAAAAAGGGTAATAAGGGGGGGACGGGGGGCCTACTGTCCTCCCCTCAGGCCCCCACCCCTGGGCGGCGGGTGGGGGCCATAATAGTAATAGGGGGGGGGGGACCTACTGTCCTCCCCCCCCGGCCCCCACCCCTGGGCGGCGGGTGGGGGCCATAATAGTAATAAGGGGGGGGGGACCTACTGTCCTCCAGCCCCCGGCCCCCACCCCTGGGCGGCGGGTGGGGGCCCTAATGGAAAAAAGGGGGGGGGGACCTACTGTCCTCCCCCCGGCCCCCACCCCTGGGCGGCGGGTGGGGGCCATAATAGTAATAAGGGGGGGGGATCTACTGTCCTTCCCCCCCCCGGCCCCCACCCCTGGGCGGCGGGTGGGGGCCATAACGATAATGGGGGGGGGACCTACTGTCCTCCCCCCGCCCCCACCCCTGGGCGGCGGGTGGGGGCACTAAGTAAATTCCCCCCCCCCCATCAAGGTGACTAGGGGTGCCCAAGCCCCTAGTCACCCACCCCCCACCCAAATAAAAAATGCCCCTACCTACCCCCCTCACCCTAAAAAATAGTGAGGGGGGAATAAAATTGCTAACCTGTAAAGTAAAATTAAACTTACCATTCGACGTCTTCTTTTTTCTAAAATCTTCATTTTTCAGCCCCAAAAAAGGCCAAATAAAAAACCATCATAGCCGTCGAACTAAAAATAAAATAAAAAACCCGAGCGCAAAAAAAAAAACCCGACGAAAAAGAAAAAACCCGAGCGCACAAAAAAATAATCCATCTTCACCCATGGAGGGCTCCGCGCAGACTGAGCTCCGCAGGGCGGGGCAAGGCTTATAAAGCCTTGCCCCGCCCTGCAATTAGCCTAAGAACACTCTGATTGGTGGGTTTAAGCCAATCAGAGTGCTCTTTGTCATTTTACAAGCGTGGGAAAGTTCTTTGGAATTTTCCCACGCTTGTAAAATGTCACAGAGCACTGTGATTGGATGGCTTGAAATCCATCCAATCACAGTGCTCTGTGTCATTTTACAAGCGTGGGAAAGTTCTTTGGAATTTTCCCACGCTTGTAAAATGACACAGAGCACTGTGATTGGATGGATTTCAAGCCATCCAATCACAGTGCTCTGTGTCATTTTACAAGCGTGGGAAAGTTCTTTGGAATTTTCCCACGCTTGTAAAATGACACAGAGCACTGTGATTGGATGGCTTTAAATCCATCCAATCACAGTGCTCTGTGTCATTTTACAAGCGTGGGAAAGTTCTTTGGAATTTTCCCACGCTTGTAAAATGACACAGAGCACTGTGATTGGATGGATTTCAAGCCATCCAATCACAGTGCTCTGTGTCATTTTACAAGCGTGGGAAAGTTCTTTGGAATTTTCCCACGCTTGTAAAATGACACAGAGCACTGTGATTGGATGGCTTTAAATCCATCCAATCACAGTGCTCTGTGTCATTTTACAAGCGTGGGAAAGTTCTTTGGAATTTTCCCACGCTTGTAAAATGACACAGAGCACTGTGATTGGATGGATTTCAAGCCATCCAATCACAGTGCTCTGTGTCATTTTACAAGCGTGGGAAAGTTCTTTGGAATTTTCCCACGCTTGTAAAATGACACAGAGCACTGTGATTGGATGGCTTTAAATCCATCCAATCACAGTGCTCTGTGTCATTTTACAAGCGTGGGAAAGTTCTTTGGAATTTTCCCACGCTTGTAAAATGACACAGAGCACTGTGATTGGATGGATTTCAAGCCATCCAATCACAGTGCTCTGTGTCATTTTACAAGCGTGGGAAAGTTCTTTGGAATTTTCCCACGCTTGTAAAATGACACAGAGCACTGTGATTGGATGGATTTCAAGCCATCCAATCACAGTGCTCTGTGTCATTTTACAAGCGTGGGAAAGTTCCAAAGAACTTTCCCACGCTTGTAAAATGACACAGAGCACTGTGATTGGATGGCTTTCAAGCCATCCAATCACAGTGCTCTGTGTCATTTTACAAGCGTGGGAAAATTCCAAAGAACTTTCCCACGCTTGTAAAATGACAAAGAGCACTCTGATTGGCTTAAACCCACCAATCAGAGTGTTCTTAGGCTAATTGCAGGGCGGGGCAAGGCTTTATAAGCCTTGCCCCGCCCTGCGGAGCTCAGTCTGCGCGGAGCCCTCCATGGGTGAAGATGGATTATTTTTTTGTGCGCTCGGGTTTCTTTTTCGTCGGGTTTTTTTTTTTTGCGCTCGGGTTTTTTATTTTATTTTTAGTTCGACGGCTATGATGGTTTTTTATTTGGCCTTTTTTGGGGCTGAAAAATGAAGATTTTAGAAAAAAGAAGACGTCGAATGGTAAGTTTAATTTTACTTTACAGGTTAGCAATTTTATTCCCCCCTCACTATTTTTTAGGGTGAGGGGGGTAGGTAGGGGCATTTTTTATTTGGGTGGGGGGTGGGTGACTAGGGGCTTGGGCACCCCTAGTCACCTTGATGGGGGGGGGGGGAATTTACTTAGTGCCCCCACCCGCCGCCCAGGGGTGGGGGCGGGGGGAGGACAGTAGGTCCCCCCCCATTATCGTTATGGCCCCCACCCGCCGCCCAGGGGTGGGGGCCGGGGGGGGGGAGGACAGTAGATCCCCCCCCCCCTTATTACTATTATGGCCCCCACCCGCCGCCCAGGGGTGGGGGCCGGGGGGGAGGACAGTAGGTCCCCCCCCCCTTTTTTCCATTAGGGCCCCCACCCGCCGCCCAGGGGTGGGGGCCGGGGGCTGGAGGACAGTAGGTCCCCCCCCCCTTATTACTATTATGGCCCCCACCCGCCGCCCAGGGGTGGGGGCCGGGGGGGGAGGACAGTAGGTCCCCCCCCCCTATTACTATTATGGCCCCCACCCGCCGCCCAGGGGTGGGGGCCGGGGGGAGGACAGTAGGTCCCCCCCCCCTACTACTATTATGGCCCCCACCCGCCGCCCAGGGGTGGGGGCCGGGGGGGAGGACAGTAGGTCCCCCCCCCCCTTATTACTATTATGGCCCCCACCCGCCGCCCAGGGGTGGGGGCCGGGGGGGAGGACAGTAGGTCCCCCCCCCTTTATTACTATTATGGCCCCCACCCGCCGGCCAGGGGTGGGGGCCGGGGGGGGGGACAGTAGGTTCCCCCCCCCCCCTACTACTATTATGGCCCCCACCCGCCGCCCAGGGGTGGGGGCCGGGGGGGAGGACAGTAGGTCCCCCCCCCCTCATTATCTTTATGGCCCCCACCCACCGCTCAGGGGTGGGGGCCGGGGGGGGGGGGACAATAGGTCTCCCTCCCTTATTTTACTTTACGGCCCCCACCCGTCATTTAGGGGTGGGGGGCAATATTTTTTTTATTTTTTTTCTACAGTGAGCAGCCACAGGCTGCTCACTGCTTACTAGACATGCCCCTACTCGCGGTATAGCGAGTAGGGGCATATTATTTACTAATACCAAGTCATTTTTACTTGGTGTTAGTAAATTTGGCTGAAAGACCAATTTAGGTCTTTCAGCCTTTTAGTAGATAGCTCCCTGATACCGTGGGAATTAGGGAGTTATCTACTAAGCGGCTGCAAGATGCAGCCACAGCAATGAATAGGATCGGAGTTTCATTCATTTGAATGAAATTCCGATCCGAACAAAGTACCGAATTGCATCCTAACACCAATGGAGAAACGGTGCTCATTCTGTTAGGATGCAATTCGGCAGTTTTGCCGGCGTTCTGTCTAAGTGACAGGACTTTCGGCAATACTGACAGGAAGTATTGTGGGAACTGGGAGGAAAGCTAGGGATCATGGGAAAATTGCTCTGACCAGCGGAAATGAAGCACACTTTGCTCCTCCGCTGGTCAGAGCTGGTCAAGCGGAGGAATCCCATAAGACAAAGAGTCCCTACTTTGTCTTATGGTTTTAAAGAAAACTAAAGAAGACAGGAAGAAAAGAATAACAGATCCCGAGAGAGGGGGAGAAGAGGAAGAGATTGAGGAAAGGTAAGTTCGGCATGACAGTGCCGCTTTAACATGATATAATTAATTTGTATACTTCCCTCTTACAGTAACTTGCATTTTGCCTTTTAAAAGAGTTTCTGGTTAATAATTTGCAATATCCAGTAAGTAACAAAAATATTGTGATAGTTGATCAGCTTTTGAGAAGTTATATTATATATTTATCGCATAATTAGATCATTGTCATTCCCTGTTAGACTAGGATTTTTGTATTCTAATATGCAGCAAGTAAAGACAAAAAAAAACTCTGTTCACAACCATCTAAAATTTTCCTTGCTACGAGTGTTCTTATTATCAAACATCTTCAACCCACAGATGTGTTGAATTTTATTGTATTTAAAAATGGTGGCCTGTAGTGTTTGTGTTTAAAATGCCCCTTTGATAAAAGGATTAAATAATTTCTACCCACAGTACAATATTAGCAAACTGAAAGAAATACTATCCTTAAACATGAATAGATTTGGGTTTTTTCAAGCCAGGGTTATTAATGTGTGAGCATACAAGCATTCTGTGTACTGATAAAAAGTATGCACCTTTCAATTAGATTTATAGGAAATTTGATCAACTCTCTCGAAGGACCAGGCTGAGTTAAAGATTATGCAGCTTTACAGGATTACGAAAGGTAAAGCTGCATTTCATCGTTTTCTGCTGAAATTGTGTTTCAAGAAGACAAACAATTTTAAAAAAAAAGATACAACTATAAAGATAAAAAAATAAAACTATTTGAATGAAAGAAAAGAAAAAAAGATAAACCCAATGCTGGGGGCAGAAATCATGGCTTTAATTCACTTTATGATCCATCTTTATTAAATTTATTTTAAATGTTTTTACTTTATTTTTAGCAAAAACTGTTGTGTTCTTACAGCTTTAGAAGGAGGTGGAAACAAAGTACCGTAAGTGAGCTCTAGACAGGTAAATGAATGAACAAACAAAAACAGTGTATATTAATTATCGGTAATTCACCGAATACAAAGCTAACAGAGAGTGTATATAAAATAGGGAAATGATTATGGGAAAATAACGCTATTGACCGTTTGTGGCGATATCTATGAATTTATACAGAGCATAACAGATTTGCAACTATGCACTGCAGGTAGAGTGGTTTATGAATGTCTCCAGGACCCAAAGATCACATTATTTCCGTCTAACATACACTTTTGCATGATGTATGTTTATATGACATTTTTCAGGGTTAGGGTCGGGATTCCTTTGACTTTAGGGTAGACCTGAGCATATATGCATGTCTGTGTCTAAAGGAGGCCAGTCCCTCCTTAATACGGGTGAGGTGCAAGCAAGGAGTTGGAGAGAAACACATCATGTATGTCTTTCCAGCCCCCCTCCCACCATATGCGTTTTCAGGGGCTTAATATACCAAGTTATTGCTGGCAGCTTTCTGGGAGTGTAACTTCCACTTATCGTGGGCAAGCCGGAACATGTATGCACATTGTCAGTAACACCATACATACGTTTATTATTTTTCTCATCATTTATTAACCACGTGATGCAATAAACCTACACACAAATGTATACATTACACTTACACACCTATACACAAAGCATTTTGTGACTGCAAGATAGCACAAGCCTTTCTATCTATAGCACTGTAAAGGTGAGAATTAAATTGATTTAATCCCATGGGAAGGTGCAGGAGGCAGTCTATTTATGTAACATAGGACAGAGGCTAAGAGCACAATTAAACCGGCTCAACTTGGCAATCTTGCAAAAGCAAACAGCACTGGTACATAATTGTATCTATTTAAATAGCAATGGGCACCATCGTCCTTATTGAACAGCTGGAAAGAATGTGCAAAAGTTGTCCGAACAATAGAGGATTACTATTATTATATCTCTGTACAAAAGTGTTTGTACCAACTTTCTTGCTACGCACCCCAAGATTTGTATTATTTATTTATAAAATATTTTA
This sequence comes from Pelobates fuscus, assembly GCF_036172605.1. Lineage (NCBI taxonomy): Eukaryota > Metazoa > Chordata > Amphibia > Anura > Pelobatidae > Pelobates > Pelobates fuscus. Next base: position 112,962,556 of record NC_086321.1, on the reverse strand, counting down.
CCAGGAAGGATACATTGAGATTACTCTCGTTTTCCAGTAAGTCCTGGGTCCACAAAACATTGCATTGATACAATAAAATACAAAAACAATATTAATACACAATATATACAAAATGTAACATAAAACAGGTAAATTATATATATATACACACACACACACACACATATACATACACACACACACACAAACACACACAAAGCAAAAAACAAAAAAGTTATGGTGGGGAAAAGTTGTGATTGAAAACCCCTTCCACATGAAGTCTGTGGATAGTCAATACAATGTTAAACAAATATCTGCACACCAGTCAAGCTGATCTAAGCTGCTATGAAGAAAAAAAAAATAATGTAGAGGGATTTCATTTTTTGCTTTTTAAATATATTAATTGTAGTCATTGCTGTGAACATGACCTAACCAGCAAAATGAATAAAATACCCATACTCCTAATTTAAAATGCATGATTAGGCTAGTTACATCGTGTCTTGAACAATGCCTACACTAACTGCTTGAAGAATTACAGCAATCTGTGGGGGATTCTATAGCAACAAGTAGGGGGGAGGATATTTCTTCATATCTTTTAGTATTTAAATACATTCTTGGATTATTATTTTTTTTTATTATTATTTTTTTACAGAGATTAGGTTGCTATTATATATATATATATATATATATATATATATATATATATATATAGTTAGTTCTCTAATACGTTTTTTTTTTTCTGTACCTATTAGGCTACTGAAGTAACATATTGTGTTTTAAAGTTCACTTGAAAACCACTTTACATTGTACCAGGTAAGTACTGATCATAAGAAATGCCCTTATGACACAGTAATTAAACTGTTGTACATTTTAGTTATCTTGATATATTTTGGTTTTGTTGCTGTGAAACTCATTTTGCTATAGATCATTTTAATGCAAGTCTAAATATCTGCGTCTTTCAATACCAAGGATCTGAATCTGCATATATCTACATTGTAATTATAGGTTTTGTTAAAGCTGCATAAAAATACAAAAATATAATATGTTGTAACAGATATCCCCTTGCCAATGTAAGTGGGTCATATCCTTATTGCGTCTATACAAGATACATTTTCTAAACTTTGTAACTGTAAAAACTAAAAAACAGGGCACACAAGTGACTTTCTAAAGCTTTTGTATGCTCTCAAAATGTCTTGTACATTTTGCTTTATTTTTTTTATTTATTTTTTTCCCTTTCTTCATATCCGGCGCTAAAGATTCCTAGCTTGCATTACTACTTGTATTCGTTTGTTTCGAGGGTCTAGGTCCTTGCATATAACTCTTGGATATTCTAACAACCTCTAATTAAAATATGTATTCCAGGGTATTTTTTTTACTGTTGCAAGGGTTGACATAATTATAAAGATATTAAACAGTGGGAAATGAGCAGCCAAACAGGAAATGATTATAGGATAATGATTATTATTTATAAAGCTCCAACAAATTCTGCAGTGCTGTACAATAGGTGAACTAACAGTCAAGTATTCACAACAAGACAAGTTTGAATCACAGGAACAGATTTGATGGCACAGCTCAAAGAGCTTACATTCTAGCTCTAGCAGTTTACGGCAATCACCAAACTCCGTAAATCAGATGCTTCTCAAAGAGAAGCATTGTGTCCAGTGTTTACATTTGTCGGACAGTAGGGATGGGGTCTTTGCACCAAAACCACAACATTAGGATGTAGTAATTTTGTTACCTACAGTGCCCCTTTAACACAACACATTTTAGTTATTAATGTTAAGTAGCTTTCATGTAGTAGAACTGCTTTAACAATACGATTATGTTACATGCTATTTATACAGTATTTATGCATCTTCCAAGGACTGCTGAAAGTCAGAGGTCTCTACTTGCTTTGTTTGTGCTTGCATTTGTATTTACAGTAGCTTGTTTAAAACTAAGCATCTTATGTATTCAGCTCAGATAGATGTTTACCCTGACTGGCACCATACCCCCTAAACGAAGAATACGGTTTACACCAACTGGATTGCAATAGTTTCATCTTTGAAGCTAAGCCACTTTCTGTAAACCAATTCTCTTTCCAGTTGAGTCAAATATGAATATATTAGAATGTAATGGTGTACCAATATAAACATATAAGATTTGCATGAATGCGATTATGGAGTTAAAGTTAATCTCAAGAGGGATCTTCACTACCATTTGTTGATATTATGATTTACATATACATGTGAGGCTTTAATAATGATGCTTGGCATATCAGCTGACACGGGGTAATTCCTAAACTCTCTTCTGGATTTCCAAGAGGAAAGTATGCACCTTGCTTAGGACATTCACATACCTACATTTTACCTACTTGGTATTTATATATAGCTCTGGTGGACATTACTACAGTGTTGGACTTTGTGTGGCCTAATGGGCAAATGAAAGCTGAGATTTACTATTGCGTGTTTTGTAATACTGCTGGTTTGTATTGTGTTCTTTATAAGTGCATCCAAGTAGTTTACATTACATCATATACCTGTCATTCTATCGATTTGATCAGTTTTCTTTTTTGTTTATGATCTTCATATGATAAATTATGATATGCTCTAACACTAAGCTATTTATATTCCCCTGTTAACTTGATAGTGTTTTTATATCAAATAGTGAGACATACTAAACTATTTGTCAGCTGCATAATTTTAATTGCTATATACTATAGTGTCACCATCACCACTCCATTCTCTCTTTTAAAATTCATGACTTACTGATTTGAGATAGAGGGTCAAGTCTTACAGTTAAAGCGTCTAAACTGGTTAACTCAAAGTCTCGAAACAAATTGCTTTATAGTAATATAAACAAATAATAAGCTACACTGTAAATATACAATCATAACAGGTTTTACAAATGTAGCGGCTACTTTTCTCTGTTTTGATAATTTAGGATGCAATTCATACCCTGTAATTAGAAACATAAAGTCAATTTAATGTGTTCAGCAGGAAACTAGCAATTAGTCTAAGTGACAGTCAAGAAAACAAAGACTTCCATATTCATGTTAATCCTAGAGTCCCAGTTAATCAAAACATTCCTTGATAAGCAGACCCGAAACATATCAAACAAATAAAAATACAAAAAGAGCTCAAACCAACAATTTGGAACCTATTTATATTGGACCTGTTGCCACAAGATTAGTCAAAGATTCAGTTAAAGGAGTAGTGCGTCTTCAACAACTGTACACATTTTCTCATAGTAAACTAAATTAACTTAAATTAGAATTTAGATCAGTGTTTTCTAAACAGCCTATGAGTTATATATGTTTGCCACTAAATAATTTCAAATACATTAATGACTTTAAAAAAATGTAGTTAGGGGGCGGGGCCTGGCCGCCGGTCGGATCAGACACGCTTTGTCTGAGCTCATGCCTCAGAGCTGGGAAAATCGGAGCTAACCGCGGACCATGAGCAAACACCAGCCTGAAAATGCGACCACAAAATCTCCCAGGCGATGGCGATTCAGGGGATACCCAATGGGACCCCCAAAGGCACAAAAGTCACACGATCAAGGCCGGAGGCCTACGGGCTTGAGCTCGGGTGGGACGGTGGCTCACCCAGTTCTCTGGCCGGCGGTCTGCCACAACCACCCCCCCCCCCTCTGGGCCGGGGGGGGGGTCATCCCGGTCCCCACGGGCAACCACCACCGCACACCGCAACATCTCCACTCCGGCCGAGCATTGCAGAACGGACGGAGTGCACCAGGATGGCTGACCAACAGCTACACGACATAACCACCGAGCAGCGCACAAGTGAGTCTGGCTGTTACCTTGTGGCGGAGAACTGCTGCGGCTCCCTCACCGAGCCATGCGCCCACCTGGTGACATCCGTGCTAAAGGCGGAGGGGAGTGCGGAGATAGAGGAAGAGTGGGGGATGGACGGGACCTCCCTGGGCACTCTTTATCAGGCAACGATGCTGGCACACATAATAGGCCTACCTGGGCTGAAGACCGCCGAGGGTGGAATCCCAGAGCACCGACCGCCTATGCTGGAAATCACCCACAGCAGCCCCCCACAGCGGAAGAACTCGGCCTCCCACGTGAGTTACCCGGTTCGCGGACCTGAGGTGCAGGCCTTCACGCAAGGCGGGAGCTATAGGGGGGACTTGACAAGACCCTGCCCCGCATCCCCGCACTTTCCCACACACCCGAACCCGAGATGAGGCACGGGCTGGGCTGGGACTTTACACTCCAAAAGCACAGCAAGATGGCGGGTCTGCCCATACGCTGGACTCATTTGAACTGTACGGCCAAGCTGTCTTCCCGCTCCGGTGTGGGTAGCCGCATGGAGAGCTCCGCTCATTTAATTGTTATGTTAAGCGCCCGGCAAGTTTTAGCAGCTTACTCACTCGCATCACAGCTAGCCTGCAGTCTAACTTTGCCACACACACTCCACATAGCCTGCACAAAGCCAGTTAGACAAGCCAGAAGCTTTGCATTTATTTTAAGATATAAAACTGTGTTTCAACTCACATATTCTCTAAGTGTGCCGCAGCTATTGATCCTGTAGTCAAATGTCTATGCATGTTGCCCACCCATCTAAGCGTGACACCTAAGCCTGAATCACTCACCCTTACTCTAACGCATGTGGTAACCTACTCACAGCTTCACTAGCTCTTGCCACTGCAAAATAATCACATGCCTAGAAAGTTAAGCGATATATCACTCTATGTTATGTTACGCAAATGCCTAAACAAAGTAAAGCTATACCGTTTCTATCGTTCTATATACAAAATGTGCTTGATCTACCTTGTACCCCTATGTTCAACTGTTCGTATTGTGCTAGAGGACTGCCTTTGGGGTACCTCACAAGCAACTGTCATTTGCCTACGCACTACAAAAATAAAGAATTTAAAAAAAAAAAATGTAGGTAAAGTGGTCCAGTAGTAGTGTAGACCAGTGGTTCCTAAACCTGTCCTCAAGGCACCCATACCAGTCTAGGATTTAGGGATTACCGGGTTGTGTCTAAGGTGTTTTTAGAAGAAAAGAAAAAAAGAAGAAGAAGAAGAAAAACACTTTAGACACAACTGGTTAATCCCTAAATCCGGAACTGGTAGGGGTGCCTTGAGGGCTGGTTTGGGAATCACTGGTGTAGACTATAAAACCATTGAAATGTGAGACCCATCTGAACAACCACAAATGTTAACTTTTCAGTGCCATTTAGGGAAATCAGGAGGCCAGTACTTGCTGAGCATTTTTACATAATTAGTTCATGAAAATGTCATAAATATGTATAGATTTCATCAACGGTTTCAATTTAATAAATATAAAATAATACAAACAAGATATATAAAGCAGACCATAGAAATTCCAACACAATCAAAAGAGATGTGCCTAGCCCCTACTTTGTCTTATGTAGGATTAGGGAAAAGGCAAGCCTGGAATATGAATTCATTTCTTGATGCCAAATATAGCCCTTGATGCCAAATATATACTTGTTATGCCTCGTGTAAAAGTCACATCACACAATGCACAAAAAAATGCTTGTGACTTCTCATTGCAAAACAATCTATGGAGGATACAGACATCTTGCAGGTTTTTCCATAGACGCATGCTTTATAATTGGCACCTAGCAACCTCATCCCACTAGGAATTACAGAGAACAATGGCAGTAGTGCAGTCCTCTCTAAACGAACCACCATCCAGAAGATCAACAAGTGAAAGTTCCCTTTAAATAATTCTGAGGTTGGGGGTCTAGAAGACAGCATGTTTCTCATAAATACCTCACTAGCGATAAATACATTATACAAATAGAACAATGTCACAAATACATTACAACCATATACTATTTTTTTTATTATTTAATGTTATCAAAATAAGTGAACCAGTTAAAAACATTTAAATACACATTTCCAACTAAGGAAAGAGGAATCAGATTTCCATAGTTCTTAAAAGCAGACTCTCTATACAATAAAAATAAGAGATCACACCAGGCTACATATAAGCTAAACAACTTCAAAACAGTACGTGTTTTCATTAGAAAAAAAAATTATAGATCCAAAAATCGGTTTACATCACTTGTTATGCAGAAGTATCTGACTGAAAAGGTTTGACAAAAAAAAAAAAAAAAAAACACCTCACAATTAATAAGACATCACTAATTCCCCTCACAATAAAACATCACTAATTCTACTGTTACAGCAAGACAGCAAGTAGATAAACATAATAGAGATGCAGTCAAACTTCAAACAAAAATATAAAAAGGTTAAAGGGCCCAAGATGTAGACTATAAATCTTACCGGGACCTGCTATCCTGCTAAGCTTAAGATTGTCTATATCATGGACCAACAATTAAGTGTATAATGCCACGGTCTGAATAGACAAGTATCTAAACCAACCTCCTCTTTATTTCTGCATCAGTTATCAATTAAACCTAGTAAGAAAAAGCACTCGGCTATGACGAAGGCATGGTGAATGTTTGGAAAATTAGTTTTAAAGTGAAAATATCCCCCATACATCGTGTTGATGTCAAGTTCACATTCAGGAAAATGTGGCTATAAACTACACAATAGCCTGGCAAAGTTGCAAGCAAAAGTAAAAGATACTTAATCTGGTATTTACGTACATTACTTTCGCTGCATACACCATAATGCTCTAAACTGGATGTAGTGGTCACTATTCCAAACAAGCAGGTCTACAATATAAGTTGTGGTTTACAATGTGTTATTAGGGGGGGGGGGACCAATGGCATAACAATAAAGCCCATGAAGGTTAAACTAATAATAAAAAATAAATACATTTGCTAGCACAATAAAGACATTTCATGTAAATGTAACAAACGTAAGTAAAAATGTATTTATGTAATAGAGATAGCACCACCCCAATGATTTGATTACCTCTATAACTATTTTTTGGCAAACAACTGAGTTCTACAGACATATTCATTCACCAGTAAACTAAAAATAAACACAAAAGGATGCTGGCTTCTAAAGCAAAGGTCACCCAATAGGAAGTTGCAGTGGCATTTTGAGATAACATTGCAGTTTCCTATTGGAGTGTTGGAACAGTGTTTGCAGGTCAGCTATATTTATTTAATAATCCAAAATGATGCATGCATGAAGTACAAAGTACTACCATGTGAAATGAAATGCTGCTCATCATATATAACAGATCTAATACTCCAGATATGCGTTTCCTTCAGATAGTACAATCTTATCTCAGCAATGAAAACAAATGATTTTGTTTTACACTTCTTAATTCACCATGTTAAATACAAATGGATTAAAAAAATAATATATGGTGGTTTAAAAAGAAAATTATATTACAAAATATAATGGGAATGCAGTTTCTCTACATCTACAAATGGTAATGGTAAAATGGAATGTAAGAAACAAAGCATTTCTAGAGAACAATGCATATGAAAGAGTTGATGACTCATCAAGGTTACAGAGTTCAGGGAGAAGAAGGTAAAATGGACAACAAATTCAGAGGCTGAAATTCCAGGCACATTAGAAAAGATAGAAAGAGAGATGAAAGAATTTGTGGTAATAGATTTTCTGCTATTTCCATTCCACCTTAACATAGAACAGTTTCCAGAGAGGCTATAAGGTATTTGTTGGGAGTCCATTCAATACTAAAAGGAGAATTAAGTCATTTAAGTAAGCTACACACCCCAATATAGAAATTTCACAAATACCACCCGACCAATAAATCCCAACCGAAATCCATCGGCGAAACTCCAAAAGGAAAGTTGGCCAGCAATAGTAAATTATCAATTTTTTTTTTATTTTTTTAATGAGCCAAACAGTTAAACAATATTTTTTAATTGCTAAAGGAACTCCGGTGTTCGTCACGTTTTGCCTAAAATTGTACCAAATTAAGATGATCACTTCCACTAGCAATTCAAATAATATGTGTGCTACATTCTCTGTCAAAATAAATCAAATAATTTTCACAGAATAAAATACATTGTTTTACAGTAAGGGGCAATGGTAGAAATCAAGAAAATAAATACATTTTGCATGATTACCATGAATAGATATAAAGCCAATTAGCATAAATGAACTAAAAAGTAGAGAATGAGCAAAGAATAATCAATGCCAACAATTACCCCCCTGCACTTCCTATCTGTGCCATCGGGGATTGCTGGATTCTATGCAGGTCCTAAAACAACATAATAAGCTTTCAATACAAAGTATTGTTTTACAGCAATCCGATCTGCCTCTTGTTAACAATGCTCTATTAATATCCACGGCATTAATGCAAAGCTCAATTCACCAGAGCTACAAATAACGTGGGGTAGCCGGCCCATGTGATTTACAATGTAGCCAGTCACAACTGCTGATCACAGTGAAAAGAGGCTCTTTCAGCATTGTACACCTGGCTGGTGTATCGTATTTTTCACTCACGCTTCAAAGCATGACATAACCAGCTACTAACAAACAGTTCTGAAGGGGCAACTTTGTGGTCCAATAATGTGATTTCATTGGGAAAGAACACTTTACATTCCATCCATTTGAGGGACAACAATATATAATAAAACAAAAGCCAAATATATATTTATTAATTAAACCCACATACATATTAGTTTAGAGTTCCATCAACATTACCAGCCTCAATGCATTAGGAACACACAAACACATTTACACACTATTGTCCCTTTCCTTTTCACAGTCAACAGTACTGAGCAGCAAATGGGGTATAGGGAAAATTGTATGTGTCTAGTTATGCATGCATATATCAGGGGAGGGCTGGCAGACTTAGGCCTGGGGGGGTCCAGTCAAATAGCCCATTGCACCAAGATGAGAGTAAAAACACCTTCCCCATGTGATTGAAAGGGGGGGGGGGGGCAGTCACCTAAACAGACACACTCACTGACAGGCACACTGTTACAGGCATACTGACACACACACACACACACAGACAAATTGGCACACACAGACATACTTGCACGCACATACACACACACACACACACATACATACATACTGCCTGTGCACCAGGCAGACATACTGGCACGCGCGCGCACACACACACACACACACACACACAAAGACACAAAGACACAAATAAGAGAGTCAAAGGTTTGAAAATAATATCAGGAAGTATTACTTTACTAAGAGGGTAGTGGATGCATGGAATAGTCTTCCAGCTGAAGTAGTAGAGGTTAACACAGTAAAGGAGTTTAAGCATGCGTGAGATAGGCATAAGGCTATCCTAACTATAAGATAAGGCTAGGGACTAATGAAAGTATTTAGAAAATTGGGCAGACTAGATGGGCCGAATGGTTCTTATCTGCCATCACATTCTTTGTTTCTATGTTTCTACTGACACACAAACACAGAGACATACTGACACACACAGACATAAACGTTACAATTTTAAAGCCAGTAGACAGAGGCTGAGTAAGGGGCATGAGCTGCAATTAGGTGTGTGTGGGGGGATAGGGACTAAAGTAGGTTGATGGCTACAATTTGGGAAAGGGGTTGTGGTGTGGGTGATATGGGTTGCAAGTGGGGGTGTTATAGGGGCTGTGGTGGGGGGGCATGGGGCTGAGGAAGGGGGACATGGGGCTGAGGATGGGGGCAGGGGCTAAGGAAGAGGATATAAAGGCTGAGGAAGGGGACAGGGGCGGAGGAGGAGGATAAAAAAAAAAAAAAAAAAAAAAACTTAAGTGTATTCCCCCCTCCTGAGTTTTACCTCAGGCCAGGGAGGGGTAAGCAGGAACCAGCAGGAGCAGCAGCCAGCAGAGTCTGATTTCTCAGCAGTCCTGGGAGAAGAACAGTGAAAGTCACGCCCCCTGCTCCATCATCAGGAGAGGCTGGTTGACTCCACTGGCTGCAGGGAGAGAGGTAAGTAGAAAAACCAGAGGCAGGGGATTCGGCTTTTTCCTTTTTGCTAGATGCGGACGGCCCTGGATTTAGGGCGACCTGGGGGGAAATTGCCTCCCTGCTTCCCGTCCCAGCCCGCCCTGGCATATATGTATGTGTGGGTGCACGAAGGAGAGGGAGATGATAAAGAATATTAAGATAAAAAGCCAAAACTACCAAGTAAGAAAACATGCAAGAAAATGAATTATGCTAGTTTCAACTAGTTCCTTTAGAGTTATTTTTGTATGCATGAGATGTGGCTAATTATGTATGTCAGTGACTAGTTTAATGTGTATGACCAATTAGGTATGCACTTATGAGGCTCATTAGGTGAATGCAACAGACTAGGTCTTGTTCGATATGAGCATAAGAGTGGCTGATCATAGTATGACAGTATATTAACATAACTGTTGATGTAAATGGTTGCATAAGAATTGCAGTTCTATCACAGCAAATATTTATATTCTACAAAAAAATTTTTAAGGAAATATTTAAAGGGACCCTATAGTCATCAGAACAACTACAGCTTATTGTATTTGTTCTGGTGAGTATAATTATTCCCTTCAGCCTTTTTGCAGTAAACACTGTCTTTTCAGAGAAAAGGTAGTGTTTACAGTACAGCCTAGGGATACCTCCACAGGCCACTCCTCAGTTGCCTACTAGAGGTACTTCCTGGGGCAGTGCTGCACACTGTGCACCACTGCCATTCAGTGTCTCCACTTCAGTGCTGCATAAAGATGCTGAACTTTCTTCATTGAAATGCATTGATTCAATGCCTTTCTATGAGAAGATGCGGATTGGCCAGGGCTCTGTTAGGCGTGTGCGAACTCTGCCCTTGATCTGCCTCCTTGACAAGTACAGCCAATCCTACGAGAAAGCACTATTCTTGGCTCAGAGAAATACTTCTGATAATCTCAACCAGCAGGCAGATCAAGGATAGAGCCAGCAGCTGCAGACTTAAATAAAAGTAAGATTTTACTATATTTAGGAGGATAACGGGTGGTCAGATGGTAGTTTTAACACTATTTATGTTCCTGACCCTATAGTGTTCCTTAATTGGTATATTAATAACTTTTAAGTGTTTGTGACCGTGCTCCTTAAGTTGCTAATGTAGAAGCCAAACCCATTTCTCACTAGCAAGGTTATTCAATAAACTCCAAATAATCCTGTACCGAATGGAGCATAAACATCCAGCTACATATGCGGCCATTGGGAATGCAAAATATGGACACCGTTCAAACTACTTAAAGGAACACTATAGGGTCAGGAACACAAACATTTATTCCTGACTATGTAGTGTTAAAACCACCGCCCGTAAGGATGCCCAAACTTTTTAATATATTACCACCAATCATTGGCCATGGGTGAGGGCAGAGGGGTAACCTGTGCACCCCCATGTTTCCATTTAAAGTCCCCCAATCGATCTTCACATGGTTAAAGCCTTTTTAGCAACTGGGGAGCAATGTCTCCCCATTCTTTAGTGTTTTAGTTCCAGTGAGCAGCCTGGCTGCTTATTGTTTTTGTGAATATTCCCACATCAGCCGCATGGCATTGGAGGCATAAAGGAGGTTTTACACCTCCTTTAAAGTAGTATGGTGGTCTGTCACGACTCCCGTTGGTCGCGGCAAACCGCTGCCCGACCTTCTATTCCGGTCCCCAGCAAGTACAACGTTCCTAGAGACGCTGGCTGCTGCGGTTCCGGTTTTAATAGGAGACTTACCTCTGCCCACATCAAAGATGGCACAAACTTACGTGCAACGTCACGTCATAGACGCGCACGCATGTTTTGGGGTCAGAGTCCAATTACAGCCTAAGGAGGGTTATTTAAACCGAAATTACCTTTTTGTCAGTGCCGTCGTGGTTTCTACAAGCTGGCATCCTAGAGTGTGTTCCTGATTGCGTTTTTCTGGTATTTGACTTTGGCTTTGTTTTGATTTCCCTAATTTCTGGTATCCTTGACTTCTGGCTTTCCTCATCGTTGTGTCTCTTTCTGTGTCCCTGACCTTGGCAAGTATTTTGACTATTCTCAGGTACGTTAAGTCCAGCCATTCTAAGGTCCGGTTAGACGTTATCCTTAGTCTTAGGTGTGGTACTATTCTGCGTGCTGGATCAACTATAATCCTGACATGGTCATAGTGATCTCAATAGGCTTATGCCAGCCTCCACATGATTAACCCTTGCACTGCCAAGGGTTATTTACCTTTTTTAACTATTTGCCCACTGGCTGCTAGTACTGCTGGCAGGCAAACAGTACTTAAAATTACTATTTTCCTTCAAAAAGCAAATGAACAATAAGTTGCCAAAGTGTATCCTGCAGGATGCATATGAGGTCCTAATTATATATATATATATATATATATATATATATATATATATATATATATATATATATATATATATATATATATATATAGAGAGAGAGAGAGAGAGAGAGAGAGAGAGATAGATACATACACTTTGGCAACTTATATATATATATATAATTTGTATTTATTTATTGGGGTTAAATTAGTCCTTTGTGCATATTCCGAATCCTATGTTTGGTTTGGATGTAAAAAAGCACTGATTTTAAACATTGAATAACGACTGATGCAGATTCGGACGGGCCGAAAACTGACCAGAATTAGCTTTAGTTGTGGAATCGACCCTTTTCACTGGATTTTATTCAGCACCCTTTATGTGTTATTGTAGCTTTACAACATTTAGACAAATAAAGAGCTTTAAAAGGGTTGTGAAAGTGTGGCATGAGTAAGGACCAGACACCATGTCCTTCCCATATTGGCAAATAACCTTGCTTCATCTCAAGTATCAAAGATGAGGAAGTTAGTTTTTCACAAAAATGCAATGACAAAAATAAAGCAAAACTGTCCATAAAGCTTTAAATAAGGAACACAGGCTTTCCTTTTAAGAATGTTAAACAATTACTACCGTGTTTCCCCAAAAATACACCCTACCCCGAAAATAAGCCCTAGCTGAATTTTCGGGGTGGGCTGCAATATAAGCCCTACCTCGAAAATAAGACCTAGGCATTGTACCTTTGCGACCCGGCGGTACTTCCTTCTTCTATGAGGAGGAGGGGGAGGAGCGAGCGGGCCGCGGCATCACGCAACGTGATGACGACGTGTGCAGCGCCGTCAGTCTGCCTTCACGGATCTTCAGCGGAAGGATCCATTTCCGGGCGGTGAGGCACCCAGTGGTCGGACTGGCGGGCAAGGAAGGCATCTTTGAAATGTGAGTACCTTAAAACTAATAGATATATTTTATGTCTGGGACTGAATTAATTAAAGGGGGTGGTGAATTAATTAAAGGGGGGGTGAATTAATTAAAGGGGGCGGTGAATTAATTAAAAGGGGGTGAATTAAAGGAGGGGCTGGATTAATTAAAGGAGGGGTGGATTAATTAGAGGGGTGGATTAATTAGAGGGGGTGGATTTATTAAAGGAGGGGTGGATTAATTAGAGGGGGTGGATTACTTAAAGGGGGGGTTCAATGTACATACCGGTACCGTAAATAAATAAGCCCTACCCTGAAAATAAGCACTGGTGTGTTTGTTGTGACTAAAATTAATATAATACCCGGTCTTATTTTCGGAGAAACATGGTATACACACACACACACCTGAAAAATTCACACCAAAGTTATTATACCATCCTAGCTTTACACACACACACAGACTGGATTTGTTTTTTCTTTCAATAAAATGACCTTAAAGTGCCACGTAATTAGTTTCTATTTGCACTCTTTTATTTGTTTAGTGCTATAACTGAAATAACTGTGCAAACAGATAGCATAACAGATGTCTTTGTGACTGCAATAGGTTCCAATGTTGCTTTTCATTGCCATAACAAGCTTGTATTAAAAGGGTGATGCAAAAACAAGAAAAATCCCTAAGTTGGGAAAAAAGTATCCAACACTGGTAACTCCCACGCCCCTAAAATTTAAAATTGTATTGTTTTTCTATGTATGTGCTGCTCCTTAATCTTAGAAATGGGTGTGCCCTCAATTCCCATATTTTCTGTGAAGATTTGAGCATCCCACCAGTCCACTATAGGCACCCTTTGATGGTGAGCACAGGAAAACAAATTGAGGAGAGTCTTTAAAAGCAGTTTAAGCAGTACGTATTGCAGTTAGCATGTTAAAATTAGTTTAGGACCCCCCGATATTGACATGCTGCATGCTGTGATGTAGTGCTGGGCCTTACACAATATGGCCATATGGTGTAACTGAATACCATATTTGTTTTTTCTAAGATATGTAATTTTAAGTATCCTTGTGAAATGTAAAACTCACAAATTCTTGTGTGTGCAGTTCCTTAATCTGTATTTTGATCTTTACATCAGTACCACTACTTAGAAATACATGTTCCGGGTGTGCGCTCAATTCCCCTTTTTACTGCTTAGCTTACCATTGCATTATATAACCATTCTTAATAGAGTCACTGTAAAATGCAAATTCTCAAAAAAACAGAATTGATCAAATGTTATTTGTCCCCAAAGCAGCATTTTTGGGGGGAGGAAATGTATTAAATAATATATATAGATATAGCACAACAGTTTATTTGAAAAATGATTTGGAAATTCTCAATTTTGATCCGCTCTGGGTTACAGATGCAAACTTTCATTTTTGAAGGCATTTTCACTATATAATGATAATGTTTACATCTGCTATCTTAAAGAGACACACTAAGCACCCAAACCTCTACATCCTAATGTAGTGGTTTTGATGCATAGATGCTACGCCTTTAGTGTGGCAATGGACAGAACTTGGACCTCATGTCTAGCAAAACGCAGTTAATGTTTCTCATAGAGAAGAACTCTATTAAATACCTCTCTCTATGAAGCACTGGATGTATTTTAATGTTAGACATATGCTTAAGGAGCATAAGATTCCATCTATATATTATGCTACCAGAATTGCCAGCAAACATTTATAAGATTCCATCTATATATTATGCTACCAGAATTGCCAGCAAACATTTATAAGATTCCATCTATATATTATGCTACCAGAATTGCCAGCAAACATTTATGCTTCAGGCATTCCTTCTGCTCTTCAGCACAACAATCAAGAGAAAATGTTGATTTTGCTTTTCCTTTTATAACTCCTCTAGCCAGAGTTTCTTGCACTGACTAGAGGAATATAGGAACGTTTAAATTCCAGCACGTTGGCAACAAAATCTGCGTGCCTGTGTCTTGGAGGAGGATTGCCCCATTTGAGGAAGTTTCAGCAAACAAGGAAGAATAAATTGGAGTGTGTGCAGAGCACAGGTAGCACTAGAGATGTGTGCTATAATGGTGTATCAACAAAGCTGTAGACATGTCAGCGCTGGAGCGGAAGTGAGGCGAGATAACATCTCAAAGCTTTCAATGGAATATATAATTGATCTTTCTGTTGAAGTGAAATTTAATTTGTAACTTGCAGTTGGTTTGTTTTTGGACCTGGTGTTATACAACATAATGACTTTACCATTTTGGATTGGGACAAGATGCACAAAACCGCAAAATCCTATGTTATCTGTAACACTGTAGGGCTCATTGACTAAATGCTGCATGGCAGCTAAACAGTAGCCAAATGGTATTCAATTGTCTCAATTTGGCAGTCTTAACTCAGCTCTCACTTCCATTTATCTGTAGTTCTGTTATAACCTCAGTGATTTGGCTATGTTTAGCCCCTTAAGAACACGACGTTTGACATGTCATGATTCCCTTTTATTCCAGAAGTTTGGTCCTTAAGGGGTTACACAGCCAAACGGCAACCAAATTGCCTTCATTTGGCAAGTAGTATCAGAAACCATGAGAGAATGCTTAAGGGAATTTTAAAATTTGAGTGCTTAGCAGTGATACAGTCTTCAATTTATTTTTAGAATAACTCATTCATAAAGAAAATTTACTGAAAATCCCTGAAAATTATTAGCACCAGTATATGAATGAACACAAAGTAGGATTTAAGAGAATGGGTTTGTAGCATTAATGTGGACAGCACTGAATGAAGGAAACATTTCTGGGGGGAACAATGCCTTTAACTCTAGTACCACTGAATGAGTCATGAGAAAGGTTCACTATCCACCTGCTGATTGAAAAGTACTCATAGAAAGCAAACGTTTACATTTTATTCAAATTTAAGGCTTGGGGATATAGCCGAAGGTTGAGGTGTACAGAATTCTGTATTAACTATATGAAGTTTTACCTCATTTTTACAATGGAGAGTGAAGAAAATCTGCATGCAATACTTAGGATATGGGACTACTTCAAGTGCGGACATTTGTTTCTTTTCTATGAAACATTTTATTAAGTAATAACATTAAAACTTTTTTTAATAAATGGAGTTTGAATCCGATTTTTACAGTGAACAGAAATGTTTTACAGTTATATAAATGTCCTTATATATTCAAAGACATTACCCAAAAACCCAGAGAGCCACAATCATTACTAGAATAGGACATTTTCCCAAATCAGGATGGCTAGGTGCACCCCCAGCATACGTGAAGTTGGCTGTCTAATGTCAATGCGTGCACAAACATGGTTCTTTGTCAGTGCCATCTGCCCGCTGCCGAGAGACTTAAAGGCAAAGCTCCTGCACACACCTATGCATCCACACTCCCCTCTTCCTGAACATTCTAACTTCAACCTTCTTTTCTGCTTTCCACATTATCATTTGACCTGCCTTTCCCTTCCGTAGAATCACTTTCCCTTACCTACTGTATTTTGAAGAGTATACTATTTTAAATGGAATGTGTATAACCAAATGAAAAACTCTCCCATACGATCACACAATAATAGTGGAATCACATATTTATATGGAAGTTATTATGCAAAACACTTAAAAAAAAAAAAATACTACAAAAGGAAAATGACACCTCAAAGCTACTAGTGCTGGCCAATTTGTTACTCCTATAGGTTGAGATATAAACAATAAAGACATATTTCGAATTGATATCATGGGGTTATATACCAGATGCATCTGATAGGACAAATTACATTTCTTTAGTACCAGCATGATGTGCCAAGTATTAGATCCAAGTAAGAGATAAGTGTACACCTGTCATCCATAATTGTGTATAGAACAGCTTCACTTTAAAAGTAATTTTGTATGCTAGAAAATAAAAACCGTATCAAACTGTCTAAAACGGTTTGCTATTTTGCTAATTAAGTGAAAGTGCAAGTCTAACATGGACTCAAGGCGGTATAATCATAAATTTCCCTTTTAATTATATTCTTAAGTGAAGTTTGCCTCATTGTACCCAAGTATGTGCTACAGTTCCAAGGATAAAGTGGCAAGCTACAATCGGGAAAGGCCACACTTAATACGATACAGCTGCCATACTCATATTTAAGATCTCAGTGAAAGCATGACGACAGAAAAATAGGACACGGCAAAGAAAATTATTCACCTTGTTAAAAAAAAAAAAAAAAATCATATCAAAAGAACTCCTTTGACCAGTTCCCCATACACACATATTTTCTGATTTAATATTTCTCCTACTGCACACCACTGTTGGCAGTGAGGAGGAAGAATAGATGGGTCTACTGGTGGAGTGGGGAACCAGATTGTCTCATTGCAATAGAACGCTCTGCAAACATAGCATCCCGATAAGCAGAGCCATGAGGAAGTGATATGACACCGATTCCTCCTAACACTCTGTCTAAATATAGCACTAAATAGAATAACTGAAATGGAGAATTATTGCTAAAGGAGGTGGAGAATGTTTCAGACTTTGCTATTTTGGCTTACAAATTTGGAATTACCTGCTATTCTCAACAGTTTTCGTTTTAGTGAGTCTTTAGGGACAAAAAAGGCAAAAAGAAGCCCAACTGTAAGCTTCAAAGCAGAACTGTTACTTCGTTAATTGCTCTGTGATACCAGTTAAAACTGCGGGAGCATTTACTGGGATGAACAGAACAGCAAAGTTAAACAAAAGAAATGACCTCTAATGAACTTACACTTTGACTGTCGCCCCATGAAAACGCAAGCATTCTTTCAATAGTCCCATACATCCACATGCGCTATGCGTACGGCATTGCAGGGAATTGTTAAATATGAATACTACAACTATTAGCTTTTAGTTAGCTGATCGACTGTGCAAAAATACCACAAATGACAGTAACCCATTCAAATATTTGCCAAAGTTAACAAGGAGAAAATAAAAGGAATACGTTTAATTTCACAATGAACTCCTCAAAACGAAGTTGTTCTCCCACTTTGTTTTAAAAGGAATAGGAATGTCCTGGCAGACGTGCGTTTGTCAGCAAGACATAAACACTTCATCTGAATCAAATAGCGGAATAAGTGTCAGTGGCTCCAGAGACAGTAAATTGAACTATATTATTTAGTATTAATTTATTTTAAATATTTTTTTCTTCATTTTTTTCAGGGGAAATTTGTTTGGTGGTTAAAATTTCCATTTAGGTAGGAGCACCAAAATCTATTGTTCTTGAACATCAAATGTTTCCTTCCTAGTCTGATATAGATATAGATATAAGCACTCAGCCTTTGCTTGACAAGTAGAGAAAATGTTAACTGTCCTTCCATTATGTCAACAAAGAAAGAAATTGAATGGAATATATGTTTTTATATTGCCAGACCAAAAGGAATTAGTGTCTGTAAGTCAAACCAACGTTATGTGTTTTTTATGTGTGTTTGAAAATTAGAGTGTCGCTGAAGGTCTGATGCATATGACTAGGGCTCAAGGTGCAAATATAGACTTCCTATCTCAAGGACATCTCAAAGACTAATGACATGCTCCTGAAGGTAAATGTACTTTTAGATCAAACTAAAATGTATTTATTTATACTTAACAATGCTTTCATTAACCACGTAAGGACTACATGACTGTCTAGGACATCATGCATGTAGAGAGAGGGATCTCTTAAAGGACTTTAGGAAGGATTTTAAAGTGTGTGGGAGGTCGTTCCACAAATATAGTGCTCTGTAGGAGAAGGAGGATCGGGCTGCTTTCTTTTTGTATTGAGGTAGACTCAATAAAGTGCTGGTACTGGATCGGAAGTTATAGGAGGTGGGAACAGCCGAGGAGAGCATTCTGCTCAGGTAGGGTGGGAGCTTCACAGAAAAGCTCTTAAACACAAGGCTGTGAAGTATGAATCGAATTCATGATTTACATGATGGATCGATTTACTTGGGCATAGATTGACAGTAATTTGATTTGCGTGTTGCAGGTGAAAAGAATCTGTGCACAAGTCTATTAAAGAATATAATTAAAGCATCATAAAATAGTCCATGCTCCTTACATACAAACAAAAATCAGCATTGGCAATTGTGGAGTTAATGCATTTTTACAAAAATTCTTTAGGTAACAAGCTAATTTTTTTTCTGCAAAGGATCCCTTAGGTGACATACCAACCCACCTAGAGGGAGAAGGAAGGCGATACAGTTTCCTGAATATTTTCCTCCTCACACCACTTTTTTCTAATCATATAAAGCTACCAGGAGCAGCCACATCTGGTAAGCTCAAGCATGCACAAGACTAGGACCGTGGGAGGGGGATCAATGGAAAAACCTGTAAGGTTTTCATGGGAATGTGCACTGTATGGCATGTGGACACTGATTTTTTTTTTTTTTTTTAAGCTACAATCTTAGCCATAAATCAACTCATACATTGTCTGCAACTGCATTACATAGCACCAACTTGTTCCATAGCACATTACAATTTTACAATGAGAAACAACAAAGGTTAACAGATACAAAATGTGAAGAGGGATTTGTTGTAAGTGAGCCAACCATAGTAGAGAGTAAAGAAGAAACAAGGAGGGGAAAAAAAAAAACATTTGTGGTGAGATGAGATCACCAGATTTAAAGCATGTATCTAGTCAAATGGGAAGAGTCACTCCTCTGGAATTTACACCATTGAATAAATCATTTAGAATCACCAACAACTTTTCTTTCATGATAGATCTTTTTCTATATTTTAGTAAAGACTTCGCACACTACATCACAGTCTAGTTCAAACAAGGCAAAAGCCAAGGCACACCTTGCAAATGACATGGGAATATGGCAACATTGTTTTGTCCACCTGGCTCTAAGCATTTAAGAATGCATACAGAGGCAAAATTAAACTGAGCCAATGACGAATGACAATAACAATAAAAAAAAATGACAGATAAATAACTATATATTTGTTAAATACAGGCATATGTAAACATAATATAAAAACACACTTCCTCTTTAAACTTTAAAAAAAGGAACAGGGCAGAAGAGATTGGAAAGGTGAGAGGGGGAAACAGCCTGTGGAGGCAGTAATGTTGAGAGACAGGGCAGACTGGTTTAAGGAATTAAAATTATCCAGGGAAAAGATTAGCTTATCTAAATAGACAAGATTTAAGGAACATTTTCAAAGAGTTGGAGACTAGGAAATTTCTGATGGACAAGACTATACATGGGAGGCTGATCCACATGAAAGAATATTAGTTATGGTGAACAGATGAGATACTGTCCAATACCTCTGGCAATGTGTGCATTTGCTAGAGAACATGACTACTGTTGCTGTGACACTAGTAGGCACTATATTAGTATTATTATTTATAAAGCGCCAACAAATTCTGCAGCACTGTACAAGTACTATTATAGGCACTTTATATAAAGCACTTTGAAAATTGAAGGCCTTTTAATTCTGTATCATCATTATGCCTAGCAACATGACATCAAACTCTGCTTAAACCCTTCATATCGAAGTATTCTCTATGAGCACAAAGACTATGCACTGTAGGACCCCAATTAACTGTGCCAGGATCAAGGGTGATGATCTCACAAAGAGCACAGCAGTTACTGGCAGGCAGCAGTCCAGGCACAGGATTGCAGGTAGGTTACATCATTTTTTCCCTCTAGCAACCTTAGAAGAACCTATATTCATAATACCCTGTCCCTACCTATATAGATGTGTAACCGGCTAACTCAAAGCTTTCCGATGAGTTTCTGCATCTTGTGACCAAGTTTTACCCAGTCAGTGCAGCAGAAGTGTCTCTAGTAACACTGAGGAAGATTGGCACTAGAGGTGGACAGTGCTCCCATTTATTAGTTTTTTCTATTAAAAAATAAATAAATAAAACTGCAATTACTAGATTACTAGACTGAGGTGAAGTGGTGAGGGGTGACTTTAGTGTTTCTTTAACACAAAATTAGGCTAATTTCCAATAAGTAATGTTCAGCAAGGGAGAGCAGTATTGATGTTAGGATTTGCTTATCCATAGGAATATAACGTTTTCATTTTCTGGATGATCACATTTAACAACATTAACAATAATGTTGAGTTTGTAAAAGATTTTTAAACTTTTCTTTGTATTTCCACAGTACATTATACAAAGTTACTCTGCATTTAGTAACCCCTATCCGCACTTATCACACAACCTTTACTGACGTAAGCATTTGTCAATATTACAAGGAGAAGGAAGGATATGTGATAAATTCAACCTTTTTGTGATTAGCGTATTGCAAGTCTCAAACCAATCTTATCCAGAATGAAGATCAGAAAACCTGAACTCAAATCATAACAATGGTAAACAGAGTGAAGTTAAACAGGAAGAAATTGGTAGGGTTTTTTGTTTGTTTTTTTAAATCAGTGGAATTATATAAGTGATCTGCTTAAAAATTGAAGGGACACTTCATTGCCCAAGCGAACACACACATAAAATGAAAATAACTGTTTAGCAGATATACCCCAATGAAATAAGCATTTTGTTTATTGTGGGTATGGCGTGCAAAAGCTGCACATCTTGTTTAAAGACATTGCAGCACTCCCCTTCTAACACAGGCCAGAATTTCTATGTCTGCCTAATCACTGACTGCCCAATGCAGCTCAATGAAAAGTCAACTGCAAAGAAAAAAAGTCAACAGTCTCAGAAAGTAATAGGTCACTCAAACAAAATAAAAATGTATTTTAAAAAAGTCACAAAATGGCAGCTTGTACCATAGGTTGCATCTGTGCATCTGTAAAATGAAGAATTTGTTTTAGGTCTATCTTTGACTTTAATATGCAAGTGGTGTTACCCTTTTACATTAAATAAAACTTGAAAGGGGGGACCAACTATTAGAACTTTGTAAACTATTAGAACTTTTCAGACGTTCCAAAAGTTTTTGCTTTGATTATTCATCATATTCAGTACACATACAACTATTTAACTATATAGTCTGCCACAAGAGAAAAGCAGTGGAGAAATCAAGGGAATTTCTCCTTTCATTGCCGTGATCCATACAAGCCAAGATCCATGCAAGTTAATTAAGTTTATCTCTGCTTTGTTTTCTGGAACCCAAGAACCCTATAAGAGAGTGGGGTATATATATATATATATATATATATATATATATATATATATATATATATATATATATATATATATATATATATATATATATATATATATATATATATATATATATTTATTTTCAACTTTACGATCCTTTAATTAATTTCATGATTTCAAATAGGAACCATAATCATTGCATACAAGTATTACATTACTGAATAACTACATTTCACGCTAGATTTTGTGTTTCATGCACCGAACGCTACACTTTGTCAACATTATTTGTTGTCTAGGATGTAGTATTTTGTGTGCTTTTTTTAAATGTGACAACTGCAGCAACAAAACTATTTTGTTGGCTTAACATTTTAGCTTAGGATACATGGGTCAAGAAGGAATGCTGCATATCTCTATAAACAGCAGTGGTTCAAACCACTCCTTGACAGCTGGAGACACACTGATTGAGATATTGCAAACCATACTACCAAATCTATAGACAATATTCATTTAATAACACATTTTTTTTTTAAAGGATGAGAACCTTTGGGGGCATAGGAAAACCTTATATGTACAGATGTATGATCTACTAGAAACAAACTTTCAATGACAGATACGGACTATCAACAATTCACACAGGGTACTTGACATTCTCAGTATACACAGAGAACACATGCATACCATAAAAGCTCTTACAAAAGTATATGGCTTTTAAAAGGATACACTAAAGATTATTTAATTGTGGGCATTTTAGCACAATTGCTCCACAAATATAACCCCCTACCTCAGCCATTATAAACAAATATATCTACACATCACTTACTGAAACTGAGTTTAGTTGTATTTTTGGGGTTTTTTTGTAACAAGTTCAGTTTTGGACATGAACTAATTATAAGCAAAAAATAAAAATGTTCTCATTAAAGGGACACTATAGTCACAAGAACAACTACAGCTTATTGAATTTGTTCTGGTGAGTAGAATCATTACCTTCAGGCTTTTTGCTGTAAACGATGTATTTTCAGAGAAAATGCAGTGTTTACATTACAGCCTAGTGATAACTTCACTGGCCACTCCTCAGATAGATGTTAGAGATCCTTCCTGGGTCATGGTTGCCTAAAATGCATCCAGACATTCAGTATCTCCTCCCTCTGCATGCAGACACTGAACTATCCTCATAGATTCATTGATTCAATTCATCTCTATGAGGAGATACTGATTGGCCAGGGCTGTGTTTGAAGAATGCTGGCTCTGCCCCTGATCTGCCTCCTTGTCAGTCTCAGCCAATCCTATGGGGATGCACTGTGATTGGATCAGGCCACCACTTCTGATGTCAGCAGACAGGTTTTGAGGTCAGCCAAGCAGGCAGAATCAGCAGCAGCAGACTTGAATAAAAGTTTTCACTATATTTAGGGGGGGGGGGGAGGGGCTAGGTGGTGTTTTTATCACTATACTGTCAGGAATACAGGTTTGTGTTACTTTAACACTTACTAAAAGAAAAAAGGAGAGGGCCATGAAATAGTAAAAGGGGACTTTGCAGTATATTTAATATTATGTTTACTTTTGCACAATATTTAACAACTACCTTTGTGAGGTGTGAGAAATAAAGCTCAAGAAATCAACACATTTTTATCACGCAATGCAACTAGCATGGTTAATGATCAAAGTAAGAATTGAATGTGAACTTCAAATTTAAAGGGGCACTATAGTCATCAGAACCACTACTTATTATAGTGGTTCTGGTGTCTAAAGCCCGTCACTACAGGTTTTTTTAATGTAAACGCTGTATTTTCAGAGAAAGGCACTGGTGCCAGTTACACCTCTATTGGCAGTCACTCAGACAACCACTAAAGGTGCTTTCTAGTCCAGTACTATACAGTGTGCAACCCCTCTAAGAGGAGATGATTGGCGCAGTGCTGCATAGCCTTTCAATGCTTTCCTATGTCAAAGCTTTGGATTGGCTGAGATCAATAAGATTGATGATCTCAGCCATGGAGGTAGAGCCAGCTGCTGCGTGACTGGCATGGAATGGGAGAAAAGGTGAGTAAAATTACCCTTTTACTGAGGGGAGGGGGTCAGCACCTAAACAGCCATTTCAGGACTATGGTGTCCAGAATAGATGTTTGCATTCCGGACACTATCGGCACTCAGACCACTTCAGCTCACTGAAATGGTCTGGGTGCCGTGTCCAGAACGCTTAACCCTGCAAAATTTACCTTTATGCGTAACTTCTCCTCTAGTGGCTGTCTACCAAACAGCCACTAGAGGTACTTCCAGATTGTTAGGCGACTTTTGGTCACCTAACTCAGGGCTTAACAAACTTGTCTAGAATCTAGGAGCCAGCTAAAAAAGTTAGGAGCCAGTTTTTTGTTTTTTTTAAAGGGACACTTTAGTCATCAGAACCACTACAGCTTAATGTAGTGGTTCTGGTGCCTAAAGCCTGTCCCTGTAGCCTTTTCAATGTAAAGGCAGTGTTTACATTGCAGCCTACTAAGAACTCTAGTGGCTGTCACTCAGACAAACATACTCATACAATTTCTCAAACACCCTCAAATGTATTTTTTTTTATTTTAATCCACCCAGCCTCCCTACCTTTGGAAGAGCTGAGTGGACTTACCCTGGGGTCCAGTGGAGCTGCTCTCTCTTCCTGTGTGAAAGGGAGCAGTAATCTACCATGCACCTCCTCTCTGCTCCCTGTGATGCCGGGGCCGGAATGACGTCATATTCCAGCTCCTGGCATCATTAAACAGTGCAAGGGAGCAGATAGGAGCCGATGGAAGATCACTGCACCCTCGCGCATTGCCCCAGCCAACAGCCTTGATGCTCCACTGAGCCTGCCGCCTCCATAAAGCCGCGGGTGGATGGCCGGCTCCATTATTTGCCCAGCCAGCCATTTTAGATAAAAAGCTGACAAATCCCAGGCGCCAGGACAAAAAAAAAAAAGGACAGATGCAGTCCATAATTGTTTACATTGGCTGCATCACCTAGCCAGTGCACAGCATGTGGTCCCATGGAACAGCAGTAGTCTCTCCACAGTGACTATACAAGAGAGGGCAGAAAACCCAGTTTATTATTATTATTATATTATTTATATTGCGCCATCAGATTCCGTAGCGCTGTACAATGGGTGGATTAACAGACACGTAATTGTAACCAGACAGCTAAACGTACTGGAATAGAGGGTGTGGAAGGCCCTGCTCAATGAGCTTACATAGTTTAAAAGGTTAACATGCACCTTACAACAAAAGTTTAAACAGTGACCATTTGGGAATACACACTCATCCCGTGTATTTTTTTTTATTAAATAAGAAAACGGCTGCGCTTCAAGGTTGGGAATTTAAAATTATGTTTAAAAAGTAAATAAAATGTCCACAATTTTCATAAAATGAAGTATTTTAAAAGAAAGAAGAAAAGAAAAGAAAAATAAGTAAAAAAAAAAAAAATAAAAAACTGTGTGATGTGTATGGTCTACTAAAAGCCTATCTGGAGGTATAAAAACTAAATTATGCAAGTCATACAATTTATTTCCAAAAATTCGATTTACAAAAGAACTGCCAGGGACAGCATGGGGAAGGGTTTTAATGGCAAATATTAAATAAGCACTATATATCCCATTAGGATATTATCTGATGTGACATATTACTGCACAACACCCTGCCTGGCATTCATTAAATACAAATTATCAATATATTAATTGAATCCAAAAATCAAAACACACATACATATATAAGCACACGCACTATATTTAACGGACAAGGAAATTTTCCCACAATTTAGTAAAAAGGTAAAGTTCTGAAAACCAACAAACATTTTAACAATAGCGAGAGGAGGTTGGTTACAGTTACCCTGATTGCAGGTTGTAGGATGAGTAGTAAAATGAGTTAAACACACTTCTTAAATTTAAACAGGATATTCTTCTTCAACAGTAAACAAACACTAGTCATATACAGTGGTAATTTGTGGATTACCATTTCCATCATAATGGAAAATGATTAACATACTTTTCCAGCACAATTCAGTAATGTCAGGAATTCAATTCAGATGGATCCTTAGATGTTTATCTCCTATTTAATTGTACAGATGACCCCCAAGAACACATTCCTGACTTCCCTCTCTTTGGTGTGAACTCACAGTGGTGGTTTAAATCTTTGAGATGTAGATAGGATGCCACCTATGTGTGATTAGCAATGGCTCAGTTTACTGTAGGATAGCACAGCACCAACAGTGAGTGCGTATATCTAGCAAAATGTGTGTAAAATCTTTTTAAAATTACTTACATAATTCTGGGGGGAAATAACCAGAACAGGAGGGTATGGCACCTTTTGAAAAAGAGCCATACTATGTAAGAAAGTTCCAGACAAAAAAACAAAAAAAAACAAACACAGCATACAAGGCAGTAGGGGAACCATTCAAACATGAATATATTGAGAAATGTATTTTTAGAGTCATACAATGTTTTTTAACCTTTTAAGAACCACGTTTATAACCCCATAAGGATCACAAACGTGATCTCTAAAGACCCTATACTACCGGTAGTATGGAATCCCCTGTTAATTTAGTATTTGCAGCTCTGAACAGCCCTGCATTCAGTAAATGGCTGAGGCATTAGAATCTCATATAGAATCGTTAAAGGCTGGTTTGCAATGATGTATTATTATGCAATTGGTCCTAAGGGGTTAAGATTTGATAGGAGAGTTGTAAAAAAAAAAAACAGCACAAAGTTAATTCGTAAGACAAGGACCTAAAAAAGTAATATGATATAAAAATGCACTTTAAGAACCAAAACCACTTTGTCTTAGTGAAGTGATTTTGGTACACAAATGCTACCCCTTTTACAGGCAATGTAAAACATTGTAATTTCTGAGAAATACCCATGTTTTAATCGTTTACATTTGAGCCTTCTTAAGTCCATACATTAAAATAATTGAAGGTCTTCACATTGGAGCATCCACTACTACTGACAGAGAAGCACTGCATTTTAATGCTTCTCTAAAACAAAACATTGGACTGGACAAAGGTCATAATTACTGATGACTTCACCAGTAGCAGGGAGCACGCATAAAAGGAGACTCACCCAGCAGAGATTAAAAAAAAAAAAAAAAAAAAAGTAGGTTTTATAGCTTTTTTTATATATAAAAAATTTATTTATTATTAAAATCAGGGTGTGTGTGTGTGTATATATATATAGAGATATATATATATATATATATATATATAGATAATAGAAAAAAAAAGTGTAATAATATTAAAGCACTAAGAAGGGTAAAGGAAAATAGAAAATGTGGATAAATCTTTCCCAACCACCTTAATACATATAGATAAAAATATCAGGCAGCTTCACACCTGTGTTTTACCCAAATACCAAACACATGAAATACAAATCTTAAATTATACTTATACTGGAGGAGCACCTATGGTCCGAAAAACAAGATCATTCATCATAGGTGCTCAACCAGTATAAGTATAATTTGAGATATATATAATATACACTGAATCTAAACACCAACACCCTGATAAATATCTTTATTTTTATTGTTTGGTT
The DNA here is from genome assembly GCF_036172605.1 of Pelobates fuscus. Classification (NCBI taxonomy): domain Eukaryota; kingdom Metazoa; phylum Chordata; class Amphibia; order Anura; family Pelobatidae; genus Pelobates; species Pelobates fuscus. The sequence continues at coordinate 112,934,954 of NC_086321.1, read as the reverse complement.
TGCCAGAACTACTACTAGATTTGCAGACTGTCACATATGTGAATCAGGCATGAATAATCCTAGAATGTATTTCTTTACATAAGCTCTTTAAGCAAAAGTGCCATTATTTACTGCAGGATGACATCCGAGACAGTTATGCTCTAGCAGGGCATTTGTCTCTACATTTGTCCTTGACTGAAACATGTACTCCAGTATGTATAGTGACTCATAACAATGGTACATCTTTGCTCCTTACCTTGTCAAGCTCATCATGTAATTCTGCCAAACTTGGTCTCAGCAGTTTCTCTCCAAGGTCAGCGGCTGTGTGCCGGTAATAGTCTATCCTGGGCACAGCATCAATTGTGTTATGCCCAAATGTGCGCAGGTAATAGGTATTAGTATGAGTATCATAGTGATAGTGATGCCCAGTTCCACCAGAGTGTAGACTACCTTCACTTAAGACAGTATCGCCATTTTGGAATCCCACCCCGCCACCATCACCACCCCCTGCAGCGTCTGGGGAGCTGCAGTCAGGATCTGCAGGGTCCACAAAATTCACCCTAAAACGCCCTTTGGCCTCTTCTCCACCTGATCCACCTCTGCCCCTATGAGTGATGCCATCCCCTGTATGTTTTGTTTCCTCTTGCCCTGCAGCAGCAGCTTCCCGAGCACCCTCACTGACTAGATCCACTTGAAAGCGACTCTGGCTTGGGGTGGGTCCAAGGGGTCTTCCCAGTAATGCATCATCAACTTGCAGATCTTCGGTATCGTCAGCGGACAGCGGAGGAGGAGGAGGTGATGATCGTGAACCACGGTACAGCGGAGGGGATTTTGGAGGTTTTCCTTGCTCAGCTTGGGCTGAGGCTAACTTTGCTTTTTTCTCCATGTGTTGCTACCTGCTTGTATCTGCTGCTGCTCAATGATGAGGCTGACAATTTAATTACTAGAAGAAACGAGAAAAATAGATATATTAAAACATTTGACAACTTAAAATGGGTAAGAGAAATAATCATCATTGTACATTATATGGTTCATGATATTCCAGTCTCTTTCCTCACCCACACTTGTCTCCTGCTTAAGCACGCACTGCGATAAAAGAGCACACCAGAGGCTTCTTCAGTATGCAAGAGATCTGCCTCCTACTAATAATATATGATACACCTAGTCAAATCTTTGTACACACCCAGGCCTCCCCGACCACCTCTCCAGAGCTAAGGAATGATGAATGTGACTATTGTGAGAGGAAAGAGGAGGAGAACGGGCGGGGATAGACGCCTCTCATTTCCATGAAGGGACAAGTATATGATGTGTGTGATCTGAAGAAAAGAAAAAAAAAAAAGGGGGGTTGTCCTTGTTCTGTGCATCCCAAAAAAAAAAAAAAAAGACGCACATTCACGGTTTTTGTATCACTTACTACACAGATGTCATGCTGATACACAGCACTGCCATTAACAGGCTGTTCCTGTATCAGTGACACACGGTAACTACATTGCTTGCAACACACAGCAAGACAATGGTGTCTAAAAAAAACCTGGAGTTATCCGTCTGTGACCTTGGGAGGAAAGCGTCTAATCTCATTCAACAAAATGATTACTTCTGCACCAAGAAATAAGCCCCAGCAGGCATGCAACAAAGAGCTCACAAACCATACATGTAGTCATCTGGACTACAGCTCTCATGGTGCCCACACTCCTGGGGAGGATGGATGAGCAGCATGCTGCAGGAACAAACCTAACTATGTATAATAAATATTTAAAATATAATACCATAGGCATAGAGGAAAGAAGCTAACCCCCATCTCCCCCAGCTGCAGAGAGCATACTAGGAGTGGTAGTGCAAACTATCAGTGTAGGGCAGTGCTGCCCCTTTACCATCAACTCCCCACTCATACTCACATCCTAAAATCTCCCTGTCCATCACTAGGACCAACTCTTGGCACACAGGAAGGGATACATGCCTCCCCTCCCCATGTTGTACCGCATGTTGCTGTGACTCCTTCCCCCTCCCATCCCATGCCATGTGCGCTCCTGCCGCTGGTCCATGGAGGATCCTGCCAGAGGATGGTCCATGGCAGAGGATGGTCCATGGTGGAGCCTGCCAGAGGATGGTCCATGGTGGAGCCTGCCGGAGGATGAGGGCAGAGGATGGGGCTTGGAGGGGCTCTCACGCCTTGATCCCTAAATCGCAGATAGAGCCGGACATTTCCTCCCTGGTGACTGCAGCAGAGCCCGGCTAGGAGCTGTCCGGCCCGGCTGCGGGATGTCCACCACCCCACACCCCCGGTTACCTGTGTGTCCGGCTGGCTGGCGCGGTGTGACTGCCCGCAGTGTGGCGAGCTGCCCTGTTCCGGGGTTGGTGATGATGGCGGGAGGAGGAGCTGCGGCTGGTGCTGCACGAGCTCTGAAGGCTCCCTGTCTCCCTCTGTGCTCGGGGCCGGGGGCAGCGCATGCGTCCCAGCCAGGCTGCACCCTGCCGCTCGGTACTGTGGGGGGCGCTAGTGGAGTCCCGCGGCTCAGCCCACCGTGCCTGGCGGGGAGAGGGATCTCGGTAACACCGTGCGTGCTGGGGCTGGCTGCCGGGCTGGGTCCTAGCTCCCCCTGCTTTCCACATGTGTCTGTGCAGTGATAGTGTGTTAATGCTTGGCGTTTTCGTTTTAGTTTTTAACCATTTGTGTGACTCAGGGTCCTGGCGGGTAATAATAACGTCCCTTACCGCCCCGGCCGGTGTGGGCGAACAGACTGAGGGAAATGGCGCCAATTCCTTTCAAATCAAGGCAAATGTGCAGACCTGCCGTGCTATACTAATCCCGGGCTAGCATGGGGCATGTGTAAAGGAAAAGTTTTATACATTTTTTTTTTTTTTTCTGCCATACAAAAGTGGTTTTTATATTTCAATTGTTTGCATAATTTTATTTATTTTTTTAAACATTTTTTTAGATGAACAAAAAAAGTTAAACTTGAGGCAACATGACTTATTTTTTTTTTTGGGGGGGGGGGGGGGAGGGGGATTGCTCTGTTGTTCTCCTCAGTCATGTTTTTGCCTAAATTTAGCAATTGTGGTTTTCTGTTCATAGAAATAAAATTATCTTTATCAGCAGTAAAGTGGAAGCCATTATCATGAAGATTGATGTGGCTAAAGATAAATCTGAAAAGAGGATAAATTGGCACATGTGATTAGTCTTTAAATAGCTAAACCAGGGGTAGGCAACTCTAGATTTTGTGGAGTACATCTCCCATAAAGCTGCCAAAGTATCAGGGAAGATGTAGTCCACAACCGCTGGTGTGCCAAAGGTTGTCTACTCCTGAACTAAAAGAAATGTAGAAAAAAAAACTTTAAAAAGTATCTGATAAACTTGGTCAGATTGCCTCTCAGCTAGAGGAGTTTCTTAAGCCACCTCCCCTCTTATTTAACCCTAATGATAGAAACAGGGCATCAATGTGAACCAGCAGGAGAGAGAAACCAGACATCGGAGCCTGCTCTGCGTGATTACACTGATCAAACACCCTCTTTTCTCCTCCTGGCAGGATGGTGCAAGGCTAAGAGACCTTCCAACTGCACATGTGTAAATATGTCAGACATGCCCAATGCACGTTTCCAGCATTTCTAGGGATAGGACACTGCTTGGTTACGTCAGTGTCCTCCCTGAAGTAGGTGTGGACATCTTAAGAAAGAAGATGCAAGTAAAAATGAAAACGAAAACCATGTTTACCTGCTTTTTTTTCAGCCTGCATAATGAGGCAACTATTTCATTCAATGCTAAAACTTTTGAATGAGACAGTTTTCTCAAAGTCATGCTTGTCCCTTTAAAGGGACACTATAGTCACTTGAACAACTACAGCTTAATGTAGTTGTTCAGGTATGATCTATAGCTCCCTGCATGCAATCTAATGTAAACACTGTATTTTCATAGAAAATACAGTGTTTACATTGATTGATAGGAATACCTCCAGTGGCCGTCACTCAGACGGCCACCAGAGGGACTTCCTATCATGCAGGGCCCTAAAAAGGCCCTGTATACGTCAGACGTATTAAAATACGTCTGACGTGTGCAGGAGAGAGAAGGCACTGTGTGCGCGCCTTCTCTCTCCAGCCTGTCAGCAGAGGGCGGGCGGGCAAAGACCGCGAGCTGAGCTGTCAGTCTGCTCAGCTCGCGGCCGCACACACCGCGCGCATGCGCAGTAGTGCGCTCAGGACTTCAGAGGGCGGTATCTGAAGTATGTGCGGCATTTTGACGAAATAGGGGGCACGGCTTCACGAGGCTCCCGGCGCTGGAACGAGGTGAGTAAAAGACTCTGCCTGGAGAGTCCCTTTAAAGACTGTAGACTAGGGAAAGTCTGACAATATCAGAAGTCCAGTAACTGAGACTTAGAGGTTTGTATGTAAACTAGGACAAATGAATGTTAAAGTTTTTTCCAAAAAATCTCATATTTTAAGATATAGGAAACTAGGATAAGTTGTAAAAAGTAGCAGAGGGTAGGGAACATAAAAATGGCAGCTGAATTCACATTGGAAAATGTGAGCATGAGAACGACATCTAAAATGAATATGATGAATGCTACTTAATGGTCATGGAACACAATCTGACATCAGCAGGAAAAAAAATCGGAACGTAAAGACACATTTTTGCACCTCTTTTCTATGAATTGGAAGTAACAATGAACCAAGATGAAACTGGAAAATAAACTGACAGAAGAGGCATAAAAGTAAAGAATATTGTGATGCAAATAAGATAATAAATAGGCACAAATAGGAAAAGCACCAGTAAAGAAGCCTAAAAGGTGAACGCAACCCTGAATGTGCATGAACAAGTAACTTTGTGTCAGGAACAACATAAACATAGAATGTGACGGCAGATAAGAACCATTTGGCCCATCTAGTCTGCCGAATAACAAACAGCCATTTGAAGGAGAAATCACAAAGTACTGTCCTGTAGTGACCACGTTTCAAGAAGCAGACAGTCATCCAGTTACAGACAAAAGATATTTAGTAACACAGTTTATATGGCACCCATAGTTTTATTGTCATGGAGCACTTGGATCCACTAGTATGAAGATAAAAGATTTTTAAAGACATGTTACTTTATTGCCTGCACTTGAGACTCTATACATCCCACTGAGAGTCTTTTATACAGTCTTTTCAACAGGGGGCAGTGTCACTAAGTCCACTAAATAGATTTCATATACAAGACAATAGCAGTGAACGAACATGTATACTCAAGAACTTGACTCACCGGCTGCCATCAATAGCTGCTGCTGTTTGGCTATTAGGTATGTGCATGGATTGGAAAAATATACACCCTTAGCCTTATCAGCTTACCTACACTCACTGTATTTATAATCTATACAGTACTACCCATTTGGTCTACTCTGCTTTTTGTTCTATATCCCTGGAGGAATAGCCATTGGAACAAGGGGTGTGTTGCTGCCTAAAGAGCAAAAAGGTTCAACTTACGGAGCCAATACCATATAGGCTCCAGTCCATGTGAGTGGTTCTAGTCACTTATTACCATCACTCATTTTTAATTTGATACCATTTGCACTATATATTTTTTTTTTCCTGCATGTACCTCGAGTGTGTATTCTCCAGATTGTCATTGTACCGAGGGGTGAGTGTACCCCCTTATCTTTCACATTGCTATAGTGCTCCACTTGTTGGTATAAAATTCATACCATTCTTTTCTAATATCAATCAGTGGTCTATGTATAACAATATGTATACACAAAGATAACCTGTTCGCTTTACATTGTTCCGGTGACACTTTAGTCTTAATGTTTGTTTTTATTATTCAAAAATTAAAAAAACAAGTTTGTCTTGATTCTTCTCTGTTAACGTGTTTTTCTAATAAAATAAGATGGTCAGTGTAACTCAGATTTTCCTATACTAGTAATTGGTGTGTCCCAGAATTTCCACTTATACTTTCGTCTCATAAAAGCCGTTGAAGCTATATACATTTTTTTTTTTTTGGATTGTAATTTTGTATGGCAGTTTACCTCCATGGTAATTCAATCTTGTCTGGAAAAGACGTCTGAACAATTTTACTAGTGCCAAAAATCTTGTCCTAATTCAGCTATGACTCAAACCACACCCTATATGAATGTAATGGTGCCCTGACATGCGGTTTTATTATTCTCTATAAAATTACTTATAAAAGCAATTCAACATGACGATAAATATTACTTTAACTCTCAAATCGTATTGACATTTCTTTAAAGAAAGGCCTCTATACTTTACCAAGTAATGTATTTTTACTTCACATAATCCAAACATTCTTCAAGATTAATTTCACATAGAAATATTTGGTGATCAAAATTATTTTTTTAATACCAATTAAACACTATGGGGTAAAGGTCAAGTAATGTTCCTTGAATTCTAGGCAGGCAAGTTATCAAGTTATAAAATTTATTAATTTACAAAAACAAATTAAAGATGAGTGGTTTTATGGTTGTTAGTGCAATCGTAAACTTAGAGATGAAATAAATGTACACAAATCCTATAAGGGTCTTATAATACTGTCAATCCGTGAGTGATCTCATTAAAACACTTAAAATTAGTTTATCTCAGCCCAAATTAATAGCTTTTTCTACAAGTTGCCTTGTGGAACAAGTAAACATCTTCATATCTACTCATCCATAGTCCTGTGTAAGATTCCAATGGGATTTCCACAATAATCAGGAAAAAGCTAAAAATATTGTGCATTACTGTCACACCCTACTTACCCAGATATTGGAAATCCCCTGCTATATCTTCTGTAGTTGATATACTAAAAGTAGCATTAGAAAACAAGTCGTATGAGATGTACTGTAGTGGAAAACCAAGGTTAAAAAAATCTTAGCATTATTAATTCAAGATATTCAAACTGTAGATTATTTGTTATACAAACCTGTTTTATTATTTTTACATAGATATATTATAACTGTTTTATTATCATTGATAAATATAGACATATCAATATTAACTAAAAATATTGTAAATCCGGTTGGATACTGCCCATCAGTTTCCCTTTCCCTTTTTTATTATTGTTCATTTTAATTATTATTGTATTTTATTATAATGTTAAATAACTAATAAAAACTATTTAAAATAGTCCTCCAGAAAGCATTCCACTCCAAACTGGGCATTTTCAATTGGTGTCTTTTACTTACCAGTGTAGGTCTTTATACTTATGTGGTCTGACAATTTCTGATGCCGCTATTCATCTTCACTCAGTGTCTTCACCTGCCATTCCCCCAACATTAAAACCACAGATTATTGATTGATTATATGATCAATTGATTATTGATTATATCATTACATTGGCACCTGTTAAGGGGCAGGATATGCAGCAAATGAACATTCACATCCTGGATTCATGTATTGGAAGCAGAAAAAATGGGCAAGCAAAATGATCTGTTTGAGTTTGACAAGGGCCAAACAGTGATGGCTAGACAACTGGGTCAGAGCATCTCCAAAATGGCAAGTCTTGTGGGGTGTTCCCAGTATGCAGTGGTTATTACCTATGAAAAGTGGTGCAAAAAAGGACAATCAGTGATCCGGCATCAGGGTCATAGGCGCTCAGCACTCATTAATGCACATGGGAAGCGAAGGCTAGCTCGTCTGGTCCGATCACACAGAAGAGCCACTGTAGCTCCAATTGCTGTGAGGCATCAGAGCTGTCTTACCAGCACGAGGGGCGCATTCACGATATTGGGCAGGAGTTGGGTTTTTTTTTGTGCTTCAGAGGAACAAACAGTCTTGCAATGCCCCAACAGCAGTAGCAAGAGAATCAGTATACATAGTTAAACAGTAAAGGGCAGTCGATAATACAGCACATTTTTTAGTAATAATAAACAAGAGCAGATTAAGTCAAACATGTCTAGCATTTAGTCAAGGCTAAGGTGTATTTTAAGTGTGTCAAGTTAACTAGGCATGTAAAACATGAGTAAGCTTTAAGAGTGTATGAAACAGGCCAGGGCAGTGGTGGCGAACCAATGGCACGCATGCCACAGGTGGCACGCCGGGCCCTCTCTGTGGGCACGCGGCCATAGGTTCGCCATCAATGCAGAGTAGGCACCTGCCTGCCCGAAACGGCAGGTGTCTACTCTGCTTTCTTGTCGGGAGGACCGGAAGCAGGGGGGAGGCATCTAGGAAGCAACTCTCCTGTCCTCCCTCGAGCTGTGTGGAGCGTTGCCGCACATTACCATGGCAACGCTCCACACAGCATCGCGCGGGAGGACAGGAGAGCTGCAGGACATGTCCTCCTGTCCTACATAATTACCACCACCGGACCACCAGGGATGGCTGTGTTCCCCCCCCCCCTCTCCTTCACCAAAGGTAAGAAGAAGGGGGGGGGGGATACTGATTCAACATGCTTTAAAAAAAAAAAGTTTTTAATGTATCTTCAACCCCCCCAACAGAGCACCCCTAGCCCCCCAATAGAGCACCCCTACCCCCTCACACAGTACCCCTACCCCCCACACAGCACCCCTACAACCCCAACACAGCACCCCTACCCCCCCACACAGCACTCCTACCCACCCACACACAGCACTCCTACCCACCCACACACAGCACTCCTACCCACCCACACACAGCACTCCTACCCACCCACACACAGCACTCCTACCCCCCACACACAGCACCCCTACCCCCCACACACAGCACCCCTACCCCCACACACAGCGCACACACAACACAGCACCTCACACACACAACCTTACACACAAACACATCGACTGCACGCCTCAATGTGTGTTCAGCAGTCTTTATGTATTCAGCAGTGTGTGTGTGTGTGTATTCAGCTGACTGTGTGTGTGTATTCAGCTGACTGTTTGTGTGTATTCAGCTGACTGTGTGTGTGTATTCAGCAGACAGTGTGTGTGTATTCAGCAGACTGTGTGTATGTTTGTGTGTGTATGTGTTTAGCAGACTGTGTGTGTATTCAGCAGTCTGTCTGTGTGTCGGTGTGTGTATGTATTAAGCAGTCGGTGTGTGAATGTGTTCAGGTCTGTGTGTATGCATTGCATTTGTTGGAGATACTAATAAATATAAGCTTAATTTTTTTTGTTTTTTTGTTTTTAAATTCTTTATTTTTGCAGTGCTTATAATGGTTACAGGCTTACATATGGTACCCCAACGGCATTCCATACGTTTAGTGCTAAACATTTGTTACAGTGGGTAGTAGATAGACAAAGCACTTTTTTTTTTTTTTTTTTAAATATTACATATTAAACAGGCTTAAACGTAGATTAAGAGTACAAATTACACGAAGGTGTCAGACTAGTTGGCTTCGCTGTTATGTTATAACATGCTTTGAGATATAGCTAGCTGCGCGTAGGGTGATAAAGTAAATTAAATGATAAACGTTACGCTTAACATCAGCATTTTACAAAAAAATCTGCCATGTTGCAAATTGACTATAAACATGAATAAAACAAAAACAATAGGGATGAACATGAGAGTAGTTCTAGATTCTAAAATATGTAGCTGCTGTTGCTCAATTTGAGTATGCGAGCGCAGTTTGTTTAACTGTGAATGTGAGCTGGGTACTCACTAGGTAGGCATGAGGTGAAGTTACTTAGGTTATATCCCTTGATATCGCTTTACCGAGTGGGGAAGCGAGAAAGTGTGTACCCTGTTCTGCTGTTCAGGGCGGGTAGGTTACGCTAAGGGCTTGAGTTAAATCTTGCTATCCAGCATACTAACCGTGTCGGTGAGGAACGATCAAGTTCTGTGTGGGGGTTTTAGCGGGTCAAAGACATAAGAAGTGGTTGGGGGGGGGTTAGGCCCGTGGCTGGAGCACTCGGGTACTACATAAGCCCAGGAGGGACATTTTACCTCTATATGCTGTGCATCTTACTCGTTACGGTAACTTACAATGTTAGACCAACATCAGGCTATATACAGCGATTGCCTAACAGAAGGGGCTAAAACTTACAATCAGCGTAGAAGCTGGATACCGTCATGAAACAGTGCCTTTGGAATGGTTCTGCCAGTGATACTGGCGCTAATTTTGGAGTTGCCCGTCTATGCGGTAGCGATCCAGTCCTAAGTCCAATTTGTTGCCTGGGTTATCTAGGGGCAGTCTGTCACAGTAGGAGGCCTGTAAGTGATAGGTTGAAGGGTGAGCACAAGTTATATGTAGCGAGGCACAAAGTGGAGGTAGAAGTCTATGGAAAGGCCCTGTGGGTTCAGCTAGGTTAACAGGCCTACATAACAAGCCTGGTCCCTGGTAAGTATCCTAAGAGAGGCCATATATCCTTAAGAGTGGCCGGGGAGGTGACCTCAAACATTAATCTTATGCGTCTTGTAGTGTCTGAATAAGAGTATATAACAAGGCAAGTAGCAATACTAAAACAATAATAAAACAAATCGTAAGGGAGAGTGTAAGTCTCTGGTTGTGCAATCAATTATATTTCGACAAGAACGTCAAGTGTCCCGTTCCGCGTCCAGGTGGGCATCCTGGGTGTAGGCCATAGGTGTCGTTCAGCCGGTGTTCCAGGTGCGCCTCATGGGATGGTCTTGGAGTCGGACCACACAGTCCAAGGGACAACAACAAAATGGTAGGTGAGGGGCCTTAAGTCCGTCTGTCTCAGCGTGAGTCCGCCGATATTGCCGTTTGGGTGGAGTTTCTAGGGACAAATGTCTCGGAGGTGGCCGGATTCCCCATATGGGAGCTGGAGGGCTTGTTAGGCTGCTGGATGGCGTCTTGAGGGAGGCCCCATGCCGCCAGGTGCTTTTTTGCCTCTGGGAGGTCGGATATTAGATAGGTGTCAGTCCCGTGAAGCACTTGTAGTTTGCGGGGTGGGCGCCATTGGTATTGTATGTTGTGTGCACGGAGTAAGGTGGTGAGGGGCCTGAGGGTTGCGCGCCATTGCATTGTTCCCCTAGAGAGGTCCGTGTAAAACGAGAGGGACATGTCCTCAAAGGCATATGGCGTGTTTCCCCTGGTGGCTGCCATTACTGCCATTTTATCCTGGCATTTATGGAATTTAACAATAATGTCCCTGGGTGCTGTCTTTGGGGCTGTCGTGGGTTTGGGTATACGGAATGCACCGTCGATGCTTATGCCCTTGGCCTGTCTTACGGGGAGAATCGTGCTTACCAGACACCGAATGAGATGAGGCACCTCGGCATCCGAGACAGAGTCCGTTATACCCCTGATCTTGAGGTTTTGGGCCCGCCGCGTGTCTTCCATTGCCGCCATTTTGTGTTCCGCTTGGATGTGCTGCAGTTGTAGGGTGGCGACATCTCTCTGCATAGCGGCAAGTTGCTGTGTATGGCTCATTGTGTTTCGCTCGACGACATCCACGCGGTCCAACAGGCCTTGGATGTCTCTCTTCATTTCCGCCATGTCAGCCTGGATGCCTCGTCGGAGCTCCGCCAACAGCTCCCTCATCTCCACTTTTGTGACCGGAGCTGCATCCGTCTGTGCCTTGGGTGTTGTCGGCGGTTTTGAAACGGGTAAGGCCACCTCTTCTTGGTCTGAGAATGGGTCGTCTGAATTGGTAAAGTCGTCCACATAGCCCGTGTAGTCCGCCATGTTGGGCTCCAGGGCCCCTTGCGCTCTCTGCCACAGGTCCTCAATACTTGCTCCCAGACGTGTTCCGTCTGATTTTAGTTTTTTACTCTTCTTCCCCATGCTGTCTAGGTTGTTGGAGCAATCAGCTTGTTCGTATGGTTTTGGGGGGGTAATATTTTGTAGTTTTGTGGAAATAGGCTTGTAATACCACGGAGCTCACTGGAGATGCGACCACTCTGTTCGGCTGTTGGCTCCGCCCCCCATATAAGCTTAATTTTATCTATTATTTATATCATTGTTTAAAATTTGTATCATTGAACTCTCTGTTGTGTTCTTATTTTAAAACAAAATATGTTAATTAGTTCGGACAACTGTACGAGTTGTTTTTTTCTAATCTTAAACCTCAGTATTCAGGTTTAATTGCCGTGTTGGCACTTTGAGGAAAAAAAAGTTGGCATGTATTGCGGTTTGGGCACTCGGGCTCAAAAAGGTTCGCCATCACTGGGCTAGGGTGTACCACAGAGCTAGAATACTTAATTGGACCACTGGGTTGTAAGAGAAATAAAGCATATTACTAAACCATAATAGAACATATAAATGTATTGCATATAACTGTAATGCTTATAGAGTAAATGAGATAGGTAAGCCTATACACCACCTAACAGAAATTATCCAACTCCACAAGCAGGCCATAGCATTGTGTCATATAGGGGCTTTGGGGCTCAATATGCAGGCTGCACAGCTAGACATGTCTAATTACTAGATGTGCTTAAATATACCACTGCAACAGAACACCTGTCTACACGCAATAATACTAGTGATGCTACATTCAGGGTGTATGTAGTGAATTAGTATGGTGCCTCTGGAGCCACCGACCAAGATTCATGTGGAGAGCAGACAGCAGCTAAACACAGTCAATCAATTATAGCAAAATAAAATAAAATGCACGCTAGAACTTCAGGCTAGAATCAGAAAAGGAAAACCAAGGTATAGTACATGGGACCACCATAATATAATTAAGCTCAGGTGATGTCCAGGACAACTGAATTGCCACAGTGCGCCAGATGGCAGCTAGGTACTCCCTTCACCTTCAACCGATTCCTAATTTGTGGGAAGTCAACCTATGCTGGCCATTGGCAGGCATAAGACACGGATGCGGGGAGAGTCCAAGAGGATCGTCAGAGGGAGCGCAAAGGGGGACATCCTTTTTTTTAGCTGTGCGGCTTCCCATGCTGCTTGTCTAGCGTATTGCCCGCTCCCAAGTCTGCCACCATCTTGAGCAGGTGAGCTGCAGAGCAAGTGTGTTCAGGAAAAGTAATGCAGGGTCTCGCTTGTGTAGAAGGCTAGCCAGTGGGGACCAGGATAACCCCCGCCGGTCCAAAGGGAGCTGTAGTATTCCCTGTAGAAACCCAGTGGTGCAAGGTACCGACATGCACACTAGGCCTCACCCAAACCTCTGGGAGTTGTAGGGGAAGCAAGCTGTATTAATGCACGTTAGTGCTATGGTAGGCTTCCGAAACAGGTATATCACAAAATAAAGGCTTCAGGGAATGCTGAAAATCAAGTAATGGGCTCAATATAAAACTTAAGCCTGGAACTCAGAGAAAACACATCCAGTCACCATGCTGCTCAGGCCATGCCCCTAGGCAGGATGTTTTTATGTTGTGACAGATCAGTGTATGCTTATCACACTGGCCCCAAGGTTTTTTTTTTTTTTTTTTATATATATTTATGTTTAGCAGAGTATATGACTTTACTACTCACAAGAGCAAGTACTGAATATGAAAATGTCTGTTATTTGTCTGTTTGTTTTTTGCTTATGGTACTCAGTTTAGTAAATTGTTTGTTTTTATTATTCAGCCTTATTAACCGATAAAAGGAAAACAGCATACACAAGTTCATACAAAATAGTCAGTGCAATATCAGTAAACAAAGTGTCAAAATCCAACTGTGGCTTTAAGTAGGTAAACATAGAGAAGATTAAACAGTGTCCCAAAGGGCCAGATACATATCTATGAACCAAGGTCTGTCAACATGGATCATAAAACTTATTAATATTAGGACAACCTATAGAATGAGGTAGCTGTCAAAGCTGACAGGAAGACCATTCTCTTATGCCATTTAATCAAATTTTGATGGGTGAAGGGCCCAGAATCAGACATTAAACATTTTTTTTTTACATTGGGTTCTATGGATGTTTCAGGTTTGTATTTTAGAAGTCAACATGTGGATTGTGCTAATGTCGCTTAACAGATGATGTGATAAACTTAAAGGACAATTGTCATCCAATTTTTTTTTAAGTTATTGCATTTAATGAAACAATGCTTACCTGCTGATGTAGCTTCACACAGAGCAGTGAGAGCATTGAGCAATCACAGCAGCAGGCAATTTAGGTTGAGCAGTAGTTGGGTCAGATGACACTAGTCTCTGACCCAACATGGCTGCTCAGCCAGATGATAAGTGATATGTTCTCAAAAAAATCAATATACATCATTACAAAACATTACATTTCATTAAATGTAATACACTTTTAGATGATGAGATGTGAAAATTCCCCTTTAATCTCTGAATAATGTTGTTAAAGAACAGGTGGGAGAAGTTCATGCAAGGTAAAACAAGATAAATAAAGTTATATGGAGGCTCACTAATTGCTAATACATGACATCTGAGAAAAGGTCACCACTCTCTTGTAAGGAAAATAAAAAACTATTATTGTTCTTGTATAATGTTTTGTGCTCCTATTGCCATAATAACATAACAATATTGCCACAATATTATTATTAGACATACTACCAGTTAAGGATCACTGCTTGTATCAATATTAGCACAACATTTTTTTTAATTTTTTTTTACTTATCATTTTTATCGCTCTACTAAATCAAGCAGAAATCCAAAAAACAAGCAAACAAAAAAATGTGTTTCTGCTTGGATGATTATGCCAGGAATTGTGAAGAATTGACAAGGATTGCACATTTTTAGGCCAAATATCAACTTGCGAAAATAGCAAAGTTGCAGAAACATGTGAGACATTTTAGCATTTGGTATCACTTTTAGTATTCTCAAGTTACTTCTAAATAGTATAATTGGAGGGAGTAATTACAGTCACTTGAATTTGGACAACCAGGATCTTCATCTGCAAGCAGAGGATGTAGTTTTGTACCGATCTTCTAGAAAATATACCAGGTATTAGTAATGTTTAATGCAGTAGCCACTATCATTTTGGTACCAAAATAGTACTGTATCCAGGGCCGGCGCTACCTGTTAGGCGGACTAGGCAGAGAGCCTCAGGCGGCTGCAGCTTTGCCCAGGCTGGTGTGTCCATGAAGGCACACCGCCCGGGCGCAGCATGAGAAGAGGGACTGACAGGAGGGAAGCACTCAGCGCTCCCTCCTGTCACTCCATCACTGTAGCGTGGCCGAGCCCTGTATGGTCCGCGGGTACAGGGAGCATCTGTCTCCTGTACCCGGCCAGACTAACAGGAAGTGCACACTGAGTGGAGGGAGGGAGGGAGGGAGAGGGAGAAGGAGAAAGAGGGGAGGGAGGGAGAGGGAGAAAGAGAGTGGGGAGTGAAGGAGAGGGAGAAAGAGAGTAGGGAGGGAGGGAGAGGGAGAAAGAGAGTGGGGAGGGGGGAGGGGGAGAAAGAGAGTGGGGGAGGGGGGAGGGGGAGAAATAGAGTAGGGAGGGAGGGGGAGAAAGAGAGTAGGGAGGGAGGGGGAGAAAGAGAGTAGGGAGGGAGGGGGAGAAAGAGATTGACAAGGGAGGGAGGGGGAGAAAGAGAGTAGGGAGGGAGGGAGGGAGGGGGAGAAAGAGAGTGACAAGGGAGGGAGGGGGGAGAAAGAGAGTGACAAGGGAGGGAGGGGGGAGAAAGAGAGTGACAAGGGAGGGGGGAGAAAGAGAGTGACAAGGGAGGGGGAGGGGGAGGGGGAGGAAGAGAGTGACAAGGGAGGGAGGAGAAAGAGAGTGACAAGGGAGGGAGGGAGGGAGGGAGGGGGAGAAAGAGAGTGACAAGGGAGGGGAGAGAAAGAGAGTGACAAGGGTGGGAGGAAGGGGGAGAAAGAGAGTGACAAGGGAGGGGGAGAAAGAGAGTGACAAGGGAGGGAGGCAGGGGGGAGAAAGAGAGTGACAAGAGAGGGGGGGAGAAAGAGAGTGACATCCATCACACACACACACACACACACAATCATGCAACCCTTACACACACAGAAACACACAATGCATTCCTTACACACACTCAATGCACCCCGTACACACACTCAATGCACCCCTTACAGACGCACACACTGCATCCCATACATACACAGAAACACACCTTGCAGCCCTTACACATACAAACACAGATTCACACAATGCATTCCTTACACACATATCAGGACATCCCCTACACACTCCACCCCCTGTGAACAAACTCATTGGTGGAACATGAAGGTGGACCCTGGGACCCAGACCTTGAGCTGTGTAAAGGGCCCCCAAAAAAGGGAGCTGCTTCCCGTTCTCCCAGAACATTGATTTTTGTGACCACAGTTACAAACAGCCTCCAGAGTTCCTGTTCTACACCAGACCAGTGGAGCCAGACTGCAGCTAGAGCCCATCATCATCTGGTTGTAAGTAGGCAATCTAGTATATTATTCGTGGCACTAATCTCTAATTTACCTCGCATTAAAGAAACACTATAGTCCCTCGAACCACTGTAGCTTAATGTAGTGGTTCTGGTGTCTATAGCCTGTCCCTGCAGGCCTTTTAATGTAAACACGGCGGCACTGCAGCACTGGCGTTAGTTAACATGGCAGATCATATGGGCGGGGCATTGTGATGTCACATGGGGGCGGCAAACTTTACTTTTGCCTAGGGCGGCAAAAATCCGGTGGGGGAGACCTATTGCGCATGCGCAGCTGGCGACGGGGGAGACCTAATGCACATGCGCGGCAATGCCGCGCACGCGCGTTAGACCTCCCCATAGGAAAGCATTAAAAATGCTTTCAATGCCTTCCTATGGGGATTTCAGCGACGCTGTAGGTCCTCACATAGCGTGAGGACATCCAGCAACGCTATAGCACAGAAAGTCTGTGCTATAAACCTGGAAGTTCCCTCTAGTGGCTGTTTATGAAAACTACAATATTTACAGTTGCAGGGTTAAGGGTAGTGAGAGTTTGCACCCAGACCACTCCAATGGGCAGAAGTGGTCTGGGTGCCTGGAGTGTCCCTTTAATTGAATAGCGTGTAGTTGTGATTTAACTTTGTTAATTTGTTCTCTACATTTTTGTGAAATTTACTTTGTGTTTCTAGACTTTGTAATGATTGAGTTAAATGCTCGGAATAGTTAGAAAGCGTCCTCCTAGATCTTGCTCCTTGTTGAATTATGTTACCCTTCAGTACCACATTTTGTGCCTCCCAGTTGTTAGATTGGTTATTTTCAGAAGGGTTGTTTGGTGAAAAAAAAAAAAAACATCTGAGAGAAGCAGACAGTGCTTTTACTACTGAGGGGATCTCTAACAAGTGCTTATTTAATTGCCAAAGTCCCCGGACCCTGACAGATTGTACCTATGGATACAGTTTTCACCAACTGGGGAGTTGAGGAGTCTGCAGGGCAGAGGTCAATTTTGGAATATTGCTTGTGAGCTGGTGAATAGAATTTGTAGCCCTTTCCTTGCGGGGACAATTCTCATCACACATTATGAAGAGTATGAAGCATCAGGAGCTCAGTCAGCTTGCAACCTAGTTGGAGGAAAGATTTAGTTGATGGTCTGGCAGACTCAGCCTTGATATCCCAGACAGGATCTGGAGAACAATTCATATCACACACATGATCAAAATATGTGTATCCTCCCTTGACTTACCGTATTTTTCGCTCCATAAGACGCACTTTTTTTCCCCTCAAAATTGAGGGGAAATGTCTGTGCGTCTTATGGAGTGAATATGAAGTTTTACTTACCTGTCTTGTAGCTCAGCTCAGTGTGCGCACTTCCTTTCAGTCCCGCCGGAAACCGGAACATGAAATTCCAGTACCAGTACCGCGGTGCGCCCTGTGCTGCCGAGAAACGCTACAAGACAGGTAAGTAATTATGGGACAAGGGGAGGGGGACAGTATGGGAGAGAAGACTATGGGGAGGGGAGGGGGGATGAAGACTATGGGGAGGGGACGGGAGGGGGGATGAAGACTATGGGGAGGGGAGGGGGGATGAAGACTATGGGGAGGGGAAGGGTGGGGGGTTATGAAGACTATGGGGAGGGGAGGGGGGATGAAGACTATGGGGAGGGGAGGGGGGATGAAGACTATGGGGAGGGGAGGGGGGATGAAGACTATGGGGAGGGGAGGGGAGGGGGGATGAAGACTATGGGGAGGGGAGGAGAGGGGGGATGAAGACTATGGGGAGGGGAGGGGAGGGGGGATGAAGACTATGGGGCGGGGAGGGGAGGGGGGATGAAGACTATGGGGAGGGGAGGGGGGATGAAGACTATGGGGAGGGGAGGGGGATGAAGACTATGGGGAGGGGAGGGGAGGGGGATGAAGACTATGGGGAGGGGAGGGGGGATGAAGACTATGGGGAGGGGGTGGGAGAAGACTATGGGAGGGGGGACACTATGGGACAGGGGAGAAAAAAAATATTCTGAACAAACTGTCCCATAGTAAGAAACACTATGGGACAGTTTGTTCAGAATATATTGTTTTCTGGGTTTCTTCCTCTAAAAACTAGGTGCGTCTTATGGTGAGGTGCGTCTTATGGAGCGAAAAATACGGTATATATGCTGCTGTGATAATAAAACTCTGCTAAATTTCAACGGTTTGTACCACATTTTCCTGAACGTGGAATCCAAGTAAAGGAGAGAAGGTACTTAGATGGAAGAGTCTGCATAAATTAAATAAATGGGATAGGCTAGGGAGATAGAATTAAAGTAGGGAAGAAGTGTGTGTGTAAAAGATGGTACGAGAAGAGCCTTACTATGTACCGTGATTGAAATTTAACTTTAATACTTTCTTAAATAAGTATTTATATGACATTGTAAGCTGTTAGCCACAGTAATTTCTGAAAATGCTTTTGAATACATTTCAAGGTACATTTCCATGGATATAAAAAAAATATAAGGACATAGTTATTCATTAGTACTGAGTGATGAAGTCTGGATGCCCTACATATTATTCCATTACTTCATCCCTAACATTTGTAGTTGCTGCCAAATTCTTAACATTTCTTGCTACCCTCCCAAATAGATCAAACTAACTGGTGTAATTTGCTTTAGCACGACAAAGTGATGACAATTAGGTTGAACAATTGTGTGCTATTTTTAGCAGCAGTTTAGGATTAGGTAATAACTATTTCCTTTTTAAGCTTTTTTTTCCAAATATATTTGGAATCCTTGGAATCTAAATATGTTTTATAAAAAAACAAGTTTAAAAACTGTCTGTCGGTTATAGATTTAAAATTGTCTGCACATACATGTATTATAGTCATTTTAAAGTTGGTCATGCTTGCAAATATGGTAGTAAAGTGTGCACTATACAGAAAATACATTGCCAGTGCTTAGTAGAAATTAAGTGTCTTTCTTTCTGTTAGTTGGTTTGTGGCATTATAGTTCAATAAAGTTTTTATTGTTTAGCAAACAAGAAAAACAATATACAGAAAATGAGTTATTATGTTAAGACAAAGAGACAAGCCTACCTCAGAATACAATGCTGTCATTAAGGAAACAATCCATTGCTTGTATGTTCAGAACCTCATGCCAACACTACAAAAAAATCTATATTAGAGCTATATTTTCATCATACAGGAGTCATCAAAACCCTCTATGTGAATTGTGAGCATCATTTCTCGAAAGGCTTAGTGTAGCGTGATAATGACAGGTGATAAGGGGGCAGTCGTATTGTGTGTCTTAAGCATTGTAAACATTAACCCCAAGAATGCTCTAATTACAATTAGTGCATAGAATCTGGACAAGCCTAGTAATAACTGCAGAAGGCACGTGACAGTAGTAGAAAGAGAGAGAGAAAGAAAGAAATAAATAATCAAAGAAAGAAAAAGAAAGAACGAATGATAAAGATAATACCTAGAAAACTGTGGATACATGGTATTGGCTGGGTAATTTACTACAAACATTGACCTTTAGCAAATTAATAAAACAAGCAACGTAAATACGTACCGTATATACTCGAGTATAAGCCGACCCGAATATAAGCCGAGGCCCCTAATTTTACCCAAAAAAACTGGGAAAACTTATTGACTCGAGTATAAGACTAGGGTGAGAAATGCAGCAGCTACTGGTAAATTTCTAAATAAAATTAGATCCTAAAAAAAATATATTAATTGAATATTTATTTACAGTGTGTGTGTATAATGAATGCAGTGTGTGTGTATGAATGCAGTGTGTGTGTATGAATGCAGTGTGAGTGTATGAATGCAGTGTGAGTGTATGAATGCAGCGTGTGGGTATGAGTGCAGCGTGTGGGTATGAGTGCAGCGTGTGGGTATGAGTGCAGCGTGTGTATGAATGCAGTGTGTGTGTATGAGTGCAGTGTGTGTGTATGAGTGCAGTGTGTGTGTATGAGTGCAGTGTGTGTGTATGAATGCAGTGTGTGTGTATGAATGCAGTGTGAGTGTATGAATGCAGTGTGTGTGTATGAGTGCAGTGTGTGTATGAGTGCAGTGTGTGTGTATGAGTGCAGTGTGTGTATGAATGCAGTGTGAGTGTATGAATGCAGTGTGAGTGTATGAATGCAGCGTGTGTATGAGTGCAGCGTGTGTATGAATGCAGTGCGTGTGTATGAGTGCAGTGCGTGTGTATGAGTGCAGTGCGTGTGTATGAGTGCAGTGCGTATGTATGAGTGCAGTGTGTGTGTATGAGTGCAGTGTGTGTATGAGTGGTGTGTGTGTGTGTGTGTGCATGAGTGGTGTGTGTGTGTGTGTGTTGCAGAGCCTTGGTGGGGGGTGTTTTTTTCGTCCCCCCTCCCTGCTTGATACATGGCAGGGAGGGGGGCTCCTTCCCTGGTGGTCCAGTGTCATTGGCAGTTCAGTGGGGGGAGAGGGGGGCTGGCAGAGCTGTAACTTACCTGTCCTGCAGCTCCTGTCAGCTCTCTCCTCCTCTGCGCCGTCCGTGCAGCTCCCTCTGTCAGCTCCCAGTGTAAGTCTCGCGAGAGCCGCGGCTCTCGCGAGACTTACACTGGGAGCTGACCGAGGTGCTGAACGGACGGCGCGGAGGAGGAGAGAGCTGACAGGAGCTGCAGGACAGGTAAGTTACAGCTCTGCCAGCACCCCTCTCCCCCAGTCTGTATTATGGCAATGCAAATTGCCATAATACAGACTATTGACTCGAGTATAAGCCGAGTTGGGGTTTTTTAGCACAAAAAATGTGCTAAAAAACTCGGCTTATACTCGAGTATATACGGTACATCAAAGCCCGCGTGAAGGCCTAGTAGGGTAGTCCAGCAAAGAGTTCCAGGGTAACACCACCAGCCTGGAAAACTCACGTGCTGATGGTATAAATATATATATATATATATATATATATATCTATATGCAGTATCTCACAAAAGTAAGTACACCCCTCACATTTTTGTAAATATTTTATTATATCGTCTTATGTGACAACACTGAAGAAAGGACACTCTGCTACAATGTAAAGTAGTAAGTGTACAGCCTGTTTAACAGTGTAAATTTGCTGTCCCCTCAAAATAACTCAACACACCATTAATGCCATTAATGCCATTAATGCCTAAACCGTTGGCAACAAAAGTGAGTACACCCCTAAGTGGAAATGTCCAAATTGGGCCCAATTAGCCATTTTCCCTCCCCGGTGTCATGTGACTCATTAGTGTTACAAGGTCTCAGGTTTGAATGGGGAGCAGGTGTGTTAAATTTGGTGTTATCGCTCTCTCACTCTCTCATACTGGTCACTGGAAGTTCAACATGGCACCTCATGGCAAAAAACCTTCTGAGGATCTGAAAAAAAGAATTGTTGCTCTACATAAAGATGGCCTAGGCTATAAGAAGCTTGCCAAAACCCTTAAACTGGGCTGCAGCATGGTGGGCAAGACCATACAGCGGTTTCACAGGACAGGTTCCACTAAGAACAGGCTTCATCATAGTCAACCAAAGAAGTTGAGTGCACGTGTTCAGCGGCATATCCAGAGGTTGTCTTTGGGAAATAGACGTATGAGTGCTGCAAGCATTGCTGCCGAGGTTGAAGGGTGCTGTAAAAATTTAATTAAAAGGGCACAATCCTCACAAGGTAAAACAGTTCAAAATGTAATACAAATATTTTGTATCTAAAATAGTTTGAAAAAAATTTGATAGAATATAAAAATGTGAAAATCCACTCTAACTAGATCACTTCCAGTCATTTGGAACAGGATCCAAAAAACAAGTACAAGGATCACAAGAATAACATTCAGAAACATGAAGACATCTAAAGAAACGCTCAGATTTTAAATCTTTCTGAATCAAGATGAAAGACATATTTATGTAGTTTTCATGTTACATAGTTACATAGGCTGATAAGAAACATGTGTCCATCAAGTTCAGCCTTCCTCATATTTGTTTTTTGCTATTGATCCAAAATAAGGCAAAAAATCCCAATATCCCAGCAATCATCCCTTAAATACCATATGCATACAAACGAGAGAGGATACAGCTGCAGATAAACAACATAAATAAAAACAAATAATAGTGAAACACTGTAGAATAAGTGTAAATGCGCTATAAAGGATAACACTCACAAGAAGGATGTAAGAATACCTCCCCTAATGTAGATGTGGGGTCAACCCCTTAAGGACAGAGCTTCAGAAGCTTGTCTTTCACTTAATGACAACGGCATTTTTTGCATTTTTTGCTATTTGCGTTCAACTGCAATTTGCATTTTACTAATTTATTGCACCGACACATATTATATACCGTTTTTTAAAGGACAGAAAGGGCTTTAATTTGATGTAACACATATATATATAAATGCTTATTTATTATAAAAAAAATACAGAAATATGCAAAAAAAATAATTTTTGTGTGTTTTTTTTACAGTTTTTGCAATAATAATGTGTACATAATTAGTGCAGGTTAAGGAAAGTAATTAAAAATAAATGTATGGGATTTTAAGTTTTTTTTGGTAGTTACAGGTCACAAAGCACAAGGAGTAAAATAAACTTTTTATGTGGAGCGATTTTAGAATTTGGTATGTTTGTCTTGTAAGCCTAATAGCCATAAAAGAAAACAAAATTGCCACACAAAAGTATATATTTATATAAAGTAGACACCACAGGCTATTTACCTAAGGTTGTTTTGACACTTTCTACGTAGCCATTTTACCGCCAACCTCTGCTAAATATTGGAGTAAAATTGTGTTTTTTGGTGGTTTTCGCACACAAACTTATAACAAAGAACTTCTCATGTGTATTTTGTAAAGTTGGTGTGTGCTATTCCTGTACAAAGTTTTATTATGTGTTCAGTTACTTCTGCTGAGTACAACGGTACCCCCATTGTATGTCTTTGGCCCTATTTTGTGAAGCTACAGTGCCATATAGGAGACCTGTCCTTTTCAGTATTCACAGTAGAATTTTGAGAGACGGATTTAATGAGCCTATGCTTCCATTTGGGGTATTATAGTAGTTTGACTGTTCAAAAAAACCCCACAAAGGCCTACCATTTGTAAAAGTAGACACTCCAGGGTATCTCATAAGGTGCATATTGTGCCTTAACATGCCCCCATTTTTTTACCATTACATGCCAAAGTATGTGGTAAAAAATAATTTTGTGCATATTTTACATACGGATTGCATTTTTGCTGGGCATTTTGTATATTTCATGTGTGCCACTAAGTTCAAACCCCCCAAATTATGCTCAGCTAAGTCTTCTGAGTAAAAGGACACCCCCATTGTATGTCTATGGCACTATTTCGTGAAGCTACAGTGCCATACAGGAGACCTGTCCTTTTCAGTATTCACAGTAGAATTTTGAGAGACGGATTTAATGAGCCTATGCTTCCATTTGGGGTATTATAACAGTTTGACTGTTCAAAACACCCCACAAAGGCCTACCATTTGTAAAAGAAGACACTCCAGGGTATCTCATAAGGTGCATATTGTGCCTTAACATGCCCCCATTTTTTTACCATTACATGCCAAAGTATGTGGTAAAAAATAATTTTGTGCATTTTTTACATACGGATTGCATTTTTGCTGGGCATTTTGTATATTTCATGTGTGCCACTAAGTTCAAACCCCCCAAATTATGCTCAGCTAAGTCTTCTGAGTAAAAGGACACCCCCATTGTATGTCTATGGCACTATTTTGTGAAGCTACAGTGCCATATAGGAGACCAAGCCATATCAGTTTTGACCGAACTTTGAATTTTGACGCCGGGCCTATGTGCAATTTCCAAGCATCTTTGCAGGATTTAAATTCAAACTACCCCACAAAGGCCTACCATTTCTTAAAGTAGACACCCCAGGGTATTTCAAAAGGCATATTTTGAACCTTAGCGTGGGATCATTTTTCCGCTAGCGTGTACCAGGTGTAGCGGTTATAAGCGTTTTTTTCTGCCTTTTTGACACACAAAGTGAGTTTGCACAGTATATTTTGCAAACCATATGTGTACTACCACTGTATAATACTTCATATTTTGCTCAGCTATGTCTGCTGAGTACAAAAATACCCCCGTATGTACCTTTGCCAGGTATATGTGGACATCGGAGGGGCACATTTGGGACACAGCCATTCCATTTTTTTTCAAATTTTGAATTTTTACGCTGTGCCCATGTCCCATTTTAGAGTATTTTACCAGGCTATATAATCCAAATACCCCATAAAGCCATACCATTTCTTAAAGAAGACATCCCAGGGTATTTCAAAAGGCATATTTTGAACCTTAGCGTGGGATCATTTTTCCGCTAGCTTGTACCAGGTGTAGTGGTAATAAGCGTTTTTTCTGCCTTTTTGGCACACAAAGTGAGTTTGCACAGTATATTTTGCAAACCTTATGTGTACTACCACTGTATAATACTTCATATGTTGCTCAGCTATGTCTGCTGAGTACAAAAATACCCCCGTATGTACCTTTGCCAGGTATATGTGGACATCGGAGGGGCACATTTGGGACACAGCCATTCCATTTTTTTTCAAACTTTAAATTTTTACGCTGTGCCCATGTCCCATTTTAGAGTATTTTACCAGGCTATATAAACCAAATACCCCATAAAGCCATACCATTTCTTAAAGAAGACATCCCAGGGTATTTCAAAAGGCATATTTTGAACCTTAGCGTGGATCATTTTTCCGCTAGCTTGTACCAGGTGTAGTGGTAATGAGCGTTATTAAATGTATTTTTTTACTTTTTAAAACTTTTTTTACTTTTTAAAACTATTTTTTAAACTTTTGTTTTGATTATTCATTTTTTTAAAGTTTCCTAAACTTTCGTAAAACTTTTTTTTACAGATTTAAAATTTTTCTAAGCTTTTTTTTTTACGTTAACCCCTAACTAGCAGTAAGCAGCACTAACAGTAAATTCCCCATTTTCCCATAACTCCCACCCACCCCAGCTAGCAAAATATTTAATTATACAATATTTAAATTAGTTAATTAAATACATTTAACCCCTGATGGTTAAAAAATAAATAAAAGTTAATCGTCAGGGGTTAAAAAAAAAAAATTAGAACAGTATAATACTGTGATCTGTATTTTGATCACTGTAGGCAGTGATCGACTGGCAGGGAAGGGGTTAATTTTTATTTGGACTGGGTAAAGGGTTTATTTTTTTAAATTTTTTACTTAAATGTTATTAAAACTTTTTTTTTAACTTAATTTTTTAACTTTTTAAAGCTTATTTTTAAACTTTTTTTAACGTTAACCCCTAGTTAGCGTAATACTAAATCCCCCAATTCCCCACTAACTTCCACCCTCCCCAGCTAGCTAAATTTATAATTTTAAAATATTTAAATTAATTAATAAAATAAATTGAACCCCTGAGGGTTAAAAAAAAAAAGAATTAACCCTCAGGGGTTAAAAAAAAAATCAGATCTTAGTAAAATGTAATCCCTGCCAATTGATCACTGTAGTCAGTGATCAATTGGCAGGGAAGGGGTTAATTTTTTATTAAAATGGGTAAAGGGGGGGTAAAGGGGGGTGGGATTTTAATTTTACTATTTTTTTTTTCCACCAGGGGGCAGGATCACTGAAGATCCGTCCCCCTGCACTTCACACAGAACCAGGAAGTGCAGGGAGGCGGAGGTGAGTATAGAGAGCACATGTGCCCGCTCTGGCATGCTGTCAGAGCGGGCACATGTACTCTGACAGCCCGATCCGGTGCTCCCGGTCTGCCTCTAATGCAGAGGCAGACCGGAGCACCATTAACCCCACGATCGCCGCGATTGCGGCGATCTGGGGTTAATTTTAACGGGTGACGGACGAGGTCCGTCACTCGTCATTAACGCATTCCCCTGAGTGACGGACCTTGTCCGTCACTTGTCGTTAAGGGGTTAATGTACCAGGTCCTACGTGTTTCATCCTATAGGGACTTCTTCAGGGACCTCCTGGTTTTAAAAATTGCAACAGAAATACAATCTTAGCTAGAGAAAGCATTACAATCCCCCCCCCCCCCCCCCCAGAAAATGAGTTATTATGTTAAGACAAAGAGACAAGCCTACCTCAGAATACAATGCTGTCATTAAGGAAACAATCCATTGCTTGTATGTTCAGAACCTCATGCCAACACTACAAAAAAATCTATATTAGAGCTATATTTTCATCATACAGGAGTCATCAAAACCCTCTATGTGAATTGTGAGCATCATTTCTCGAAAGGCTTAGTGTAGCGTGATAATGACAGGTGATAAGGGGGCAGTCGTATTGTGTGTCTTAAGCATTGTAAACATTAACCCCAAGAATGCTCTAATTACAATTAGTGCATAGAATCTGGACAAGCCTAGTAATAACTGCAGAAGGCACGTGACAGTAGTAGAAAGAGAGAGAGAATGAAAGAAATAAATAATCAAAGAAAGAAAAAGAAAGAACGAATGATAAAGATAATACCTAGAAAACTGTGGATACATGGTATTGGCTGGGTAATTTACTACAAACATTGACCTTTAGCAAATTAATAAAACAAGCAACGTAAATACGTACCGTATATACTCGAGTATAAGCCGACCCGAATATAAGCCGAGGCCCCTAATTTTACCCAAAAAAACTGGGAAAACTTATTGACTCGAGTATAAGACTAGGGTGAGAAATGCAGCAGCTACTGGTAAATTTCTAAATAAAATTAGATCCTAAAAAAAATATATTAATTGAATATTTATTTACAGTGTGTGTATAATGAATGCAGTGTGTGTGTATGAATGCAGTGTGTGTGTATGAATGCAGTGTGAGTGTATGAATGCAGTGTGAGTGTATGAATGCAGCGTGTGGGTATGAGTGCAGCGTGTGGGTATGAGTGCAGCGTGTGGGTATGAGTGCAGCGTGTGTATGAATGCAGTGTGTGTGTATGAGTGCAGTGTGTGTGTATGAGTGCAGTGTGTGTGTATGAGTGCAGTGTGTGTGTATGAATGCAGTGTGTGTGTATGAATGCAGTGTGAGTGTATGAATGCAGTGTGTGTGTATGAGTGCAGTGTGTGTATGAGTGCAGTGTGTGTGTATGAGTGCAGTGTGTGTATGAATGCAGTGTGAGTGTATGAATGCAGTGTGAGTGTATGAATGCAGCGTGTGTATGAGTGCAGCGTGTGTATGAATGCAGTGCGTGTGTATGAGTGCAGTGCGTGTGTATGAGTGCAGTGCGTATGTATGAGTGCAGTGTGTGTGTATGAGTGCAGTGTGTGCATGAGTGGTGTGTGTGTGTGTTGCAGAGCCTTGGTGGGGGGTGTTTTTTTCGTCCCCCCTCCCTGCTTGATACATGGCAGGGAGGGGGGCTCCTTCCCTGGTGGTCCAGTGTCATTGGCAGTTCAGTGGGGGGAGAGGGGGGCTGGCAGAGCTGTAACTTACCTGTCCTGCAGCTCCTGTCAGCTCTCTCCTCCTCTGCGCCGTCCGTGCAGCTCCCTCTGTCAGCTCCCAGTGTAAGTCTCGCGAGAGCCGCGGCTCTCGCGAGACTTACACTGGGAGCTGACCGAGGTGCTGAACGGACGGCGCGGAGGAGGAGAGAGCTGACAGGAGCTGCAGGACAGGTAAGTTACAGCTCTGCCAGCACCCCTCTCCCCCAGTCTGTATTATGGCAATGCAAATTGCCATAATACAGACTATTGACTCGAGTATAAGCCGAGTTGGGGTTTTTTAGCACAAAAAATGTGCTAAAAAACTCGGCTTATACTCGAGTATATACGGTACATCAAAGCCCGCGTGAAGGCCTAGTAGGGTAGTCCAGCAAAGAGTTCCAGGGTAACACCACCAGCCTGGAAAACTCACGTGCTGATGGTATAAAAAAATATATATATATATATATATATATATATATATATATATATCTATATGCAGTATCTCACAAAAGTAAGTACACCCCTCACATTTTTGTAAATATTTTATTATATCGTCTTATGTGACAACACTGAAGAAAGGACACTCTGCTACAATGTAAAGTAGTAAGTGTACAGCCTGTTTAACAGTGTAAATTTGCTGTCCCCTCAAAATAACTCAACACACCATTAATGCCATTAATGCCATTAATGCCTAAACCGTTGGCAACAAAAGTGAGTACACCCCTAAGTGGAAATGTCCAAATTGGGCCCAATTAGCCATTTTCCCTCCCCGGTGTCATGTGACTCATTAGTGTTACAAGGTCTCAGGTGTGAATGGGGAGCAGGTGTGTTAAATTTGGTGTTATCGCTCTCTCACTCTCTCATACTGGTCACTGGAAGTTCAACATGGCACCTCATGGCAAAAAACCTTCTGAGGATCTGAAAAAAAGAATTGTTGCTCTACATAAAGATGGCCTAGGCTATAAGAAGCTTGCCAAAACCCTTAAACTGGGCTGCAGCATGGTGGGCAAGACCATACAGCGGTTTCACAGGACAGGTTCCACTAAGAACAGGCTTCATCATAGTCAACCAAAGAAGTTGAGTGCACGTGTTCAGCGGCATATCCAGAGGTTGTCTTTGGGAAATAGACGTATGAGTGCTGCAAGCATTGCTGCCGAGGTTGAAGGGTGCTGTAAAAATTTAATTAAAAGGGCACAATCCTCACAAGGTAAAACAGTTCAAAATGTAATACAAATATTTTGTATCTAAAATAGTTTGAAAAAAATTTGATAGAATATAAAAATGTGAAAATCCACTCTAACTAGATCACTTCCAGTCATTTGGAACAGGATCCAAAAAACAAGTACAAGGATCACAAGAATAACATTCAGAAACATGAAGACATCTAAAGAAACGCTCAGATTTTAAATCTTTCTGAATCAAGATGAAAGACATATTTATGTAGTTTTCATGTTACATAGTTACATAGGCTGATAAGAAACATGTGTCCATCAAGTTCAGCCTTCCTCATATTTGTTTTTTGCTATTGATCCAAAATAAGGCAAAAAATCCCAATATCCCAGCAATCATCCCTTAAATACCATATGCATACAAACGAGAGAGGATACAGCTGCAGATAAACAACATAAATAAAAACAAATAATAGTGAAACACTGTAGAATAAGTGTAAATGCGCTATAAAGGATAACACTCACAAGAAGGATGTAAGAATACCTCCCCTAATGTAGATGTGGGGTCAAATCCACTCCTGCTTGGGAGATGATGAACCGGACTCAGGGTAGAAGAGTAAAAAATTCTGCTTTATTATAAAAATAAGAATAAAAATAAAAGCATAAGCTCTTAACCCCTTAAGGACAGAGCTTCAGAAGCTTGTCTTTCACTTAATGACAACGGCATTTTTTGCATTTTTTGCTATTTGCGTTCAACTGCAATTTGCATTTTACTAATTTATTGCACCGACACATATTATATACCGTTTTTTAAAGGACAGAAAGGGCTTTAATTTGATGTAACACATATATATATAAATGCTTATTTATTATAAAAAAAATACAGAAATATGCAAAAAAAATAATTTTTGTGTGTTTTTTTTACAGTTTTTGCAATAATAATGTGTACATAATTAGTGCAGGTTAAGGAAAGTAATTAAAAATAAATTCATTTAGTTGTTCTGAATTACAGAATATATAATGTGTCTGGGATTTTAAGTTTTTTTTGGTAGTTACAGGTCACAAAGCACAAGGAGTAAAATAAACTTTTTATGTGGAGCGATTTTAGAATTTGGTATGTTTGTCTTGTAAGCCTAATAGCCATAAAAGAAAACAAAATTGCCACACAAAAGTATATATTTATATAAAGTAGACACCACAGGCTATTTACCTAAGGTTGTTTTGACACTTTCTACGTAGCCATTTTACCGCCAACCTCTGCTAAATATTGGAGTAAAATTGTGTTTTTTGGTGGTTTTCGCACACAAACTTATAACAAAGAACTTCTCATGTGTATTTTGTAAAGTTGGTGTGTGCTATTCCTGTACAAAGTTTTATTATGTGTTCAGTTACTTCTGCTGAGTACAACGGTACCCCCATTGTATGTCTTTGGCCCTATTTTGTGAAGCTACAGTGCCATATAGGAGACCTGTCCTTTTCAGTATTCACAGTAGAATTTTGAGAGATGGATTTAATGAGCCTATGCTTCCATTTGGGGTATTATAGTAGTTTGACTGTTCAAAAAAACCCCACAAAGGCCTACCATTTGTAAAAGTAGACACTCCAGGGTATCTCATAAGGTGCATATTGTGCCTTAACATGCCCCCATTTTTTTACCATTACATGCCAAAGTATGTGGTAAAAAATAATTTTGTGCATATTTTACATACGGATTGCATTTTTGCTGGGCATTTTGTATATTTCATGTGTGCCACTAAGTTCAAACCCCCCAAATTATGCTCAGCTAAGTCTTCTGAGTAAAAGGACACCCCCATTGTATGTCTATGGCACTATTTCGTGAAGCTACAGTGCCATACAGGAGACCTGTCCTTTTCAGTATTCACAGTAGAATTTTGAGAGACGGATTTAATGAGCCTATGCTTCCATTTGGGGTATTATAACAGTTTGACTGTTCAAAACACCCCACAAAGGCCTACCATTTGTAAAAGAAGACACTCCAGGGTATCTCATAAGGTGCATATTGTGCCTTAACATGCCCCCATTTTTTTACCATTACATGCCAAAGTATGTGGTAAAAAATAATTTTGTGCATTTTTTACATACGGATTGCATTTTTGCTGGGCATTTTGTATATTTCATGTGTGCCACTAAGTTCAAACCCCCCAAATTATGCTCAGCTAAGTCTTCTGAGTAAAAGGACACCCCCATTGTATGTCTATGGCACTATTTTGTGAAGCTACAGTGCCATATAGGAGACCAAGCCATATCAGTTTTGACCGAACTTTGAATTTTGACGCCGGGCCTATGTGCAATTTCCAAGCATCTTTGCAGGATTTAAATTCAAACTACCCCACAAAGGCCTACCATTTCTTAAAGTAGACACCCCAGGGTATTTCAAAAGGCATATTTTGAACCTTAGCGTGGGATCATTTTTCCGCTAGCGTGTACCAGGTGTAGCGGTTATAAGCGTTTTTTTCTGCCTTTTTGACACACAAAGTGAGTTTGCACAGTATATTTTGCAAACCATATGTGTACTACCACTGTATAATACTTCATATTTTGCTCAGCTATGTCTGCTGAGTACAAAAATACCCCCGTATGTACCTTTGCCAGGTATATGTGGACATCGGAGGGGCACATTTGGGACACAGCCATTCCATTTTTTTTCAAATTTTGAATTTTTACGCTGTGCCCATGTCCCATTTTAGAGTATTTTACCAGGCTATATAATCCAAATACCCCATAAAGCCATACCATTTCTTAAAGAAGACATCCCAGGGTATTTCAAAAGGCATATTTTGAACCTTAGCGTGGGATCATTTTTCCGCTAGCTTGTACCAGGTGTAGTGGTAATAAGCGTTTTTTCTGCCTTTTTGGCACACAAAGTGAGTTTGCACAGTATATTTTGCAAACCTTATGTGTACTACCACTGTATAATACTTCATATGTTGCTCAGCTATGTCTGCTGAGTACAAAAATACCCCCGTATGTACCTTTGCCAGGTATATGTGGACATCAGAGGGGCACATTTGGGACACAGCCATTCCATTTTTTTTCAAACTTTAAATTTTTACGCTGTGCCCATGTCCCATTTTAGAGTATTTTACCAGGCTATATAAACCAAATACCCCATAAAGCCATACCATTTCTTAAAGAAGACATCCCAGGGTATTTCAAAAGGCATATTTTGAACCTTAGCGTGGGATCATTTTTCCGCTAGCTTGTACCAGGTGTAGTGGTAATGAGCGTTATTAAATGTATTTTTTTACTTTTTAAAACTTTTTTTACTTTTTAAAACTATTTTTTAAACTTTTGTTTTGATTATTCATTTTTTTAAAGTTTCCTAAACTTTCGTAAAACTTTTTTTTACAGATTTAACATTTTTCTAAGCTTTTTTTTTTACGTTAACCCCTAACTAGCAGTAAGCAGCACTAACAGTAAATTCCCCATTTTCCCATAACTCCCACCCACCCCAGCTAGCAAAATATTTAATTATACAATATTTAAATTAGTTAATTAAATACATTTAACCCCTGAGGGTTAAAAAATAAATAAAAGTTAATCGTCAGGGGTTAAAAAAAAAATTAGAACAGTATAATACTGTGATCTGTATTTTGATCACTGTAGGCAGTGATCGACTGGCAGGGAAGGGGTTAATTTTTATTTGGACTGGGTAAAGGGTTTATTTTTTTAAATTTTTTACTTAAATGTTATTAAAACTTTTTTTTTAACTTAATTTTTTAACTTTTTAAAGCTTATTTTTAAACTTTTTTTAACGTTAACCCCTAGTTAGCGTAATACTAAATCCCCCAATTCCCCACTAACTTCCACCCTCCCCAGCTAGCTAAATTTATAATTTTAAAATATTTAAATTAATTAATAAAATAAATTGAACCCCTGAGGGTTAAAAAAAAAAAGAATTAACCCTCAGGGGTTAAAAAAAAAATCAGATCTTAGTAAAATGTAATCCCTGCCAATTGATCACTGTAGTCAGTGATCAATTGGCAGGGAAGGGGTTAATTTTTTATTAAAATGGGTAAAGGGGGGGTAAAGGGGGGGTAAAGGGGGGTGGGATTTTAATTTTACTATTTTTTTTTTCCACCAGGGGGCAGGATCACTGAAGATCCGTCCCCCTGCACTTCACACAGAACCAGGAAGTGCAGGGAGGCGGAGGTGAGTATAGAGAGCCCATGTGCCCGCTCTGGCATGCTGTCAGAGCGGGCACATGTACTCTGACAGCCCGATCCGGTGCTCCCGGTCTGCCTCTAATGCAGAGGCAGACCGGAGCACCATTAACCCCACGATCGCCGCGATTGCGGCGATCTGGGGTTAATTTTAACGGGTGACGGACGAGGTCCGTCACTCGTCATTAACGCATTCCCCTGAGTGACGGACCTCGTCCGTCACTCGTCGTTAAGGGGTTAATGTACCAGGTCTTACGTGTTTCATCCTATAGGGACTTCTTCAGGGACCTCCTGGTTTTAAAAATTGCAACAGAAATACAATCTTAGCTAGAGAAAGCATTACAATCCCCCTCCCCCCCCCCCCCCCCGAGCCTCTCTTTTTATATGGGTGGCTTGTCTTCTTATTGTAGTTCTTCTATATACTTATTTTTATAATAAAAATCTCGTTTGTATGCAAAAAAAAAAACAAAAAAAACAGTTTGAAGCACTTGAAAAAAATTCCCTCTTGACCCCAGAATGGCAGTCAGATTAATCTTTAGATCAAGAAGTATTTACCCTACATTGAAAATTCATATCCTTGAATATTCTGTTCTTGCAAGTAGGCATCTAGTTGCTGTTTAAACATCTGTACGGACTCTCATAAAACCACTTCTTCAGGCAAAGAATTCCTTATTGTTCTTACGGTAAAAATCCCTTTCCTTTGCCTTAGACTAAATCTTCTTTCTTCCAGTCTAAACACATGACCTTGTGTCCTATGTAAAGTCCTGTTTGTGATTAGATTTTCACACAATGGTTTGTATTGGCATGAATATATTTGCATAATGTTATCATATCTCTGTTGAGGCAACATTTTTCTAAACTTAAGAGGTTTAAATTTGTTAACCTTTCTTCACAGCTCAAATGTCCCATTCCTTTTATACATTTTGTAGCCCTCCTCTGCACTCTTTCTTGTGCTATAATATTCTCCTTTAGGTGTCCAAAATTGCACAGAATATTCAAGATGTGGTCTTAGCAGCGATTTATAAAGAGTCAAAATGATACTCTCATCTCTAGAATTAATGCCCTTTTTGCATGACAATACCTTACTGGCCTTAGCCACTGCTGATTGACATTGCACATTGTTGCATAGTTTGTTGTCTATAACAATTCCCAAGTCCTTCTCGTGTGTGGTTATCTCTGATTCGCTTCCATTAAGGGTATATGTTTCTTGTCCATTCTTGACGCTGAAGTGCATGACTTTGCATTTTTCTACATTAAATGTAATCTGCCATTTGAGTGCCTAGTCCCCCAGTCTATCTGAATCACTCTGTAGCAAAGTAATATGTTGCTCACATTTTATTACTTTACAGAGTTTTGTGTCATCTACAAACACTGAAACATGACTTTTGATGCTTTTTCCAAGATCATTTATAAACACGTTAAATAGACAGGTTCCCAAAATAAAACCCTGAGGGACACCACTTGCAACCTCTCACCAGCTTGCACATTTACCATTAATGACAACTCTTTGTACTCTGTTTTTAAGCCAATGTTCTACCCAAGAACAATAATTTTCCTCTAGACCGATTTCTTTAAGTTTGAACACTAATATATTGTGTGGAACTGTGTCAAACGCCTTGGCAAAATCCAAATAGATCACAATCACTGCAACACACTGATCTATACTTCTACTTACTTCTTCGTAGAATGCAACCAAGTTAGTTTGACATGACCTGTGCTTCATAAAACCATGCTGATTTTTGCTGAAAACCATGTTCTTCTCAAGAAATTTTTGAATATTATCCCTTAATAACCTTTCAAATACTTTCCCGGCCATAAAAGTTAAGCTCACAGGTCTATAATTTCAGGCATGGATTTCAAACTCTTTTTAAATATAAGAACCACATCCGCCTTCCTCCAGTCTTCTGGAACACTTCCTGAAAGAAAAGAATCTTGAACGATTAAAAACAGAGGTTCAATTATTTCCACACTTAGTTCCTTAAGCAGTCGTGGATGAATACTGTCAGGCCCTGGAGCTTTATTTATATAAACTTTCTTTAGTTGCAGCAGCTCCTTGTCTTGAGTTAGCCAATTACAAATTTTCTGCATGTTTTTTCCAGCAATCATTTGCATATCTATTGCCATAGGTTCTTTCTTAATATATACAGAGGAGAAATAGTTATTTAAAATGTCTGCCTTTTCCTGGTCTTCATTAACTAACACCCCCATCTTGCATCTTGTTTTTTTGGGTACCAACACTTTCATTTTTTTATTTTATTTTTAGAATTTATGTACTTAAAAAATGCCGTGATAATATACGTAAAATAATGAATTTGATACAAGAAGTAAATAGAGATAATGACCCTGTATTTTTTGCCGCTTTAGATGCCGAAAAGGCCTTCGATAGGGTTAGCTGGGTATACATTTCGGAGGTCTTAACAACCTTTGGGATACATGATATTTTTCATGATCGAATAATGAGTTTATATAAATTATCGGCAAAAACCATCTGCAAAAGTATGTTGTGGAGGACTGAATTCTAAAGGATTTATGATAAACAATGGGACGAGACAAGGATGTCCATTGGCTCCAATGCTTTACATTCTTACCATAGAACCATTGGCTGCATTGTTTAGGCAAACAAAAGATATACAGGGAATTAATATAGCAGCCCTACAATATAAGATATCACTATACGCTGATGACGTAATTCTTACACTTTCTTCACCTAATAAATTTATTCCAGCAGTACTGTTATGGTACTTTTTAGCAATAAACCAAAATGTTTAAATGTCTATCTGTTCCTGTCCAAATTAAGAAAATTGAATTGCGTATATACGCTGAAGTAATTCAGTCTGACACACGGAGTTCAGGTTAAAATAACTTCGAGAAAATTTATTGGCAAGTGAAGAAAAGCGGGCGCGCAGGCCCTTTTAAGAGGCATTTTGCGTCATCATTGATTATCCGGATATCAGTAAATACACATCATTAATTGGATTAATTGTTAAGTGTCTGGATTAGTGTCCACCTATCAATATAATTAATTGGCTCAAAAACTAAGTGGTTAGCTATGTGTCCACCCACCGAGAGGTGGTATTGTTTGGACAC
Source organism: Pelobates fuscus (assembly GCF_036172605.1). Taxonomy (NCBI): domain Eukaryota; kingdom Metazoa; phylum Chordata; class Amphibia; order Anura; family Pelobatidae; genus Pelobates; species Pelobates fuscus. The sequence continues at coordinate 112,899,099 of NC_086321.1, read as the reverse complement.
TGGTGGGGACAAGGGGCTCAAGCGCCATTTCCCTTAGCATGAGGTTTACTCGGTGGAAAGGGGGGCTTGAGCGTCATTTTACACGGTCAGTGATGTCAGGTCTGTGGTCAGGTGCAAGGTCTCTTATGAATAGAACATTTCATTACTACAGTGTTCGCATGGCCTTCAATTTATACTATGTTGCGAGTTAGGGGAAATTCAGCAGTTCCTGAGTTAGTCATGTCTTTATAGAAAATACAGTCTTTGTCCATTGTGTTAGATGTGCTGGGAAATTCTGTCATGTAATGTAGTTTTAAAATGAAGAAGTCAGGTTATGAGGACAAAATGGAGGATTTGTCACAGTATGAAGTTAAAATGGGGTTAGTGCAATAGTTCAATAAAGATTTTTAATAATTCTACATCAGTCCCCCCTATGAAATGTTAGATTCTAAGAGATAAAACTTTATTTGTTAGTACCAGAAGACGTGTTAACCCAAAGGCACAGAAACCCCGTGGCCGCTAGCTAGGTGTTAATGCAAAGTGCAAGTCTGTCCCTAGATCTGACCCTGATAGGCTAACTCATCGTCAGTATGGCTCTCGAACACTTCACTCCCATGGGTGGCCCATGGTGGCTTGCCCACCACTTCTCCACACGGGGTCTTTACCATTCACTGACGGATGCTGTCCCTAAGCTGGTCCCTTCCTAGAATTCTCGCACTTTATCAACAAAAGGGATAGTTTGCAGCGGTAAACAGGGTGAGTTGAGATCTTAGAAATCTTGGTCATCAACTTTGAGATGTGTGAAAGTGGGTGCCGCTTGGTCAACAGTCTTCATGAGGGATTTTCTCAGACAAGGGAGGACACAACAAAAGAGAAGAGCAAAGATAAAAAGAAAAATTTGTATTGCCATACCAATATGCATTAAAGCCTTTTGCCATCCTGTCATCCAACCAAACCATCTTTCCCAGGGATCTTTTATCCCAGAATTCCTTTTTAACTCTTCAGAAAGTTCATTTAATTTTTCTATGGCTAATGTAACTTTACCATTAGGGCCTGTGTTTTCTGGGATGTAGGTACAACATGTCATGGTGTCGGGCAAAATTTTACATACTCCTCCTTTTTCTGCTAGAATCATATCTAAGGCCATTCTATTCTGGAAGGCCATTTGGGATGTGGCCTGCAACTGTTCGGCCAATCCCTGGAGGGCATCTCTGGTATAATTAACAAAACGCTGTTGGTTATAATAAATGTAATTTATCCAATTTAAATTCTTGTTTGCGGTAACTATGGTAAAAAGTGATTCAAATCCTGCAGCAACCTCATCTCTCGCTTTAAATTCATTGGGCACCCCCCTAGGCACCCCAACGGCATCAATATAAACATGAGGATCAAAGCTTCCTTTCACTGGGGCTTCGCGCTTAACCTTAGTGTGTCTGGACTCATGGGTGTTGAGGTGTGTGTCAGAGATGATGTGTATGGGCATAATAGCTTTAGCCAAAGTACACTCCCCCCACCACTCTTTGTCCATTCTGGATCTTAGCTGTAAATCCCCACACAACCAGTAAATATCCCCTAATGACCTAGTGTGAAACTGCAACAAGTTCATGGAGACATTTCTGTAGGTAGCACAATACCCCTTAGAGAAATTACCCAGGAATTTACCAATTCCATCATAATTAGCATAACAAGTGTAATTACCTTTATATACTGTAATACCATCTGGGGGTTTGACATCCTTGGTTAGGAGAGGATACTCTTTTGTCCATGCTTTACATATGGACCTGTTGAAATCGTAGTGATAGGCAAAAAGGCTCAAAACACATTCTTCTATATCTACTGGCAGGGTTAAAGGCACAGTGCCCAGGTGAGGCCGGGCACCGCCACACACATAGCATGCGGTCTTATTATGCTTATTAGCATTATATTTCATCAATTCTAACCATAGATTAACATCATTAAAACCTGTTTCAGCGGCCATGGTATCTTCAAAGGTGGGGTTAGCAATGGCCATCATGTCTTGAAAGGTCTGGATGTGTGGTTTTAATGGGTTAGGGACCATATGAGTGGCCCCTTGCCACTCAGAAGAGTTGCACATATCTTTGAGGTAGAAATGCCCTAACTTGTGGTAGGAACCCTTTTTCCAATACATTCCCATCACATATTGGTCTGCATCTGTTGGACTTGGATGCTCAATATTAAGGATTAATTTCATTGGTGTACCCCCCCCAGGCTTTCTCAAAGTCATTCTCTGGAGAAGGGATCTACCATGATCATCTACTTTAGATAAGGCACTTTTTGGTTTGTAACCCCAGGCAGGCCCGGCATTCCATCCCGCCGCCCCCCAATGGTCACAATTGTGCCCCCATTGTTTGTCAACTACACAAACATATGGGTCTTTTGCATGAGGGATATCTCTATAGATATTCTGAATTTGTGATGTAGGGAATGGGCATTCTACGATGTCACAATAATCAAAGGTATAAGTAGCCACATGGGTGCATGATGAGTTATACCAGAAGGTGTACCCACTAACATCTTTGGTGATGGCTACTTGCTGAGCCTTAATTAGGCTAATTAAGGAGATAATGTACCAGAGGTACATGCTTGTGCGGTATCTGCTTCCTCTGGGGCAGGAGACTTCTTGCAGTGGGAAGCGTGGATCCAATGTGGCCTGCCGGCCAGTTTGACGGAGGTTGCGGTGATCAGAAGAACTTGGAATGGACCGTCAAATCTTGGTTCCAGGGTATTTTTCCGCACAAATTTCTTAACCAGAACCCAATCTCCGGGAAGCAGGTTGTGGGTACCTGTATCCAAATCGGATCTGGAATTGAAGAGAAAACTTGGGCATGTATTTTGTTTAAGGCACTTGCAAGTTCAGTTACATAGTCTACTAAAATATCTGATTGGAGCTGTAACTGTTGCGGATAATAACAACCTAGTCTGGGTGCTGTCCCAAATAGAATCTCATATGGGGATAATGAGTGCTTCCCTCTAGGTGTGTGCCTAACGCTGAATAAAGCTATTGGCAGGCTTTCTGGCCAGGGCATCTTTGTTTCTTGTGACATTTTTAACATTCTGGCTTTTAAAGTGCCATTCATGCGCTCTACTTTACCACTACTTTGTGGGTGGTAAGGGGTGTGGAAGGCTAGGGTCACCCCCAGAGCAGTCCAAATTTCTTTAGTCACTGTTGCTGTAAAAGCTGGGCCCTGATCACTTTCAATGACTTCTGGAAGTCCGAATCTACATACAATATCTGTAAGTAGGCGTCTTGCGGTTGTTTTTGCAGTGATATTGCCCACTGGGTAGGCTTCTGGCCAGCCTGAGAACATGTCCACTATTACTAGTGCATATTCATGAGGCCCACTCTTGGGCATTTGGATGTGGTCAATTTGAATTCTCTGGAATGGGTACATGGGTTTTGCCAGGTGTTTTGAAGGCACTTTGATTGGTTTTCCTGGATTGCATTTTGCACAAATGACACAGGCCCTACAGAAGCTGTTGATCAATGTTGTGATTCCAGGTGCTTCATAATACTTTTGTATGAGGGCGGCCATTAAGTCTTTTGACAGGTGTGCAGGCCCATGTGCCCATTGGACAACTGCTGGATATAAATTTCTTGGAAGGCAGAATTTAAAGTTGTTGTAATATATTCCGTCCTTTAGGATAGCTCCTTTCTTCTTCCATTTCTGGATTTCTTCAGGGGTGATTGCAGCTTGCTGTTCTCGCAAAATTCTTAAATCAGTGGGAAGGGTTTGCAGAGCAAAAACAGGAACTTCTTCTTCTTGTCCGGACACTTCTTCATCCACTTCCTGCAAATCTCTGGCTGCTTGCTTAGCGGCCTGATCAGCCAAATGGTTGCCCTTTGCTTCATCTGTATCCAACTTCCCATGTGCCTTGACTTTCAAAACGGCCACTTCTTCAGGGAGTAGGAGGGCATCCATTAGTTCCTTGATTGCAGAGCTGTGTTTGACTGGTGTACCGGCGGTGGTAAGAAATCCTCTTGTCTTCCAAATGAGGCCGAAGTCATGTGCCACACCCAGAGCATATCTTGAATCTGTATAGATGTTGGCACGTTTTCCTTCGGAAATTTTGCATGCTGAAGTCAGGGCTTGTAATTCAGCTTCTTGCGCAGACATTGCTGGCGGTAAAGATGATGATTTGATAACTTCATCTGTTGTGGTTACGGCATATCCTGTATGGTATTTTCCTTCTTCATCAGCATATCTTGAACCGTCCACAAACAGGGTAAAATCTGGATCTGGTAATGGATTCTCATGCACAGTTGGTAAGTGCACTGTCTCCATTTTCATCTGTTCAAAACAGTCATGAGGTGTTTCTGGGTCATAATCATTCACTATGACCAGATCTTGAAATTCCTTTTCCAGGAAATGGCGTGGCCATGCTTCCAGGAGGTCAGTTGTTGGGTATTTGGCAATACCATTTTCCTGTAGCTGTGTTTCATCCATGGTGGCCCACAACTTTGCCATGGGCCCAAGATCATTCCATGACCTTGTTTTCAACTTGGTAACAGGAATATGTGGGATAGCAGTATCCCAATGACGGTATAGGTAATTGAGTTCTGGAGGTAATTGGATGAGAACCATGCTATTGCCTTCAGAGTCACAATAGAAATCTTGAGCAGTGAGCTTCACATCAATCCAGTGGTAAAGCTCATCTTCGTAGCAAGGTTCAGGGGTAATGTTCGGCTTGAACCACATGGTACAGAAGGCGTAATCCGGGCCTTCACAAAGAGGTGTCTCATCTTCGTAAAATGTTAAATGTGGATGCATGATTTTCTTGATACATCCACAGAGCAGGTAGATGTAGGTCTCATCCGTGATAAATCCATAGTAGATACCCCCCTCAGGGAGTGGAAGAAGAGTGGATGGATTAAGAACTTGACATCTTTGTATGGAAATGTTGTCAGGCAGAAGAAGATGACATTGTAGGCGTAGGTGTCTGGCTGGAGACACGTGCTTGAGCTGGACTTGGTTGATGATGGCAGAAATGTCATGAGGGGCCAAAACAACCAAAGGGTGGCCAAGGACTAGGTCTGCAGTTCTTTCAATGAGTTCTCTTGCAGCAAAAACAGCCCGGAGGCAGGAAGGAGTCCCTCTGGCCACAATGTCCAGTTGACATGAGAAATATCCAATAGGCCTCTGGCGGCCTCTTAAGTCATTAGTTTGGGTAAGAACTCCTGTAGCATGGCCTTGTCTTTCAGAGACAAATAATTTGAAAGGTTTGGTATAGTCTGGTAGGCCCAAAGCAGGAGCAGAAGCAATGGCACGTTTAAGAGATTTGAAGTTATCCAGAGCTTCATTGGTCAGGCAGAATGGGTCTGACTTGAGTGCATCATAGAGAGGTTGCATAAGCAGAGAGGCTTCTGGGATCCATGCTCTGCAATAGGAAATGAGGCCTAAGAAGGCATGAAGAGATTTTGAAGTCCTTGGAGGTGGGATATCCAGTACTGCTCTTACCCGGTCCCGAGTAAGGTGTCTGGTACCTTGAGATAGGCAATGTCCAAGGAAAATTACTGAAGGTTGGCAGAATTGCAGCTTGAGAAGTGAAGCTTTGCATCCTTGTTCTGCCAAATAGCAAAGGAGACTAATTGAACACTTTTCAGTAGTGGGTATATCATCTCCACAGAGCAGTAAATCATCCACATACTGGAGCAAAACAACTTCTGGGTGTTCAGCTTGCCATGGGTCAAGGATGGTGCCCATGGCTCTTGCAAATTGACTTGGAGAATTTTGTGCCCCTTGGGGCATGACAGTCCAGGTATACTGTTGCATTTCATGGGTGAAAGCAAACAGGTATTGACAGGATGGGTCCAGTGGAACACTGAAAAAGGCATTAGCCAGGTCAATGACTGTGAAATACTTTGCAGATGGTGGGACTCCAGAGAGCAGAGTGTGAGGATTTGGTACAAGAGGGGTATCCAGGACAGTAGCTTCATTGACGGCACGGAGGTCCTGGACCATCCTGTACTTCTCTGGCTCACCTTTTGGAGTTTTCTTCTTCACAGGAAATAATGGAGTATTACATTCTGATTTACATTTCACTAGAGCACCCTTCTCCAAGAGTGCTTTGATTTGGATAGAAATGGCTGCAGCCTGTGCTGGTTTTAAAGGATATTGTGGTTTTCTTGGTAACTTAGCTCCTGGAATAAGCTTTACAACCACAGGTGGGACATTTAGGTGACCTATGTCCTCTGGGCCTGAGGACCATAATTTAGCAGGCACCTGTGTTTTCAACACTTCTGGGAAATTGGACCTTGGTTCAGCTGCTTCCCCACGGGGTCCTTCTAAATGCAGCATCAGAGGTAGGGAACACAAGGCTGAGGTGTCTGATTCAGATAGAGGTGTAGACATTTCTACTTGTCCATCTGGAGTGAAGGTGATAGATGCCTGCAGGCGTGAGAGAACATCAGCGCCTAACAGGTTAATTGGGCATGTGGAGGATACCACAAAGCGAGCAAGCAGGCTAGTGCCAACTCGTAGTGGAGTTGTTAAAGGGCTGTGTCTTGGCTGGCCATCCACTCCAACACAAGAGACATCAATATTGGACAGAAAAGATGGGTCTGGCAGGTCTTGTTCTCGCAGAACACTACGGGCTGCACCTGTGTCAACAAGAAATGTGGTTGGTTGGCCCTCAATGGGTAAAGTCACTGTAGCAAGTGGCCCCCCCTTATCCCCTGTAGACACTGCCATAACAGGGGTTAATGACACAGGCTTGCCAATTTCCTAATCATCTGGTTCCTCAACTATTGGAACTGTTTTAGTGGCTTTGGGAGCCAGGGCAGGCTTGGGCAGCCTCTTGGGTTCTTTCTTGGGTTCAGGGCAATCACTTCTAAAGTGTCCCTTGGCCCCGCAATTAAAGCAATGTCCATCCTCAGGTTTGGTGCCTTTTGGGACAGGAGTGGAGCGGGACACCATGAGAGGAGCTGAGGTGGGTCTTCTTGGGGTCTGGGCAGATTCCAGACCTCTAGCAACTAAGAGTAAAGTATCCAGAGGAACAACCTTATATTCAGGGCGTGCAGCAATGATTCCCTTGCGTATGGAATCTTTAACACCTTGGACAAATGCACCAGACAGCATTTGTGAATTAATCTTATCAGTAAGATCAAACCCCAAATCTGTAAACATTTGATACAGTCTTGCATGAAAACTTTCCACTGATTCTCCTTTATCTTGTATAACATCAGTAAGGCCAGCAGCCTGAACTGCAAGTTTGTCCTTAGCCCATTCTCTTAATTGGTTGCAAAAAGTTACTCCGGAGGGGTAATCAACATCACTGGTGAGCAGATCCGTACTGAGGTGGCGGGCCATGCTGGGCCAATATGCATCCCCTGCTTTAATAGCACAAATACTCAGTAAATCACGCCATGCGGCGGAATAAGTCTTTTGAATTTGAACTATCCCTCGGTAAAAAGGCATAGGCTGCTTTTCTGGGTCAGGGAGTGATTTCATTAAGGCACTAGCTTGAGTGGGGTTAAAGGCAACATATTTAGGAGGGGCCCGTTCTCCCCGACCCTTGTGTCCAAAGGGATCATCGATAGAACGATGAGCTGAGGCTCCCGCAGCCTCCAATGAGTCCTGGGATACCCTGTCATCCTCTTCCTCATCTATTTCTACGATTTGGGCCCTCCTGCGTGAGGGGCCCGCTTGAGGTGTCAGGACCGGGGGATGAGAGGGAGTCCTGGATGCGGGGGTGGCTTGTGGGTCATAATCTTGGGATAAGTAGTCACCGGGAAGCACCGGCATCAGGGGTGCTGAATGACTGGGGGCCGCCATATTGGGGGCGTGAAAGGAAGCTGCATTGGGGTTAAGGGAAGAAGTGGCGGCCATGTTGGATGTGGGCACATCCGGGGCAGACTGTGCCGTACTGGGCGTGACCGGAACCTGGGGAGTGGCTTGGGGAAGGGGGTATGGATAGTTCGGATAGGGCAGGGCCATGGGATATGGGAAAGGGTATGGCCAGGCTGGGGAGGGCAGGAGAGTTGGGTGGGGATTTGGGAAGGAGGTGGGATATTGGACCGGGGTGGGGGCGGGTACGGGAGAGGATGGAGAGGGATTGGTAGGGGTGGGTGTAGAAGGGGGAGCCGGAGCAAGGGAGGAGGGGGTAGTTAGCTGGGCGGATGCAGATGGGAGGGTAGAGTTATCAACGGAGAGAGAGTGTAGAGAAGAAATGGCAGATGAAATGTTAGGATTAGGTACAGGAGGTAGTGTAGGGATGGATGAGGATGATGGGAATGTTAGAGACGGGGAAGGGGAAAAGAAAGATCCATCAGAGTTCAGGACCGGGCAGACAGGGGAGGTGATGGGATGGGCTTCGGGAGGATTGGGAGTGGGGAACATAGTCAGCTGGCTATCACCTATTGCTGACTGAACCTTGGGAATAGACATCCCCTGGGCGCCATTTTGGGGCGCTGGCTGAGGGAATACCCCAGCAACACAATTATTATGATACACAAACAATTTCACACCTTTGTGATTTATTTCTTCCTCAACCCAACCTTCCTGCTGAAAAGCTTTCGCTACTCTGTTACATGCTTCAGCAGTCTTTAATAAATCGTTATCTGTGAGCTTGCCTTTCTTCTCTGTCAGTAATCTACGCCAGCTTTCTGGTTGTAATCTACCACATGAAGGCACAGCAATTTTACACACTTTAGCAATTCTTTCAACACCTTTAACCATTTCCTCTCCCTCTCTGTCTTCCACTAAATCACATGCGAGCCAGCCCCTACCGGGCTTACTCAATTCCTGCCCCATATTCCCCCTCCCCCTACACCAGCGTCCTAGATATAGGGGAAGAAAAGGAAGAAGGAACAAGAACGTCTACAATGCTCGACTGCCACTCGAGGATAGGGTGGGTCCCCCTCAAGTGCGTCTTCCCAAAACGTAGACTAGTCACTGAATCCGCCTACCCGGGGTGGTAGACACGGATTGGAGCGAGGTGAGAAGTGTGTGACCAATCACTTCTCTATCAAGAGAAATAGGAGTGGATAGAGTAATAATATAGGAAGTGTAGAGAAGGTAAAAAGGTAAGGAGAAATCCTTAGAGACAGACAGGAGTTTGAATGACTCCTAATTAAACAAACAAGACAACAATACAATTGAAATACAGTGCATGCATCACAGTTCAAATAAAATCAACAGTAATTCCTTTCCTTTACTCGCGTGACCTAAGTCACCTCCCTCAACCTCATAGTGTCCCCGCTCGGAGAACGACTTCCTCAAGTCTCACTACCAGCGGCCACAGGAAACAGCAATCCTCTCCGACCCGAATCCTGTCTAGCCTCCCTCGTTACAGCAGTCCACTAGCAGTGGCCACCTCTATCCTCACTGCCGTAGTGCCCCTATGAAACCCACTCATAAGTCTCACTACTACGTGGTGCTGGAGACAAGCAATGCCTGCCTGAATCCGCCCGCCACAAATAAAAGAAAATTGGAATTCCACCAGCCTCAGCGCTCGAAGCTGTGGGTTACCACCTCTCTGCAAGCAGAGTTACGTGCACAATGGAGCTAGCTAGGCTGTCAAAGTGACACAAGAAGGATCACAGGAAATTATGAGTCTACACAAAATCCACAGTTCCAACACTCCTCTTTTTCCATACAGCCACAGCCACGAGGCTCCTAAAAGAGGTAAACAGGCAAAGAAGACCCCCAGGAAAACTTCCACAGGTCAACCCCCCTTTTTCCCTACAGCCACAGCCACGTGGCTCCTAAAAGGAGTAAACAGGCAACAGGACTCCAGGCAAATCCCCCGGGTCCACCCCCCCTTATCCCAAAAGGGGTAAACTAGCAAACAGGCGAACAGAGGACCCCAGGCAAAACCCCCGCAGGTCCAACCCCCCTTTATCCCAAAAGGGGAAACAGGCAAACAATTCAAACAATCCCAGGCAACAGATAGACTAAATGCAGGTAAACAAGTGAGTAACGAGACTCCGGGCAAGATATTACCTGTCTTTGATGTCCTCCCGGGAAGCAGTCACAGACACGTGGACGGGTCAATCAAAGAGGCCGGAACATACTGGTGGCTCTGCAGAAGTCTCTACCGTGTACCTGGAGGTGATCAATCTCCTTTCCTTCCCCCCGGATTCCTCCGTCCAACAGCGTCTTCCTTAGGACGGCTCACCGGACAGACATAGCCCGGAGCCCCACGTTGGGCGCCAAAGTTGTTATGGTACTTTTTAGCAATAAACCAAAATGTTTAAATGTCTATCTGTTCCTGTCCAAATTAAGAAAATTGAATTGCGTATATACGCTGAAGTAATTCAGTCTGACACACGGAGTTCAGGTTAAAATAACTTCGAGAAAATTTATTGGCAAGTGAAGAAAAGCGGGCGCGCAGGCCCTTTTAAGAGGCATCATTGATTATCAGGATATCAGTAAATACACATCATTAATTGGATTAATTGTTAAGTGTCTGGGTTAGTGTCCACCTATCAATATAATTAATTGGCTCAAAAACTAAGTGGTTAGCTATGTGTCCACCCACCAAGAGGTGGTATTGTTTGGACACGGGTGGGGACAAGGGGCTCAAGCGCCATTTCCCTTAGCATGAGGTTTACTCGGTGGAAAGGGGGGCTTGAGCGTCATTTTACACGGTCAGTGATGTCAGGTCTGTGGTCAGGTGCAAGGTCTCTTATGAATAGAACATTTCATTACTACAGTGTTCTCATGGCCTTCAATTTATACTATGTTGCGAGTTAGGGGAAATTCAGCAGTTCCTGAGTTAGTCATGTCTTTATAGAAAATACAGTCTTTGTCCATTGTGTTAGATGTGCTGGGAAATTCTGTCATGTAATGTAGTTTTAAAATGAAGAAGTCAGGTTATGAGGACAAAATGGAGGATTTGTCACAGTATGAAGTTAAAATGGGGTTAGTGCAATAGTTCAATACAAGTTCAATAAAGATTTTTAATAATTCTACATCAGTACTATCGAGTATTGAACAATTTAGCTTAATTTCAAACTATAAAATCAATATGTCAAAATCTCTTGTTTTGTATCATAACATGTCAGAATTGGAACTTATTAGCTTAAAAGAGAAATATAAATTTAAATGGACATCTGAATTTATTGAGTATTTGGGACTTAGATTGGGATTTAAATGGAACAAAATGATTGAGATAAATTATCTACCTCTTCTTCAGGACATAAAAAATACATTATCTATATGGAAACCTTTATATATTTCATGGATGGGGACAATAAGCGTTATTAAAGACCCAAACTTTAATATTTAATGAGATCAATCCCAACAGGGGAGGGCTGACAGCCTTAGGCCTGGGGGGCAAAACCAGTCAAGTGGCCCATTGCGCCACCAAATCAGTTCACCATCCATGCCCACTTTTTCCTGGTTTTATAACGGATATTGATGTTATGCTAATCCGTAGCTCTTTGCCATGCCCGCTCCTTCACGGCTCTGACTTTCAATGTTGTCAGAGCACAGGCTGAGAATCTCTGAGCCTGTGCTCTGACTCACTAACTGAGCGCCGGAACCACGAGGGAGAGGATATGATCTGACTGCACCTACTGCTGGTGTGCACCAGTGGACCACCAGCGAATCGTTTAAATTAAATATGCTGGTGTACCCAACTTGTGAGCTGTGTTGGCCGCCGGGTGCCTCTGTTGTCATGGCACCCTGCGTGACCGCATAGCTTGCCCACCCCAACGGCTGGCCCTGCTGACACACACTGACGTTACTACTTAGACATCCCTCAATATTAATACAGACATCAGAGTAAACACCAATAAACTGTGGAAACAGAGCTGATCCCCCCAAAATTTATAAAGGTTTGCTTAGAGGATTTATTGTAAGATTAAATCATGCCTCCTCCTCTCTCTCCCCCATGCGCTGCTCTGTAGGCTGGGAGGAAGTGAAGAGTAATCACAGTCTCCCAGCACAACGCCACCTGTGGCTGCATGGGGAACAGCTGTTTAATGTAATGCTTGCAGGATGGCCAGCTGCCGCAGAACCTCTTTGTTTCCGTCTCTGCAAAGGGCTCCAGGCACTGCTTGTTGTGATTGTGAGCCACTGTAAATTAGGGGCAGAGGGCAGAGGGCACTTGCACTGCGGTCAAGATGGGTCTGGGCAGGAGGAGAGTGCAGTGCAATCAGTGAACTCCCCTCCTGTGGGTCACCAGTAGACTGGTGCACCTGCCCAGGATCAGAGCCGGTGCAAGGATTTTTGCTGCCCTAGACAAAATATAAATTTGCCTCCCCCCATGTGACATCACAATGCCCCACCCATATGATCTGCCATATGAACTAACGCCAGTGCTGCACACAGTGTGTGTTTACATTAAAAAGCCTGCAGGGACCAGCTATAGACACCACAACCACTTCATTAAGCTATAGTGTCCCTTTAATGTGAGGTAAATTATAGATTAGTGTCACTAATAATATACTAGATTGCCTACTTACAATTAGATGAGGATGATGATGAGCTGCAGTTTGGCTCCACTGGTCTGGTGTATAACAGGATCTCTGGAGGCTGTTTGCAACTGTGGTCACAAAATTCAATGTTCTGGGAGAATTAGAAGCAGCTCAATTTTTTGGGGGCCTCTTACACAGCTCAAGGTCTGGGCCCCAGGGCCTGACGGTGGGTATGCCCATAAGGCCCACTCATAAGTCCACTTATATGTTCCACCCACCCATGAGTTCGCTCACAGGGAGTGGAGTGTGTAGGGGATGTGTTATGAGTTATTGTAGAGAATCTAATATGTGTGCTTATGGTATGTAGTTTATAGGGATACCAGTTTGTGCAGGTGATGCAGTGTGTTTGTGTGTAGTGGAAGCAGTGTGTATTTGTGTATAAGGGATGTATTATGTGTTTCTGGTTGTGTGTAAGGGATGCATTGTGGGAATCTGTGTTTGTATGCATAAGGGATGCAAGGTGTGTGTCTGTATGTGTGTGAATTGAGTGTAAGAGATGCATTGTGTTTCTGTGTGTATGTAAGAAAAGCAGTGTGTGTGTGTTTGCATTGTCTGTTTCTATGTATGTGTGCAAAGAATGCATTGTTTTTGTGTTGGGGTTGCATTGTGTGTGTGTGTAATGGATGCATTGTGTGTTTCTCTGTGTGTAAGGGAAGCATGTTGTGTTTCTGTGTATGTATAGGGATGCATTGTGTGTTTCTGTGTATGTATAGGGATGCATTGTGTGTGTGTGTGTGTGTGCGCATTGTGTGAAAGAGCTCCCTGTCTTGCCCCCTGTCCTATAGAGCTGTCCCTTCTGTCCCTTAGAGCTTCTTAACCCTCCCACTTCTTCTTACTCCCCCTTCTTCTTCTTCTTACACCCCCCTTCTTCTTACTCCCCCTTCTTCTTCTTACTCCCCCTTCTTCTTCTTACTCCCCCCCTCTTCTTCTTACTTCCCCCTCTCCTTCTTACTCCCCACTCTTCGTACTCCCCACTCTTTTTCTTACTCCCCTTCTTCTTACCCCCCTATTTTTCTTATCTCCCCTCCTTCTTACTCCCCCTCTCCCTCTTCTTACTCCCCCTCCCCTTCCCCCCTCTTTTTCTTATCTCCCCTCCTTCTTACTCACCCCTCTTCTTCTTACTCCCCCTTCTTCTTCTTCTTACTCCCCACTCTTCTTACTCCCACCTATTTTTCTTACTCCCCCCTTCTTCTTCTTACCCCCTTCTTTTTCTTATCTCCCCTCCTTCTTATTCCCCCTCTCCCTCTTCTTACTCCCCCTCCCCATTCCCCCTCTTTTTCTTATCTCTCCTCCTTCTTACTCCCCCCTCTTCTTACTCCCCTTCCCCCTCTTCTTCTTACTCCCCCTCCCCCTCTTCTTCTTACTTCCCCTTCTTCTTCTTACCCCCCTCTTTTTTTATCTCCCCTCCTTCTTACTCCCCCCTCTTCTTACTCACCCCCTTCTTTTTCTTATCTCCCCTCCTTCTTACTCCCCCCTCCCCCTCTTCTTATTCCCCCTCCCTCTCTTCTTACTCCACCTCCCCCTCTTCTTACTCCCCCACCCTCTCTTCTTACTCCCCTACCTCTCTTCTTCTTACTCCCCCTCCCATCTTCTTACTCCCCACCTCCCTCTCCACCTCCCCTCTAACTCCCCCTCCCTTTTTCTTATCTCCCCTCCTTCTTACTGCCTCCTCTTCTTATTCCCCCTCCCCCTCTTCTTACTCCCCCTCCCTCTCTTATTACTCCCCCCCTCTCTTCTTCTTACTCCCCCTCCCCTCTTCTTACTCCCCACCTCCCTCTCCACCTCCCTTCTAACTCCCCCCTCCCCTCTTACTCTCCCCTCCCCTCTTCTTACTCCCCACCCCTTCTTCTTACTCCCCTCTTCTTACTCCCCCTCCCTCTCCTCTTCTTACTCCCCTCCCTCTCCTTACTCCCCCTCCCTCTCCCCCTCCCCTCCTCTTACTCTCCCCCCTCCCCTCCTCTTACTCCCCCCTCCCCTCCTCTTACTCAACCTTCACTCTCCCCCTCTTCTTACACTCCCCCTCTTATTACTCTCCCCCTCACTCTCCGCCTCTTCTTACTCTCCCCCTCCCCTCTTCTTACTCCCCCCTCTCCTCCCCTCTTCTTACTCCCCCCTTTTCTTATTCCCCCCCTCCCCTCTTCTTATTCCCCCTCCCCTCTTCTTATTCTCCCCTCCCCTCTTCTTATTTCCCCCCTCCCCTCTTCTTATTTCCCCCCTTCCCTCTTCTTATTCCCCCCTCCCCTCTTCTTATTCACCCCCCTCCCCTCTTCTTATTCCCCCCCTCTCCCCTCTTCTTATTCCCCCCCTCTCCCCTCTTCTTATTCCAACCCCCCCTTCCCTCTTCTTACTCCCCCCCTCCCTTCTTCTAACCCCCTCAGTGTGCACCTTCAGCACCCCCTCAGTGTGCACCTTCCTATCACTCCGGCCGGGCACCGCGGACCGGAAAGCAGCTCGGCCACGCTACAGGGGAGGGGAGGGAGGGAAAAGCAGCTGCAGCCGTCTGAGCGCTCTTTACAGAGCGCTCAGGCGGCTGCAGCATTTAAAGGGCCGGCCCGCCCTGTACATGAGGGGTACTGTTATACTCAGGAGACTTTGCTGAACACAAATATTTGTGTTTCAAAACAGTAAAAAGTATTACAGCAAAGATATCGTCAGTGTAAGTTCTGTTTGTGTGCGAAAAATTCAATAAATTTCACTTTCCCTGATGATATCATTGTTGTAATACATTTTATGGTTTTGAAACACAAATATTTGTGTTCAGCGATGTCTCCCGAGTAAAACAGTACCCCCCATGTACAGGTTTTATAGTGTCTTGGAAAGTTATAGGGTTAAATACAGTGCTAGCAAATTAAATTCCCTATACTTTCGGCCTGGGTTGTTAGGCAGGTCCCGCAAATTGTAATTAATAAAAGGACCTAATTATGTAAAATTATTACATAAATATATATGTAAAATTATTATATATACACGTGTGTGTATATATATATATATATATATATATATATGTATATATATATGTATATAATTTTTTTACAATTATTTTTATTTATATATAGGTATACATATAGTGATGTATACGTATATACTTAGGTATATACATATATATATTATTTCGTTCTACGTGTATTTTGATATCTATATATATATATATATATATATTAATATCAAAATACAGTTAGAACGAAATTACACACATATATTTTTAATTACTTATTTCTTTATTTAATTTTTTTAAACGTATTTACATATTTTTTTATTATAAAATATATATATAATTATAATTATGTATATATTTAATCAATATCATTCTACGTGTATTTTGATATTAATATATATATATATATATATATATAATTATATATATATATAAATATTAAAATACACTTAGTGTATGTGTGTGTGTCTATATATATATATATATATATATATATATATATACTTACCGTATATACTCGAGTATAAGCCGAGTTTTTCAGCCCATTTTTTGGGCTGAAAAACCCCAACTCGGCTTATACTCGAGTCAAGGTCTGTATTATGGCAATTTACATTGCCATAATACAGACTGGGGGGAGAGGGGGGCTGGCAGAGCTGCGGATGGCGCAGAGGAGGAGAGAGCTGACAGGAGCTGCAGAACAGGTAAGTTACAGCTCTGCCAGCCCCCCTCTCCCCCCCACTGAACTACCACTGGACCACCAGGGAAGGAGAGCCCCCCTCCCTGCCATGTATCAAGCAGGGAGGGGGGACGAAAAAAATAAAATAAAATAAGAAATAATAATAAAAAAATAATAAATAATAAAAAAAAAAATTAATAATAATAAAAAGGGGTATAAGGACCACTATGGGAGGGGAGGGGGGGGGGTATAAGGACCACTATGGGAGGGAGGGGGGTATAAGGACCACTATGGGAGGGAGGGGGGGGATAAGGACCACTATGGGAGGGAGGGGGGTATAAGGACCACTATGGGAGGGAGGGGGGGGGATAAGGACCACTATGGGAGGGGGTGGGATAAGGACCACTATTGGAGGGAGGGGGGTATAAGGACAACTATGGGAGGGAGGGGGGATAAGGACCACTATGGGAGGGAGGGGGGGGGGATAAGGACCACTATGGGAGGGAGGGGGGGGATAAGGACCACTATTGGAGGGAGGGGGGTATAAGGACCACTATGGGAGGGAGGGGGGGATAAGGACCACTATGGGAGGGAGGGGGGGGGGATAAGGACCACTATTGGAGGGAGGGGGGTATAAGGACCACTATGGGAGGGAGGGGGGGATAAGGACCACTATGGGAGGGAGGGGGGGGATAAGGACCACTATGGGAGGGAGGGGGGGTATAAGGACCACTATGGGAGGGGGTGGGATAAGGACCACTATGGGAGGAATGGGGGGTATAAGGACCACTATGGGAGGGATGGGGGGGATAAGGAACACTATGGGAGGGAGAAGGGGGATAAGGACCACTATGAGAGGGAGGGGGTGGGATAAGGACCACTATGGGAGGGGAGGGGGAAGTAAGGACCACTAGGGGAGGGAAGGGTAAGGACCACTAGGGGAGGGGTGAGTCAGGACCACTGGGAGGTGGGTGAAGGAACACGGGGGTGGGGAGGTAAGGACCACTGAGGGAGGAGGAGGGGAAGTCAGGACATATGGGGGTGGGAGGGGGCGGCAAAATGTTTTTTGCCTACGGTGGCAAATATCCTTGCACCGGCCCTGCACACACTGCATTCACACACTGCATTCATACACACACACACTGCATTCATGCACACACACGCTGCACTCATACACACACGCTGCACTCATACACACACGCTGCACTCATACACACACACATACGCACACACTGCATTCATTATACACACACTGTAAATAAATATTCAATTAATATATTTTTTTTAGGATCTAATTTTATTTAGAAATTTACCAGTAGCTGCTGCATTTCCCACCCTAGTCTTATACTCGAGTCAATAAGTTTTCCCAGTTTTTTGGGATAAAATTAGGGGCCTCGGCTTATATTCGGGTCGGCTTATACTCGAGTATATACGGTAGATCATATATATAATATATATATAAATGATCTAAGTATATTTTATTTTTAACTGTAATATCTTATTTTTAACATTAATGGGTTAAAAGGGGAGGAGAGGGGTAGAGACAGTGTCAGCCAGTGATTTTACATCACTGGCTGACACACAGGATCAGTGATCACAGTGACTGGCTGTCACTGTGATCACCTCCTGCAGATCACGGTAATTGGCCACAGGGGGAGTGCCTGGGTGGCCAGGCATGCCCCCCACCGCGATCTGCAGGGGGATCCTGCCTGCAGTTACTATGGGTCAGCCAATAGGCTGACACATAGTAACCTCTGATCGCAGTGACAGGCTGTCACTGCGATCAGATCGCAGGGAGAGGCTGTCTCTGCATTCAGATCGCAGAGACAGCCTCTCCTTGCGATCATACTCTGCAGATCGCGGTCACTGACCGCAGGGGGACTGCCTGGGGGGCCAGGCATGTCCCCCGACCGCGATCTGCAGAGTGAAAATGCCGCGGCTCCATGTGTCATCCGATTTTAAAATCGGCTGACACATGGTAAATACCGATCGCAGTGACAGCCTGTCACTGCGATCGGAAGCTGCAGACCGCGGTCCCCAGGCACAGGGGGGCTGCCTGGGGGGCCAGGCATGCCCCCCGACCGCGATCTGCAGCGGCCATGTGCCGCCGTACACGTGGGGGGTAAGACCGCCCAGGACGTTCCATGCCGTCCTGCGGCGTTTAGAGCCGGCCAATTAAGGACGGCATGGTACGTCCTGCGGTCTTAAGGGGTTAAAGGACACTATATTGTGATCACTATTTTCCAAGTGCTCACATACTTGAATGTTGGTCAAAAGATCAACGTTGTTTGTTAAAACCAGGTCCAAACAAGCATCCTTTCTAGTTGATGCTTATACAAGTTGTGACAAAAAATGTAGTTTCAAATACCGCCTCACAGATTTTGTTTGTTTTTTGTGATAATTATTTGTTTATAAAAGGTCCCTAAAAACGTGATCATGCCAGAGACTGAAACAATATTAAAATGATTACACAAATGAAATCAATGTATCCAAATGAAAATTACAAATTATGTAGATGTTTAGAAAATGCGTTCAAATATAACCCATAGTTGGGTAAACAGTGTAGCAACATTTAAAAGAGACAGAATAATATTATATTATGTAGTAATGAGGCGTGAGAACTAATTTAGTAACACTAAACATAAGGATAGATGGAATAAGATTCATATAAATTAGTATTATGTATTGAATTCCATTAAACACTGATGTTACTAATGGCAAATACAAATTAAGAAATTATAAAACAAATTAAAAAAAAAGGAATATTAGTTATATAAAAGTAAATAAAAATAACAAATACGAACAACAAAAAGAGAAAACTGAATTGGCTTTCTGTGCTGGCATTTTGTTGTATTTGATTATCTTAAGTTGATGTTGTTTTATTAGCCCTGTTTTATGTTGTCTATGTGCTTTAGCAATTTGCCACCCTCCAGTTCTTTCTTAGTTTAATCTTAGCTGAGTTGTTTGTTTAGTCCTTGCTACATTAATGTATGTTCATGGCATGTGTAGTGCTGTCAAATAATAGTACTAATGCTAGGGAGCATGGACACGTAAAGTTGAATAAGCCTGAAAATCTGGGTGAGAAATTCACAAAAAATTACTGCAAGTTAGTGGACGTACAGTTTGTGGCGATTAGTGTTATTGTAAAAAAAATACCCACTTATACATTTATACATACTTGTGATTTACTGTTATTAAATTAAAATTAAATTAAATGTACTCTGCTGAACATGTTTATTTGAATGGACATAGATAACAATAATTTGCTGTTGTGTCTTAAATGTCTACAGTGTTGGTTCATAGTCACTTTAATGGATAGGTGGAGAGGGCCAGTTGGAGGGTGAGAAACATCCTGCCAAAAGCACCAAAGCCTGGTTCAATGACCATGGGATTACTGTGCTTGAATGGCCAGCAAACTCGCCTGACCTGAACCCCATAGGGCATATGGGGCATTGCCAAGAGAAAGATGAGAGACATGAGACCGTACAATGCAGAAGAGCTAAGGTGTTATGGAAGAAGGCTGCTATTGAAGCATCCTGGTCTTCCATAACACCTTAGCAGTGCCACAGGCTGATTGCTTCCATGCCACGCCGCATTGAGGCAGTATTTGCTGCAAAAGGGGCCCAAACCAAGTACTGAGTCCATATGCATGCTTATACTTTTCAGAGGTCTGATATTGTTCTATGTACACTCCTTGTTTTATTGATTGCATGTAATATTCTAATTTACTGAGATTTATGCTGCGCTCCTACAGCCTGGCTCTTTCTTCTGCAAAAGTAAATTACTTTAACACCCTCATCAGTACACTGTCCCATCAACCCAAACATCTATTTCCCAATTTTGATGCTCTTCTTTGCCGTTTTACTCCCCCCCTCCTTCTACCACCTTGTCAGCCACAAACCTTGCATCTCACTTTACTGAGAAGATCTCTATAATACATAGACCAATACATCCAATACATACCAATACATCACCCAACCACACTCCCTCCATCATTCTACACTCATTCGTACCTGCTACAGCAGAAGAGGTTTCTGCTCTGCTCCGGTCCTCCTGCCCATCACCTGTTCCCTTGATCCTATTCCCTCGTATCTCATCTGCACTTTGTCTCCCTCTCTTGCTCTTCCTCTCACTAAAATTTTCAATCTCTCCCTTTCATCTGGCACATTTCCCTCACCTTTCAAACATGTAATTGTAACTCCGATTCTGAAAAAGCCCAACCTTGACCCCAACTCCCCATCCAACTACTGCCCTATCTCGCTACTGCCATTTGCCTCCAAGATCCCCGAGAGAGTTGTGTACACCAGACTGACTGACTTTCTCGAATCCAACTCTCTGCTTGACCCCCTTCAGTCTGGATTCCGCGCTGGTCATTCTGTCGAAAAGGCTGTGACTAAAGTATCCAACGATTTAATTGCTGCTAAATCTCACGGCCATTACTCTATCCTAATTCTCCTTGATCTTTCTGCTGTCTATAACACTGTTGATCATCAACAGCTTCTTCGCATTCTCTGTAATTTTGGTCTCCGGGATACTGCTGGTGCTCCTCCTACCTCCTCCAGCACTCTTTCAGTGTTTCTTTCTCTGACTCTGCCTCTTGCCCCCAACCACTCTCTGTTGGCATCCCCCAAGGTTCTGTACCCGGGGTAAATAAGCTCCTTTGGCTTCCGTTATCATTTCTATGCAGATGACGTGCAAATCTACCTGTCCTCGCCTGATCTCTATCCGCCCATCTTGACTCATGTCTCTGACTGACTCTCTGCGATTTCCAACTGGATGGCTGTTCACTTCCTTAAACTCAACCTGTCCAAAACAGAACTTCTGGTCTTTCCTCCGTCAAGTGTTGCTACTCCCATGTCTGTCTCCCTTCAAGTCAATGGCGCTACCATCACCTCTACCTGACAGGCTCGCTGCCTGGGTGTTCTTTTTGACTCCAACCTTTCCTTCACCCCTCATGTCCACTCAATCGCCAAATCCTGTTGCTTCCATCTTAAATACATTTAACGGATGCGGCTAAGATGCTGGTCCATGCTGTTGTTCTCTCTCGCCTCGACTACTGCAATCCCCTTCTCAGTGGTCTTACGTGTTCCCAGCTTGCACCACTGCAATCTATAATGAATGCAGCGGCGAGGCTCATTTTCCTTTCTGCTCGCACCTCCCACACCTCCCCGCTCTGTCAGTCCCTGCTTTGGCTTCCAGTTAGATATAGGACTCAATTAAAAGTTCTGGTGCTTGCTTACAAGTCCCTACATACTTCTGCTCCAACCTACCTATCCTCCCTAATACACCAGTATGTCCTGTCGAGGCCCCTGTGCTCTGCCAAAGACCTACATCTATCCTGTGTCCGTACTCCCACCTCTGATGCTCGACTCCAAGACTTCTCCTGGGCTGCACCTCTTCTGTGGAACTCCATTCCCTTCTCCATAAGACTTTCACCCAATCTTCACTCAAATCATTAAAAACTCACTTCTTCAAGAAAGCATATAAATTAAACTGTTAGCAGGTAATGAAATAGTAAGTTTACCAGCATATTCTTGTTGTGTTTTAGTATTTCAGTTGTAGGTCTATGGCATTGTCAGCAATCCATTCACCCTTTTGTTGGCTGCAACTTTTTGTGTCATGTCTTATGTGACTCCTAAAGACACCATTATTTAAGAGTAAGAATTATGTGAAAATAAGAAAGTATTCTCTCTGTATTTTTAACTCTGTACCTGTAATATTGCAATACATTGCAATGATGTATCATTTATATTACATGCATGTACAGTATGTCTGAGTACCGAAGCACCAGTTTGGGCTCTCTACCTCCTGTGAAAAAAGGACTGAAATGAGTCTTACGATATCAAACATGGCACCTTTACTACTCTGCTTACCAGCTCAATCACAAAATTGCATTGCAAAACCTGCACATGCAAAGGCAGAGTTGTTGGGTTATTCCATGTGGTTAAGGGGAAGCATTAGCTTTTCCTCAAAATTGTCCATACTAGACTTGGCGATCTATTTTGAATTGAAATTTGTCCAGATTTCACCCGATTTAGTGTCATTTTAAATCTCAGAATTTCGAATCAAACTTTGACATAAATTCTTCAGAACTGAAAAATGTTGAGCCCTAAAACAGTAACATTTAGGAAGACATAGCAAATTTTCACTATGCATAAGTATAATAGCCACTCTTACTTACAAACTCGTTTTCCTGGCACTATAGGATTATTTGGTCCTCCCCACCCTCAGAGCCCCCCTCCCGCTGGGCTGAAGGGGTTAAAAGGGGTTAAAACCCCTTCAGCCACTTACCTTTCTCCAGCGCCTGGTGACCTCTCCCCCCCTGCCGACGTCCGATCCGAATGTGCATGCGCGACAAGAACCACGCGCACATTCAAACCGCCCATAGGAACGCATTACTCAAGGCTTTCCTATGGACGTCCAGCGTCTTCTTACTGTGATTTTTACCGTTAGAATCGCGGAAGCCCCTTTAGCTGCTGTCGGTGAGACAGCCACTGGAGGCTGGATTAACCCGCAGTGAAACATAGCAGTTTCCCTGAAACGGCTATGTTTCAGCTGCAGGGTTTAAACTAGAGGGACCTGGCACCCAGACCACTTCATTGAGCTGAAGTGGTCTGGGTGCCTATTGTTGTCCTTTAAGGCCAACTTTGAATCACTAATTTACAATTTGAGAAGTGTTTTTTTGTTTACAGCTCTTGGCACGTTCCTTCATTTTAAGGCTTCACCGACAATTTATGGATTGATCTGAGGTTTTTTTTCGAATGCAAACATTTTCAACAGAATCTCTTCAGAACAAATATTTCTTTAAATCCGAACCAAAGAATTTTGGAAGAATCAAAAATTTTCACAGTGCACACGTCTAGTCCCACAAAAACTTTGAACTTTATTTTTCTGACATATATTGTAATACAAATGCAAAATGTTCTCCTTAACCCCTTAATGACACAACTTCTGGAATAAAAGGGAATCATGACAGAATATATCCGTCATCTGTCCTTAAGGGGTTAAAATGTCCTTGGAATGTTTGTACAATACATTGCTGAAACTATTAATTTGCATTTCAAGAGGGCAAACAAGTTCAAGAGGAATGGCTAGTTGTATGTAATTTAACAATGTCATTATAACAGCCAGAGTTAACTTGTTTATATTACATGATTTTAAAATAAGTCATGCCACTCAAAGAAACACAGAACAGGAAAAATGTAGAAAAAACAAGTGAATTCTATTTCAACTGACCTTTTACTGTCCTAGAGTGTTTATTCCTATCCGAACATATTTATAGAAAGCTATTTAAGCTCCCATCTTGAATATTCTTTCTTGTTCTCCATTATAATACAGTCATACTTTCTTTGAATCGTATGAATCTGCCACAGAGATGTCCTATTTTCTCTACTGGGGAAACATCACCTTATGTTTGAGCAACACAGCCTGGCTTTTGAATAATAGCATGGATTTGCAAACTGCTTGGTCAGACTGAGGTAAGTCATTTTGTTAACATAATCAGTGTGCTAGCCAACTGTAATATCTTTCAGGACAAAAAAATCAACATCATAATGTGACATTACTTTACTATGTCTTATATCCCCTTTGAGGTCTGATGTGTGAGAATGCTACAACATAGAAGAATAGAAACATAAAAACATAGAATGTGACGGCAGATAAGAACCATTCGGCCCATCTAGTCTGCCCAATTTTCTAAATACTTTCATTAGTCCCTGGCCTTATCTTATAGTTAGGATAGCCTTATGCCTATCCCACGCATGCTTACTGTGTTAACCTCTACCACTTCAGCTGGAAGGCTATTCAATGAATCCACTACCCTCTCAGTAAAGTAATACTTCCTGATATTATTTTTAAACCTTTGCCCCTCTAATTTAAGACTATGTCCTCTTGTTGTGGTAGGTTTTCTTCTTTTAAATATAGTCTCCTCCTTTACTGTGTTGATTCCCTTTATGTATTTAAATGTTACTATCATATCACCCCCATCTAAGCTAGACATGTTAAGATCCTTTAACCTTTCCTTGTAAGTTTTATCCTGCAATCCATGAACCAGTTTAGTAGCCCTTCTATGAACTCTCTCTAAGGTATCAATATCCTTCTGAAGATACGGTCTCCAGTACTGCGTAGAATACTCCAAGTGAGGTCTCACCAGTGTTCTGTACAATGGCATGAGCACTTCCCTCTTTCTACTGCTAATACCTCTCCCTATACAACCAAGCATTCTGCTAGCATTTCCTGCTGCTCTATTACATTGTCTGCCTACCTTTAAGTCATTTGTAATAATTATCCATAAATCCCTTTCCTCAGATGTTGAGGTTAGGACTCTATCAAATATTCTGTACTCTGCCCTTGGGTTTTTACATCCAAAATGCATTATTTTGCTCTTATCATTAAATGTCAGCTGACACAACTCTGACCATTTTCTAGTTTACCTAAATCATTTGCCATTTGGCTTATCCCTCCTGGAACATCAACCCTGTTACATATCGTAGTATCATCAGCAAAAAGACACACCTTACCCTCAAGACCGTCTGCAATATCACTAATAAAAATATCAAAGAGAATGGGTCCGAGTACAGATCCCTTAGGGACCCCAATGGTGACAAGACCATGCTTCAAATATATTCCTTTGACTACAACCCTCTGTTGCCTGTCACTCAGCCACTGCCTGTTAATGGTTTTGCTAGTACACCACTAAGCTATTTTAGTAACTTTGGGTGTATTCCATCAGACCCCATTGATTTATTTGTCTTTAATTTTGACAGTTAAAATAGAACCTCTTCCTCTGTAAACTTACATGTAACAAATGACTCATTTGTCCTTTTTCCTAACTGAGGTCCCTTTCCTTCATTTTCATCTGTAAATACTGAACAAAAATATAAATTGAGGCAGTCAGCTAGACCTTTAACCTCTTCTACATACCTTCCTTCTTTTGTTTTTAATCTAACTAATCCTTGTTTTGCTTTCCTTTTCTCATTTATGTATCTAAAAATGTGTTGTCCCCTTTTTTAATGACTATTTTCTCTTCTGTGTGTGCTCTTTCAGCCTAATCTTATAGATCTGTCTATCTTCCTCACTCTGTTTTTTTTAATTTTTTTATAATTACTAATTACTAGTGATGTCCCGAACTGTTCGCCAGGAACCGTTCGCGGGCGAACATATGCGATGGTCGGTCCGCCCCCTATTCATTATGGAGGTGGAAGGCTCTGGGAGGGAGGGTCTGCTGCTGATTGGCTGGAATGTGTCTGCTGACTGTGAGGTACAGGGTCAAAGTTTACTCAATGATGACGAATAGGGGCGGACCGACCATCGCATATGTTCGCCCGCCGCGTTCGCCACGAACAAGCTATGTTTGCCGGCGAACGGTTCCTGGCGAACAGTTCGGGACATCACTACTAATTACTAAATGCCAACTTTTAGTTTTCTTACTATTTTGGAGTACCACAGTGGTTTCTTAAATGTTTTGCCTTTACTGACAAGCCTAATGCAATTTTCTGTTGCCTTCAGCAGTGCAACTTTTAAATAATCCCATTTCTCTTGGACTCCATTTAAATTGCTCCAGTCTGATAACGACTCCTTTACACATATTCTAATTTGAGAAAAGTCTGTTTTTGTACGGTGTGACTCAGTCACTGTTCTTATATTAAACCACACTGACTCATGATCACTGGATTATAAACTTTCACCTATAGTAATATCTGATACCAAGTCTCCATTTGTTAACACTAAATCTAGTATGGCCTCTTTACGAGTTGGCTCCTCAACGACTTGTTTTAGAGATAATCCCAGTAGGGAGTTTAGAATATGTGTACTCCTGGCACAAGCAGCTGTTTTGGTTTTCCAGTTCACATCAGGAAGATTAAAGTCACCCATGATGACAACCTCCCCCTTTATTGTCATTTTAGATATTTCCGCAACTAATAGATTATCTAACTCTTCTATTTGTCCTGGGGGCCTATAAATCACACCTATACAAGTTACTGTGTAATTACCAAATTCTAATGTAACCCAAACGGACTCTATGTTCGCCTCACTAAATATAATTAGGCTAGATTTTATGCTATCCTTGAAATACATGGCAACCCCTGCCCCTTTCTTGCCTTCCCTGTCTTTTCTATATAAAGAGTACCCTGGTATTGCTATGTCCCAGTCATTTTTCTCAATATACTATGTCTCAGTAACAGCGAATAAATCAACATTCTCGGTTGCCATTATTGCCACAAGTTCATGGATCATTTTTTAACACACTCGCTAAAGGCACCTTCTGTCCTTGTTTTGGGGGGCAATTGGATTGATGTTTTATCACCTTTTGCCTCATTATGCATGTAATTCTAAAAATTTAATTTGATAGTGGTAACTTTCAATAACTTTAAAAAATTCCATCAATAATGGCAATCAAGAGGTAAGACCTAGCATTCAAAATGTTTTTCCACAGCTCCTCTGTGTTTTAGCTGAAATAAGTGTTTAATAGCCTTTATTTATGCAAAAAACTGTTATAAATTGGCTGCAGGACGACTTCTTCATAACCTAAGCTTGCTAAACCCGACTGCTGGGTCAGATTCTTACCTTGCCCTGTCTAGCAGCCAAGCAAGAATAGCTCTGGATGCGTACAATACTGAAGCCTATACGAAGCCCTGTTACCCTTGGACCGGTGGGGGTTATCCTGGTCTTTGCTGGGGAAGTCTGTCCCTTTGCCCTACCTGTCTCAATCTTGGTGGTTCAAAGTTCTCGTGTTGTGCTTAAGAAGGTGGTTGCGCTGGAGCTCTTGATCTGATAAGCAGACCTTCTCTGCCTGATTTGACACTCTGTGTGAGCAATTTTGGCAGCACATCTACAGTCTTACTCCAGCTCCCACCATGTCTTGCAAGAACCTGACCCCATGTAGAGTCTCGACCTGCTACCCATGCTCTATGTGTCGGAGCTCGCGTGGACCCACAATTCTGCTGCCAGGAGTAGGCATATCTATGGACATTGGGAGTGGAATTTTTACTATCTTATGGCTAGTACCCAGTGGTATTATCTTTATTTTAGCTAAGCATGTTAACCTCTCCAGGCAATATTCTAGCAATTATTGCAAGAAGGTAAATCCTTTGGTCATAACATGTGGATGTGGAAGGATAGCGTCAATCATCAGAATTATCCCAGGAATGGCCCTGATCTTGTATGTTTACTGCCTTTCCCTCTCATGAAACTGACTTGGCCACAGATTGTTGAGCTCATCATTGCCACCCTCATCATTTCCACCCTTGAATCACCTTCATATTTTTTAACCCAGAGCCTCTTCTGCTTAATAATTCTTCCAAGATATTTCACTTTTAGTAATGCATTATACTAATGTATTGCCTCTGTCTGTCTTTTCAGAACATTATGAACAAAATGTGGTACCTCTTTTCCAAAGAGAAACATATAATGTTGCTCCATCTGACACCATAATATTTTTCTAACATTTTCTTTTGTAATTTTTTTGTTTTGACTATCTTGTTTGTTATATTTTCTATTCTTAGGATAATATCTCATGTTGCATTCTTTGTACTCCTCAACAGTCAAAATATATACTTTGTTAAACTGTGCCGTCCTGCTTGAATAGACATTGTGTGTGAAAATTCCATTCATGTTTCAAGCTCTTTTAATTACTGATTATCATAAATTTGTAACATCATTCAGGAAAAATGCAAGCTTATAAAAAATTGGCTCATATTCGATGTGATTCCTAATCACACAGATGGCCCTGTAATGAGATAAAAAAAAAAATACATAAATACATAAAGTATGGTTATAACAGATAAAGAAAAAAACACATTTAATTGGCCTGTGATTTAAGATTTAATTCATTGTAACAGGTTGCAGTTCTGTAGACTGCTGAGTTAGACTAGGGTACACCATGTTTTAAGCAATGATGACTACATAAGATTTTTTTATCAGCTAAATGAACTATTATTTCAATCTCATACCCATGGCTTGATTTTAATATAATTTAATTCATGCATTTATATATATTGAATATTCTTATGAGCACCTTGATATTCACCTATAATAGTGAATATTTCATATAATTTCATAGTTTTAAGCATCTCTGATATTCTCTGCCAGGCTTGGGTCCAAAATGAATAAAACAGAAGGGAAATTGAATTTTGCATTTAACCTACCAGGATTTTTCACTCCTCTAAGAAGGTATGTATTCCTCATTCTCGGGTCCTCTACCAGAGGACTGGGAGACTGAGGGTTCTGCACAGTATCATGGCTGTTCCTAGGACTACACTATTCTGGACAGTGATATTAGATCTCTATCTCATATTTTGCACCTCTATCTCTTATCTCTCTATCTCATGATATGAGATACATTTAGCTGCTGATGAGTTGTAACCTTGTCAAAGTGATCAGAACCCCACCATTACAATGCCTGTTGATGGTATTTTCACCATTACTATATTGGTGAAAAATGCACCCATATCTTATGTTAGGCAATCAACTTTTGGATGTACTGGTTATATAACTGAGCTCTGAATATAATATTAGGTTTAACATTTCTAACAGCAGAGTTTGAGAATGGAGCAGTAGCAAGTCTAAAAAGGAGGCAGAGTATGAGGGGATCAAGAAATCAGATCCTTAAAGGGTTGATTTTGCTGATGGGCTTAGGGTGGGCCAGGTGTGAACGATTATTGAGTTTTGCTTTGGACTTAAGCCTTGGGAATTTTTGGTATTCCAAACTTCCTTGACCTTCAAGATCTCCATATAGTCTATAGAGGATTTGACTTAAGTGGCAAACCATTATGTGGATGTGAACTTTTTATACCTTTTCCCATAAGAATGGAAGGGAATTTCCCAAAAACAGTCCAATATATTAGCATTGAATGATACATTTTTTTAATTGGACTGGCCCATTTTAAATTGAAATCATAGGATGACATAGGCACTGTTTAGAAAATTAAGAACCCCCCTTAAGGACACATGACGTGTGTGACATGTCATGATTCCCTTTTATTCCAGAAGTTTGGTCCTTAAGGGGTTAATAAAAGTGATGGGTGGGAAAGCTGTTTTGATTTTCATGGTGGCCCTATTTACCTCCTGAGGCTGCACATAAGGGAATTCCATAGTCCTAGCTGTGTGTCCAGGTCAAAGGAAGTTCTTATGTATAAATAAGGGAAGTGGAGTGTGTGATCGTATGAGTCATCAAAGTCGTAATGTCACATTTGTTGTGTACATCTTCCAAAGGTCGGAGGGCACAGATTTTCTCTATGCATGTCTGCAATTGTTTTTAATGCAATGGCTGTAGCAAAGTTGGAACTTTGTCAGATAACAGGTCAGGGTTACGTAGACATTTGAGAGAGGTCTAGAAGGTGTTTTACCTATGGGGTATAGCTTGTAAATGACTTTAGGAGCCTTACTCCATTTATAGAGGGGTTCCCCAGAAGAGGTGGAAAATATGCATTTACTCTTAAATGTAAACTTTTTGGGGGGCTTCCACCAACCCAGACAGGTAGTATATGTAAAAGAGTATATTTATATTAAATATATTAGTGTCAGGATCGGGACAGGGATCCAACACGCAGAGTACAAAGAGAGGAAAGGTACGTATACCGGGCCTTAGAATGGCCGGACTAACGTACCGAGAGTAATAGAGAATAGTCAGAGACAAGCCGAGGTCGAGGGAACGAGAAGACAGATAAGCGAGAGACAAGCCGGGTCAAGGGATAACAGAGAAGCAGGGTAGTACAACGAGCCGAGTCAAAACCAATAGAGCAAACAAGAATACCAGAGCGCTGAGTGACTAGACAAGCTAGAACCACGACAGGGCAATGAGCTGAAGTGAGAAGTAAGCTTAAATACCCTGGCTCTGGATGGTAATCACGCCTCTGACAAGTACCGATTGGATATCGGACACTTGAGTGACAGGTCGCTCGTGATAGCGTCATGACGTCACGTATTGAGCGTCCTGCTAGAAAAGGACGTGGATTCCTCGCGGCCGGTGTTTAAGTGACTGGATGAACCGCGAGGAACGGAGGAAACAGCTCGCCTGGACGGATAAACCACCAAGTCTCTACCTCCCTTAGAGGTAGAGGCCTCAGGTACCCTGACAGTACCCCCCCTCTCAGATACGCCCACCGGGCGGAATGAACCGGGGCGAGATGGGAAGCGGAGGTGAAATGCTCTGCGAAGGCGAGAAGCATGAACGTCCTCCTGAGGTACCCAACTCCTCTCCTCAGGACCATATCCCCTCCAGTTGACCAGATATTGCAATTTTCCCCTTGAAATTCTGGAGTCAATGATGGAGCTGACCTCGTACTCCTCCCGACCCTCCACCTGAACAGGACGAGGTGAGGAGACCTTAGAGGAGAATTTGTTGCAAATAAGAGGTTTCAACAAGGAGACATGAAAGGAGTTAGGAATGCGTAAGGCAGGTGGCAGAGCAAGGCGATACGCAACCGGATTGATACGAGTGAGAACCCTGTAAGGGCCTATGTAGCGAGGAGCAAATTTCATAGATGGAACTTTTAGGCGAATATTCTTGGTACTCAACCATACCCTATCCCCAGGAACAAAAACAGGAGCCGCTCTTCTATGCTTGTCAGCGTGTTTCTTGAACAGCGAGGAACTATGTAATAGAATTTGCCGAGTCTGATCCCATAATTTCTTCAGGTTGGCGACATGATCATCAACCGACGGTATCCCCTGAGAAGAGGAAACCGAAGGAAAAATCGAAGGATGAAAGCCATAGTTCATGAAGAAAGGGCTAGAGCGAGTTGAATCGCAAACAAGGTTATTGTGTGCGAACTCTGCCCAAGGAATCAGACCGACCCAATCGTCCTGGTGTTCGGAAACAAAGCAACGTAGATACTGTTCGATCTTTTGATTAGTACGTTCAGCAGCTCCGTTAGACTGAGGGTGATAGGCAGAGGAGAAGTTCAATTTGATGCCCATTTGAGAACAAAAGGATCTCCAGAAACGTGAGACAAATTGAGAACCTCTATCAGAAACAATCTCTGAAGGAATCCCATGTAGGCGAAAAACCTCTCTCGCAAAAAAAAATCTCCGCCAATTCAGGAGAAGTCGGAAGTTTAGGTAATGGCACGAAATGGGCCATCTTAGTAAATCTATCCACCACCGTGAGAATAACAGTCTGTCTCTTGGAAGCAGGCAAATCAACGATAAAGTCTATGGACAAACAGGACCAAGGTTTCACAGGAATGTCCAAGGGGTGTAACAGGCCACATGGAGATGCATGAGGTAGTTTAGTCGTGGCACAAGTCTCACAAGCTGCGACGAACTCCTCAATATCTTTTCGAAGTGAAGGCCACCAGAAATCCTTGGATATCAGAGAGTATGTCTTGCGAATACCAGGATGACCAGCTAATTTACTTTCGTGAAAGCATTGTAAGAGCTCCAGTTGAAATTCAGGAGGAACAAAGTTTCTTCCCTCAGGAGTGTTTCCAGGAGCTAGATGTTGTGACTTCAAGATCTGGTCAAGTAGCGGAGAATGAATTTTGAGACTGGTATTAGCAATAATATTGCATTTGGGTACAATGGAGGACAACAGTGGTTCAACTGAGGCAGAGGGCTCATATTGGCGAGATAGCGCATCGGCTTTAGAATTCTTCGACCCAGGTCTGTAAGTCAGAACGTAATTGAAATGGGTAAGAAACAATGACCAACGAGCCTGCCTGGAGGACAGACGCTTGGCCTCTCCGATATAAGACAAGTTTTTGTGGTCTGTCAGAATGGTAACAGGATGTAAAGTACCTTCCAATAAATGTCTCCACTCTTTCAAAGCCTTGATAACCGCTAGTAATTCTCTGTCACCAATGTCATACCTGCTCTCAGTACCGGTCAATTTTTTAGAGAAAAATCCACATGGATGTAATGGTTTATCAACACCCAACCTTTGAGATAGGACAGCACCTAAACCAGTCTCTGATGCGTCTACCTCAAGTAGAAAAGGCAGAGAAGTGTCGGGGTGAACTAAAATTGGAGCGGAAGCGAAAAGCTCCTTGAGAGTTTTGAACGCCAGAAGAGCTTCAGTAGTCCAATTCTTAGTATCAGCCCCCTGTTTGGTCATGTTAGTGATAGGTGCGATAATGGAAGAATAGCCCTTAATAAAGCGCCTATAATAATTAGAAAAACCAATAAATCTCTGTACGGCTTTAAGACCTTTGGGTAAAGGCCACTCTAGAATGGATTGGAGCTTATCCGGATCCATCTTAAATCCCTCCCCCGAGATCACATAGCCGAGAAAGGTTACCTGGGTTTGATCAAAGCTACATTTCTCCAACTTGCAGTACAAGCCATGCTGGAGAAGCTTGTGCAAAACCCTCCTGACTTGCTTGTGATGAATCTCAATGTCACTAGAATGAATGAGTATATCATCTAGGTATACAATGACGCAATCTTGCTGAAATTCCCTAAGAACCTCATTTATCAGATCCTGGAATACAGCTGGTGCATTGCATAACCCAAAAGGCATAACAGTATATTCATAGTGACCATATCGAGTATTGAATGCCGTCATCCACTCATGTCCCTGCTGGATTCTCACCAAGTTATATGCCCCTCTGAGGTCTAACTTGGTGAAAATTGTAGAGCCCTTCAAACGATCGAAGAGTTCGGTAATCAAGGGGATTGGGTAGGCATTTTTAATGGTTATCTTATTTAGGCCTCGATAATCAATACAAGGTCTCAAAGAACCATCCTTCTTTTTAACAAAAAAAAATCCAGCCCCGGCAGGGGAGGAGGACCTTCTAATGAATCCCTTGTCTAAATTTTCGTGAATATACTCCTCTAGAACTGAGTTCTCTTTCGTAGATAACGGGTATACATGACCTCTGGGCGGCATGGTACCAGGGAGTAGGTTAATTTTGCAATCAAAGGACCTGTGTGGGGGTAAGGTATCGGCTTTCTTTTTGTCAAATACAGCCTTTAAATCTAGATACTGAGACGGAATTTGTGTCTCTGTAGGATTATCAGAGTTAGCCGCTGTATTGGTTAAGCCGAGAGGTGAGACTTTCCGCAAGCATTTCTCTTGACAATTCTGTCCCCACGAAACTATCTCCCCTGACTCCCAATTAATAATAGGGTTATGTCTCCTCAACCAGGAGTACCCCAGCACTATGGGAATAGACGGAGAAGAAATGAGCAGTAAGGATATGTCTTCTCTATGTAGGATGCCAACAGTTAAGTTAATCGGTATGGTCTCATGGAAAATAACAGGCTCAAGTAACGGTCTACCATCGATGGCCTCAACGGCCAGTGGTGTCTCCTTTAACTGGGATGGAATAGCATGCTTGGCAGCAAAACCCTGATCTATAAAGCTCTCAGCAGCTCCAGAATCGATTAGTGCCATAGTCTTAACTACTCCCTTCTCCCACTTTAAAGAAACGGGTAACAGAAGCCTGAGCTCTTTGTAGTTGTGAATAGAGGACAAAGTAGAAACACCCAAGGCCTGTCCTCTAGAGGAACTTAGGTGCGAGCGTTTCCCGAACGATTGGGACAGTTTAGGCGTAAATGACCCCTGACTCCACAATACATACATAAGCCCTCCCTTCTCCTGTACTGTCTCTCACTCTCTGTGAGATGAGTACTGCCTATCTGCATAGGTTCAGGAATACGTAAGTCCTCGAACTCAGAAATTTGAAAAGTAGGCGCTAGTTTAAAGGAGGGTCTACGGGTCCTATCTCGAGTGTTCAGCCTCTCTCTTAAGCGTTCATCAATACGAGATATAAAAGAAATTAAATCCTCCAAATTTTCAGGGAGTTCTCTAGTAGCGACCTCGTCAAGGATTACATCTGATAACCCATTCAGAAACACATCTATATAAGCCTGTTCGTTCCACTTAACTTCTGCCGCCAAGGACCTGAACTCTAGTGCATAATCCACAAGTGTTCGATTGTCTTGTCTAAGGCGCAACAGTAATCTAGCTGCATTGACCTTCCTACCAGGGGGGTCAAAAGTTCTTCTAAACGCAGCTACAAAGGCATTATAATTATAGACTAGTGGGTTATCATTCTCCCATAAAGGATTGGCCCATCTCAAAGCTTTTTCAATGAGTAGAGTGATAATAAATCCAACCTTCGCTCTATCAGTAGGGTAAGAGCGGGGTTGTAATTCGAAATGGATGCTAATCTGGTTTAGAAAGCCACGACACTTTTCCGGTGACCCGCCATAACGTACTGGTGGGGTAATACGGGAAGAAGCACCTACAGTGGCTACCTCTAGACCTGAGACTGCAGGAGAAATAGAAGGAGTACGTGTCTCCTCAGGTGGATTACTAGCACGAGACAAAAGTGCCTGTAGTGCTAAAGCCATCTGATCCATCCTATGCTCCATGGCGTCAAACCTGGGATCCGAAGAACCAAGCTGACTGTTTGTACCTGCAGGATCCATTGGCCCTGTCGTAATGTCAGGATCGGGACAGGGATCCAACACGCAGAGTACAAAGAGAGGAAAGGTACGTATACCGGGCCTTAGAATGGCCGGACTAACGTACCGAGAGTAATAGAGAATAGTCAGAGACAAGCCGAGGTCGAGGGAACGAGAAGACAGATAAGCGAGAGACAAGCCGGGTCAAGGGATAACAGAGAAGCAGGGTAGTACAACGAGCCGAGTCAAAACCAATAGAGCAAACAAGAATACCAGAGCGCTGAGTGACTAGACAAGCTAGAACCACGACAGGGCAATGAGCTGAAGTGAGAAGTAAGCTTAAATACCCTGGCTCTGGATGGTAATCACGCCTCTGACAAGTACCGATTGGATATCGGACACTTGAGTGACAGGTCGCTCGTGATAGCGTCATGACGTCACGTATTGAGCGTCCTGCTAGAAAAGGACGTGGATTCCTCGCGGCCGGTGTTTAAGTGACTGGATGAACCGCGAGGAACGGAGGAAACAGCTCGCCTGGACGGATAAACCACCAAGTCTCTACCTCCCTTAGAGGTAGAGGCCTCAGGTACCCTGACAATTAGGAGGCTGATGTAATGGTACTACCAGGTAATAATGTGGGGATATTTTATTTCTGTTTACATCTGTGAACACTATCTCTTCTCTCTGCCAAACTGTGTTTGTTGATATTTGTATATCTGATTCCTTGGAAATATGGCCTTTGTTGTAATTGAAACATTGAGATCCTGGATTTCTTGTGGAGCCATCTAAAGATTTGAACATTTTTATTTGGAAGATTAATGTTAGAATGCTTTAGAAGGATTCAAAACATGTGCACAGGATATAAAAACATGGGACATAAAACCATTTAAATAAAGTGGCATCCTTCCAGGCAGAAATGTTTGCCTGTTTCAACCATTTCCTTGGTATTTTGAATGTATGTTTGCAGTTTCAACCATTTTCTTGGAATTCTGAATGTATTCCAAACAATTATTGAATGTAGACTGATGTTTTATTAATAATTTCTTTTAAATCCTGAAGTGGCATAATATGCTGAAATATGCTAGCAAGTCTATGAATTGCTATTCTAAGATTTGATGGAAAGAGCAGCAAAATACTGAGCTTCTCCTGCCCTTAGGAACCCCCTCAAATGCAGCCCCCCGCACCTCCCAAGGAGTCCATAGTTCTATGCCCAATATCAAAAACAATGGAGAAATTGGGTGGCCCTGCCACTTCCCCTCCTAAAATGGTATAACGGGAAATTAAGATTGAGGACCATGATGCAGGTCCCTGGAGACAAGTATTGCACCCTGAGCAAATTAATAAATTATCTTCCAAAAAATGGAAAACTAAACATTGCTTTAGGAATTCAAGTAAAGATATGCAATCAAAGGCATTATTTGTATCAAAGCTCACAATGAAATTGTCACATTATTTGCACAGAATAGTGGCTATGATGGCATTAATGCCCTCATACTTTTAGAGTTGAATCCACTCTTAGGATGTCCTACCAATCTTTCAAACTGTATTTGTTTTCATTGTGCCATTTTAATGGATAGTATTTTAAAGGAACCATTTAATAGTATTTTAAAGGAACTATTTCATTTTAGGAATTCAAAGATTTATTCCTGACATTAACGGGTTTCCACCCCTCCCTCCCCCCCCTTGATGGAAGTCTACTGTTACCAGGTATCTTCTACCATACTAGAAAGGGTGGCAAAGTAGTCCATGGACATGTCATAAATCTTGTATGGGTCTTAGATAAATCTATTTCTGATGAAAAAAAAAGCCTTCAAGATACAGCTCCTAAATTCTTGTTTAGCATGAGCCTTCTGTTAAAAGCACTTTTAAATGTATCTTTAATTTCTAGGAACAAATTATACATCTAAACCATTATATAGTTTCCCTTTAAGACTTTGCAGATACGGACCATGCCCAAGAACAATAGATATCTGTCTGGATTATGTTAATAGCTATTCAAAACCACATGTGACAATGACTTTCTGTCATCCATAATAGGGTCTTGCTTTAGTAATTTATGGAAATGAGATGCACATGTTACCCCAAACATTGTTGATACTATTAGAGAGCGCAGGAATAGTGTTGTTACAGGGAAAAACTTTGGTGGGCC
This sequence comes from Pelobates fuscus, assembly GCF_036172605.1. Taxonomy (NCBI): domain Eukaryota; kingdom Metazoa; phylum Chordata; class Amphibia; order Anura; family Pelobatidae; genus Pelobates; species Pelobates fuscus. Next base: position 112,862,567 of record NC_086321.1, on the reverse strand, counting down.
CCTTGCACTTTGTTTAGGAAAAAGAAGAGCTATAGAGAAGAAACAAGAAAGGATGAATTGCATATAAGAGAAAGGAATGCTAGTGACATCCGTTTCAGTGTTTAATGCACTTTTAATGCCACTTAAACTAATTTAATACTGTTTATGTTTCCATTTTATTATTCTTTATTCGTTTTTTTGTTGTTATTTGACAAAAAGAACAGAAAAACACATTAAAATGTAATACTGTTACTTATTACTTATATATGTTTTTAACAAATATATAGTTCTGGCTCAAATTGGATCAAATAAGAATTGCACACTCTTTATGTTTATGTTTTTGTAATTAAATGTACACTAATGTCATCTAGTCACCAGTGGTGCCCAAGCCAGTCCTCATGGACCACCAACAGTCCAGGATTTATGTATTTCCCTTTTTTTTATTTAAATAAAAATGCTGACAAAACCTGGACTGTTGGTGGTCAATGAGGACTAGGTTGGGGACCACTGATCTAGACCATTTAATCTCATTGAAGTGGTCTAGGTGCAGTGGCCCTGTCCTTTTAACTCTGCAATGTTAAACATGATGCAAAAACTCAAAAGAAAGTGGAGCTCCCTGTAACCTGGCTGCGTACCTCAGCCAAGGACCACTTCCTAGCTAGAACAGGGGAAAACCTCAGCGCTTCTGCCCCAGTCACCATGGCTTGACTGGGGTCCTACTGGAGCCTTTCCGTCCTGGAACAGAATAAGGTACTAGCTCTATTCCCTCCAAGGACTGGTAGCTCTAGTCCTTACCAGGACTTTCCCCGCCAAATCCTTCACGAGCTGGAACAAGGTGCTAAGCAGTGATTATAGCCTTTCCCCTCCCAGTAACTAGACGACACATAGCTCTGGGAATATAACTGGTTTAATGCAAACACAACCTTTTTAAACACAGACCCCAGCAGGGGATCTCCATTGTCTTCACCACAAGCCCTCCCCCAGGAATCTCTGGGCCTGGGAGATAATTGCATCAAAGACCGGTAAACTAATTATCTCCCAGGAACAGAGAGGCAAACATAAAAACATAAAAATACCCCAAAACATAATAGAAACATAAAATAACCTCACAAATACATCCCCAAATAGCCCTGATCTTAGTGCCCAAGTTCTCCAAATAGCGCTCAGATCCATGCAGTGTAGGGGAAACGCCACCATGTTAAAGTTCTGACCGTCCGCACACGTGGTCCTATGCCCAAAATAGTTCCAGGGCGTTTGGTGCTTTTGCCAGTCAACTTTCGGGAGCTCCTGCGGCCACAATACGGTGTGGTCCGGCTGGCTCTTTAGTAGCATTTGTTCCCCTTAGTCTCAGACACCTTCCCTCCAAAAGCGCTCTCCAATGCCACATCTTTTGAATGAATGTAATTTTTTTCTAAAAAAAACTAATTAGGTAAATTCAAAAAGTACAGTTTCCAAGGCAATAAATATAAAATAAATGTAAACTGAATTACCTGCTTCCCTTCTCTCCAATGCCACCATCTTAAACGTTACGTGTGTTACATTATTGTAAAACCCACCTTCTACTATAGTCCTATCTGTTGCGATTAATCCTGCTGGGGATACCTACCCACGCAGGGCAATCATCTTTCCTGAAACTGACACTTAGTCTTCACTGTCAGCACATCAGCATCACAGTGTCCGATTCATCCCCAGTAAAAGTGAAAAATGCTTGCTGGGGAAATAACATTGTGACAGTGAGTAAGCAAAACAAATTGCCTTTGCTGTCTCGCAATATACGGCATTAGACCCACAGAATTTTCATTCCATGGACTCACTGCAAGATGGGGGAGAGACCAAACATTTTAAAGAGCTTTAAATGGACACTTCAGAACCCTAAAACCCACTGCAACTTGGTGAGGTGCTCTGTGCGTTAAGAGTGTGCGATGCTTAGACTTCAACAGAAACTGACGGTTTCATAAATGAAACTTGTTACACCTCTTGGCTGTCAACCAGACAACCATTCCTGTTACCCCCTGCTTGTTTAGCTCAATGGAGCCCAGAATGCTTAGAGCATACAGACTCCAAGTGCCATGACCACTTATTTTTCTTCGAATATGCCCCTGTATCTTAATTATTATAATCTCAATCCCTTCCAATTGCTTTATTTATCTTTATTATCTTTCCTTCCTTGTGCCAGATCTCAATAACTGGGTGCAGCCATTTTACCCCTCTCTCAATGATATCTGATGTTTGCCTTTCTGTGGGATTAGTTTTACAGAGGATTGTTGGTGTGGTGTATTACCAAACTATATAAATAATGTACTCATACACATGTAAACTCTGGTCTGTCTACTTTAACAAATATTTATTCAGAGACAAAACAACAACAACATACAACAATCTAACTAACTAAAACAATAACCACAACCACAATCTAACTAAATAACAATAACAACTAAACCTTATAAAGTCATCATATCCCACTCACAGTTCACCATTAAAAAATGTAGCCCTTATCTGCTCACATGTCTGCTCAGTAGCACAGCCAAGAAGGAACAGGGAGAAATGGAGATAGGGGGAAGTGCTTATCTCTTTCTGACTTGTAAAGCTATTGAATTACCTAATTACCATATAAAAGGGTAAAGCTTATGCCCCTGTCAGAATGAGAATAAGATTGGTCACATGACCCGTGGTCACCATATTCGTTTGATGACAGAATGTCAACACAGTGGGTAAACTTCGTTTTCACCTGAAACATGGACCATACCTAAGCCCCACCCATTGTCAAGTTTTGTCAACTTGACTGATTTACAAAAGGAAACCTAGTCCTTCTATATTTTATGAAACATAGAGCACTCTTGAAAAAAAAGAGCCTTAGACACTGTGAGCATTATTGTAGTAGATCACCTAAAGTTTATTTTTGGTGACAGCATACCTTCTCATAAAATGGGCACTATAATAAAAATATGACTAAGGAGGACTTCCTAGACACAACTAAGCCACTTCTACAAGCTGAAGTGTGTTAAGGGTCTGGAGTGTCACTTAAATGGAAATTAGTACTTTCTCTCTTTTGTACTATGAATCAGTAGGATAAGAGGAGACAAAATAATAATCCAAGGTTTTGTTGATGGTTTCTTCAGTTTTTCTTCATATCTCATTTGTTCGTAACATATTTGGACCTTGTTGTTCCTTTTATACATACTGCATTTTATGTTCCTAATGTAACATTTTAACAGAGTACTGAGCTTTTTTTTTTTTTTTTTCAATTTCAACATTTCTTCTAGCAAAATGTATAGATGGAATTTAATGTTCTGTTAAAATGAATCTAACTAGTGTGTACCATGACAGGTACACTTTAAATCCTGAACTGGAAATAATTATACGTAGGAGCATAATAATTTTTTTCATTGAGTCTGGTCATTTTCTTATCTTCTTTATCAGTCATATTTAATTATAACTATATATAATAATGAGCTCTCTTACATTTATCATCAGTGTTTAATTCCTGTACTGTATTTACCAGATGGATATCAGCTTAACAAAAAGAATGATGGACACTTGATGAAGGAAGGGATAGACTTTCCGCCTCTTCTACACCGCAATGCATGTAATCAGAAAGCAGGTTATAGTCCACAAGTTTAATACCAGGTTACATATCTATTGAGAATTTTTGTGTTTTCCATCTCGATGGTCTCAGAAATAGAGGCATGCCAGCAGGACAGAGAGTGGAATCATGAGGGCTGAAAGATAAGTAAATCTAATTATTCAAGCTCTTGAACAGTGGGGGAGGGGGTAATACCATACATTATGAAAACTATACCGTTAGGAATGCACACTTGTTTTCTTAATATTAGTTTTCTTTTAATTGTTAGAACATATGTTTAAATAGAGAATTCATATTTAAATTGGTGTAATATTGTTATATCCTCTGTATTTTGTATAGATTCATAATATGTTGTATTTAGTCTTCTTATTGGTTGTTTAGATGAAGAATTTAATAATCGACAAACACCTGAGCAAATTTTGGATATGCTGGCCCAAGTTCCCATCATTCCATCTAGAGTTAGTATGGAACCTTCGCCTCACAAGTCACCACATCACCATCCAGACTTAATAATAATACGGACTGGTGTTTTTGTGGCAGTTACTTAAAGCAGATGTGTCAAGTTTGGGGTCTTTGCATATTTCGCAAAGACTACCAAAACTGACAGATCCGGTGTAGGTCCTATGGTCGCGGGGTGCAGGGGAGGTTACCTAGTTACAAAGGCTGAAAAGAGACATGTGTCCATCAAGTTCAGCCTATCTCCATCTGTTCTTGCTGTTGATCCAAAAAAAGGAAAAAACAAAAACCCAGTTTGAAGCACTTCCAATTTTGAAGTTTTAAAAGCAACTCAAGACAATGTTAAAATGCTACAAATTTCTTACTGTGTACAAAGTCATCATGGGTAGTTTCCAAAGAAAAGGCTATTTTATACAAAATTTCTGAGGTATGAGGGCTAATCAATCACAAGAATTAGGGGGCTATATACTTAGACCTTCCTTTTCATAAGTCTTTCTTTCAAACAACTTTACTAAGACTAAGTAAAAAATACTTAGTATTAGTAGATAAGGGAGGTTTAAGCACAGCTCCCCCCACTACTATTTTTCAATATTAACCCCTTAACGACGCTGGACGGAAATTTTCCGTCAAGGCAGACCTACCCTTAAGGACGCTTGATGGAAAATTTCCGTCATTTACTAAAGTTAACGCCAGATCGCCGCGATTGCGGCGATCGTGGGGTTAATGCTGTTGCTGGGTGCCTCGGCGTTTGAGGATACCCAGCATCAGCCAATAGCGCTGTCCCAGCACATGTGATCGCTGTGACAGCCAGTCACAGCGATCACAGTGCTGCTGGGATTTCCTGATCCTCCTCCCTCCACCTCTGTGTGTGTTTAGAAGTGGAGAGAGACGGATCGGTTGAAATTTTGTGTCCCTGACAGACACAAAGTGTTTAAAAGTTTAAAAAAATACTTTACCTCCTTTCCCTGTGAAAATTAACAAGGGTTTAACCCTTTGATCACTGGCAGCAGTGATCACAATACTGATCACAGTACTTTACTGAGATCAGAGTTTTGTTTTTTTTAACCCTCAGGGGTTAACTTTATTTTCTTTTTTACCCTCAGGGGTTAAATATATTTAATTTATTTTTTTTACTATTATTTTCAGTTAATTAGTTAGCTGGGGTGGATTGAAGCTAGGGGGAATTGGGGAATTTAGCATTAGTGTAGCTAGGAAGCTTAAAAGTTTTAGAAAGTTATTAAAAGTTTATAAAAGTTTATAAAATCATAAAAAAGTGAAAAAAAGGAAAAAAGAGGAAAAAAAAAGTAGTTTATTTTAAGTCAAAGCATTTCTGCTTTGCTAGGTGTAAGCACTGTGTTTAGCGGTGATCTGATTTCTGTTTTTACCCACAGGGGTTCATTTATTTTTTACGTTTTTAGAAGTTTTTAAGAGTTTTAAAAAAGTTTAAAAAAAGTATTAAAAAAAGTTCAGGAAACAAAAAAAAGTGTAAAAAAAACAAAACAAAACAATACGTTATTTAGTTAAAGTTAATTTTAAGCTTTCACCATGCTTAGAAGGTTTAGTGCCGAGGAGGCATATAATATATTAGCAGCCGACTCAGAGGCAACCGACACTGCCTCAGAGAGTGCAGAGGGTGACTATGTGCCAGACACAGATGAAGAGAGTGACGATACCCCTGGCACTACTCCTGGCGCTGATATCTGGGTGCCCCCTAACAATTTTGTCCCCGACATCCCTCTGTTCACTGCGACTCCTGGTATTCAGGGAGACTCCCAGGATTTTATGGAGCTGTTCCTTGATGTAGTTAGGATTAGCGGAAAAATAGTTTGGGATCTAATGAACCCACTACTGAACAAGGGGTAGCACCTCTACCTTGATAATTACTACAATAGCATACCCCTTCAAAAAATGCTATATTGTTTTGAGACTGTGGTCTGCGGCACTATCCGCAAGACACGCACTGGCTTCCCCAAGGCTCTGGCAGAGAAAAAAATTAAAAAGGGGGAAACTGCTGCTCTATGCCAGGACGAACTGCTGGCTCTGAAATACAGAGACAAAAAGGAGGTGTTCATACTGACTACCATGCACAGTGAACACACACGCAGGGTCGCAGTCCGTGGCAGACAGGAAACAAGACGGCTGCCTGTCTGCATTAAGCAATACAACAAACACATGGGGGGAGTTGACCTGTCTGATCAACTGCTGCAGCCATATCTGATAATGAGAAAGACCAGGGCCTGGTATAAGAAAGTGGGCATTTATTTAATGCAAATGGCTACTCATAACGCATTCATCCTTTTCAAAAAGGCAAATCCTCAGCTGAAATGTTCTTTTCTTACATTTCAGTTCCAGCTAATTTCGGTGCTGCTCACTGAGTGCCACAGTGGGGAGCCATCAGCAGGGCCTAGCAGCAGAGATATTCAGACAGGTCACTTCTGCTTTCGGATACCACCAACCCCCCAAAAAAAGACCCCCCAGAAAAGGTGCAGGCTGTGTTACCAGAGAGGCATTCGAACGGAGACCAGTTTCTACTGCCCTGATTGTCCCTCTCAGCCTGGCCTTTGTATTGGGAACTGTTTTAAATTATTTCATACTCAGGGCCAATAAATTCTCAATACAATTAATATTCTTGTTGTAGTTCTTCTGTTATTTAACCACTGACTATATATATATATATATATATATATATATATATTTTTTTACCTTTTATTTAGTTAATTGGGGTGGATGATAGTTCCTGGGAAATTGGGGAGTTTAGTGCGTATGCTAGGGGTAAAAATACAAATAAAAAAAACCCACAAAAAATAAAATAACATTATTATAACATTGTTTTGTTAAAGTTCTTGTGTAAAAAGTTCAAAATGCTTAGGAAGTACAGTTAGAGAATTCTGACAGCGGATTGAGATGTGACAGACAGTGCCTCAGAGTTTGACCCAAAATGGGACATGGACCCAGCATGCAAATTCAAAGTTTGAAACAAACCTGAAATGACCGAGTCTCAAATTTGCCCCTTCAACATCCACATATACCTGAGAAAGGTACACACGGGGGTATTGCTGTACTCAGACAACATAGCTGAGTGACATATGAAGCGTTATACTGCCGTAGCACACCTAAGGATTGTAAACTATGCAGTAAAATCTCAAAGTGTGTGCCAAAAAGGCAGAGAAAATGCTTACTACTACTAGACTTGGTACTCACTAGCGAAAAAATGATCCCACCCTAAGGTTCAAAATGGGCCTTTTGAAATACCCTGGGGTGTCTTCTTTAAAAAAAATGGTAGGCCTTTGATGGGGAAGTTTGAATTCTCAACCTGTCAAATGCCCAAAATGGGACATGGACCCAGCGTAAAAATTAAAAGTTTGAAACAGACCTGAAATTGCCGAGTCTCAAAGTTGCCCCTCCAACATCCACATATACCTGGGAAAGGTACACACGGGGGTATTGCTGTACTTAGACGACATAGCTGAGTGACATATGAAGCGTTATACTGCCGTAGCACACCTAAGGATTGTAAACTATGCAGTAAAATCTCAAAGTGTGTGCCAAAAAGGCAGAGAAAATGCTTACTACTACTAGACTTGGTACTCACTAGCGAAAAAATGATTCCACCCTAAGGTTCAAAATGGGCCTTTTGAAATACCCTGGGGTGTCTTCTTTAAAAAACGGTAGGCCTTTGTGGGGAAAGTTTGAATAAGCAACCTGCTATTAGAACCCAAAATGAGTCATGGACCTATAAAATTCTGTGAAAACTGAAATGGTCAGGTCTCCTATATGGCAGTGTAGCGTCAGGAAATACGAATAAAGGCATACATTGGGGGTATCATTTTACTCATAGGAGATAGCTCAGCATAATTTAGGTTGTTTGATCATATTGGAACATCTCAAATATACAAAATGCCCAGCACAAATGTAACGCATAAGTTAAAAATGCGAAAAACATTTTTTTTACCACAAACTTTGACATATAATGGTGAAAATATGGCGACATGTTAAGGCACAATATATGCCATATGAGATACCCTGGAGTGTCTACTTTCACAAATGGTAGGCCTTTTTGCGGTTTTTGAAACAGTCAAATGCTATAATTGCCCAAATTGAAACATAAGCCCTGCAAATCCGTCTCTCAAAATTCTACTCTAAAAACTGAAATGGTCAGGTCTCCTTTATGGCACTGTAACGTCACCAAATAGTGTCAAAGACATACATTGGGGGTATTGTTTTACTCAGAAGACTTAGCTGAGCATAATTAGGGGTGTTTGATCATAGTGGAACATATCAAATATACAAAATGCCCAGCACAAATGTAATGCTTAAGGAAAAAATGCGAAAAATATTTTTTTACCACAAACTTTGACATATAATGGCGAAAAAATGGCGACATGTTAAGGCCAGCCCCTAGAGCCCACTATAGTGGTCCTTTAATTTGTTGTAATTTGTATTCGCCCATTAATTTTTTGGACAAATAGACGGATTATCAAAAGTGTAGACAAAAATTTTTTTGTACGAAAACGAATGCTCAAGTCTAGTGATTTTCAAAACTTAAAATGTTCTGGTTGTTTGGTGATTTGTTACATTTAACTCCGTTTTAGAGGCATTGAATGTTAACTATGAGAAGCAATCATGCGCTCAAGTTTTTTAACATTCATTCTATGAAGATGTCTTACTCCCTGATAATTACTTTTCAGGGATGGATGGAATAAAGACATGATTATTTGGTCATTGTAGAATCAGTGTCCTATTTCATTGTTATCGGAAATCCATGACACCGTATCTTTCTTCAGCTTATTGTTATTATTTTATTTTGTAGGATGTTGTGGAGACACAGAAATAAGGAGCAAATTGCCTGGTACAAATTATGAAAGTACACTGTGTCTTCTGTTTGAAGACATTTTGCGACTACATTATCTGTGTTCTCACCAGTAGCTATGAGTCATGATTTTATTCTTTACTGAAGATATTGGGAAAGTATGGAAGTAGTGCCTATTGTAACACGTTTTTGCAAAACACTTAGACATTTTTATGTATCTATATTTTGACCTTTATATATATTTTTTTAATAAACAAAAATATAGTTTGAATACTATGTAAAAAATAGGTAGATTAGGCGCTCACTATATAATTAATAATAGTAGGCAGCACTAACCAATACAAGGAACCCCAACCTTGTAATGAAATGGCGTGAACAGAAAGAAAGAAGGAAACCGCGCCCTAAATATGAAGAGGTGTACAAATGATATACGTACACAATGGTAGTAGTGGTGGTCTCTATACAATTGACCTCAAAAGATAGAACATAAAAAAATAATAGTGCAGTAAATCAAATACAGTGGGTACGTGAATGGATACTTGAAATAATTCGCACTCACATTTCCCAGAGCTAACTAAGAGCTCAGCCGTTAGTACGCAGGGACGGAACAATCCCCGTCTAAGGATATGTGTGAAACAGTAGATGTCTTGGCCGCCTCAGGTAGATAATATGTAAAGAGACAGAGAGATCCAGATAGTGCAGTATATTCTGATAAATTTATTCATTTTATCAGAATATACTGCACTTTCTGGATCTCTCTGTCTCTTTACATATTATCTGTATTTGATTTACTGCACTATTATTTTTTATGTTCTATCTTTTGAGGTCAATTGTAAAGAGACCACCACTACTACCATTGTGTACGTATATCATTTGAATACCTCTTCATATTTAGGGCGCAGTTTCCTTCTTTCTTTCTGTTCATAGTTTGAATACTGTCTATACAAAAACCAAGTTAAGTGAAATTTTTTTTGTAAAAATCGAAAAAAAAAATTTTTTATTAAAATTAATAACACAAAACTTACCTAGATTTAAAAAAATATACAATATTTTTGTATTTCTTTTTATTAAATATTTGAAATCACAGATCTTTTACATTACAAAATAATATACTTTAAAGGAAAAAACTTAGAAAGAATGTGTGAGTGGTCGAACCAAGGCAGAGTGTATGCAAAGCCAGAAACCGCTTCCTTGTAGAAAATGTCCTTAAAGATTTCATTCAGTCAGGCCATCCAGTTTGAAGCACGCAAATATGAATACATGATTAACCCCTATTCTACTTTTTTGGTTTGCAAAAATTATAAGCATAACGTTTATTTAAAACATAGGATACAGGATGCAAGGCTAGCACATAAAGATATAGTATAAAATCATTAGTACATTTTATGCACAGATTATTTGCCAGACAAACTTAAAAATCTAAATTATGTAAATTTACACAATTTTTATTTTTCATTTATTCTTTAGCTATAGAAATAAACAAGGAATTAAACTTTTTAGGAACTATTGTGTCTTTTATCTTGCATTAAATACATTGGAGATGAAATATTAGCATAAAAGCAATAATACAATTTTTTTTATTTATACGGTAGTATAAAAAATAGATAAATAAAAAGGTCAAATATTGTAACTTTCTTATGGGCATTTGCAAGGACCCTCAAAATATTACTAGCAGTACAGCTTACTGAAAACTTGAACAGAACTTTAAAATGATGTCTGCATTTGAGCATAATGCCTACTTACATACAGTTAAATTATATATTTCTAAAATAAAGGTATTTAAAAAGTGCTATAGGAATCTATATCATTCTCTGCATTGCAGAGGGAAAACTTTAGAATGTAACCGAGCTGAATGTTGTACCTAATGCCATAAGCTGATGCAGGAAGAGTGATAATTACCCTCTGAAGGATCCCTCTGATAAAGGGCAATTTGAAGCAATGTATCCAAGTTAAGCAGAAATGTGGAGGAAACCAGAAAAAATAAAAAATAAACCTGCCATTTTCTATTTGCTGGAAGGAGTTAATGGCCAAAGGAGTACTAAAACTCAAAATGCTTGAAACAGCAAGAATGATAATTGCCACCTATAAGGTAGTACAAATGGTTGCCCTATAAGCGTCTCTCAAGATCTTGAGAAAACTCCATTGGGATTGAAACCATAATGTGACGTTAATTTCATAAAAATCGCTGCATCTCAATAAACCAGTGGATGCTCTCTGTTTTTGGACTGTAAGTGTGTATATATATATATGTAATCTATATACACTTTAAATCTTGATATATATACACAGTATCTCACAAAAGTCAGTACACCCCTCACATTTTTGTAAATATTTTATTATATCTTTTCATGTGACAACACTGAAGAAATGACACTCTGTTACAATGTAAAGTAGTAAGTGTACAGCCTGTTTAACAGTGTCAATTAGCTGTCCCCTCAAAATAACTCAACACACAGTCATTAATGTCTAAACCGTTGGCAACCAAAGTGAGTACTATAAGTATTTGGTCAAGTGTTTCCCAACCCAGTCCTCAAGGCACACCTACCAGTCCAGGATTTAAGGATTACCCAGTTTTGTCTAAGGTGTTTTTTCTTTTTTTTCTAAAAACACCTTAGACAAAACTGGGTAATCCTTAAATCCTGGATTGGTAGGTGTGCCTTGAGGACTGGGTTGGGAAACACTGCTCTAGGCTCCAATTCAGAACTTTAATAGATGCATAATTGCAGGTATTGGATGTTGAAATAATTTCTGATATGTAGTTGCATCAATTAATTGTGGCAAAATTTCCATACGATGGTGTATTCCTAAATTACAATCTCACCACCTTTGACTGCAGAACTGATGATTATATTTTTGTCCTTTGCTAGAGAGTTGATGAGTTCCAGTCATCTTTAGAGAAATTAAAATTCCAGGAAGTTTGTTGTTTCCGTATCTTGGTGGTTTCTTGTTGCACTGATCTCAGAAAGGCTTTAATAGTGCATTGGTTGGGTGTGGGACATCAGGGTTCTAGATCACTGCAACAAGAAACCACCAAGATACTGAACCAACCAAGTTTGTGTTATCAAACTGAAGCATTGGCTAAATATATAGCAATTTGTGTTATTTACCATTGAGGACCATTTTTATTTAGCGTATATATAAAGCAGGAATGGTGTTTTGAGAATGGTCTAATTCTAGCTTATTTCATTCATTAAGGTAGTCAGCAAACCGTAAAAACAATAATATAATTTATGTAATCTATATACACTTTGAATCTTGATATAAAAATTATATATAATATTGGGTATTCCATGTAATTATGTGGTAAGAAATGCTAGGAGCAGTTGTGATATGTAATAAAATACTAATAAAAGCAATCTTTCTAAACAATATTATCACAACACACCCAGTCTCCACTCCTTCAAAAAATCATTAAAAACCCATTTCTTCATAAAAGCGTGTCAATTAAGCTGTTAATAGCTCCCGACTGATTCCTCTTCTGCAACTGTCACTAGTCAAATACTATCCTTACCTTTTGTGTCATTTTACCCCACTTCCTCTAGCACGTAAGCTCATTGAGCAGGGCCCTCCACCCCTCTGTTCCTGTGTGTCCAACTTGTCTGGTTACAACTACATGTCTGTTCGTCCACCCACTGTAAAGCACTATGGAATTTGTTGGCGCTATATATATATAACAACATAATAATAATAATTATGCAATGATAGCTGTATTGGTAACAATTACAATAAATAAATACTATCCTTTAGGTACATGTAGTCCTTAACTTATATAGAGCTGTGGTCCTGGCACATACACAGCTCTGGATGGAGTCCTCTGTCAGGTGCACGTACAATCCTAGAAAGTTCTGTTCAGACTTCCATCAATGTCCTTGTATAAGTCCATTATTGCACAGACTTCTCCTTTCAGCCTTGCACATGCCAAAATGTCTTCTATACTCTGAGTATGCTCATTTTGTAATTCAATGTTTTTCTGTAGGCTTCTCAGCATACTGTATTCCATATCGAAACCTGTACGGCAGTGGTAGCAAGGGTAAATCTCTTCTGCCAATTTTTGTGAACATTTATCAAATATCAGTTGGCGGATATTAGTCATAACTATGCCACAACCAAGCATTCACATCCAAACCATGTATACCTGTTAGTGTTATCCTCATGGAGAAATAGTTAGTTCTTAATACCAGGGAATTGACGGATATTTTCCTAGGCTAGATAACCCAAATTTCTAAATCTCTCAGATACTCTCAAAGCTGTTGGAGTTCCCAGAAACTTTGTTAGAATCCATGGGCAATGTATTGACCAGTATTTCAATACTACAGTTTTATATTAAATTATGTTTTCGTGAGAACTAAATAAATACATGTTAGATACAAACGGTGATGTCCTGAATGACTCTGTCAGTGTCAGTGAGTGTGTGTGTGTATCTGTCAGTAAGCCGGTTAACCCCTTCTACAACTCCAGGCTGCCACCTGCACATATATATGTATTTATAAAGAATTCAATATAACGCGATAAAAAAGCTGAAATGTTTCAAATACAAAGTATTTAATTTGACTTCATGCATTTCCAAAAAAAGTTTGGAGACAAAAAAAAAAGTCAACATGACTATTGGAATAAAAAAAAAAAAAAAAAAGTATTTTGAAATTCCCTGTGCCATTGAAATATTTCACATTTTTGTTTAATTTTAATTTTTTGTAGATAGTTTTGTTAAGAACCTGTGAAATGAATATCATAATGCTGAAGGTTTTACACTAGACGTGGATTAATTTTGACATTAGTGCTAATTCAAAGCAACATTCTTCACTCTCGTAGCAAAATTGTTAGTTTAACACTACAGTGTTATGAATACATGTTTGTATATCTGACGCTATAGTGTTCCTTTAGCAAATATTTGTAAAGATCTGTAAGGAAATATATATATATATATATATATATATATATATATATATATATTAGTTGCTGTAAAACCTTTGAATCTTAATGGTATATAACAATATCTAGCAAACAGAAAATGTCCAGTTGGATACAGTATGCAGAGATTAGACAAGGTTTATTGACAATTGATTTTAGGAATATTATTGATATGTTTCGCATTTTATTACCTAATTCATATTCTTTCATTTAATTTCTCTCTCCTTTCCATTGCTTTCTGTTGAAATTAGAGCTTTGCCTAACATTATGTACTTAAATAGGTTATTATTTAATTTACCATTTTGCTTGTTGCTACAAATAAATATGTGAACACATTTTGAAAGGAAAGCTGAAAGATTTTACTTAGAACCACACTTGAAAAATTTAACAATATACAAAACCAAATTAATTCAAACAGACCCCTACATGTTGTCAAAACAACATATATGAGAAAGATGATTATAATGCTTTTAGTATTCCCAATATTAACATTATTGTTTTTGGTACTCCTCACCCAACTTAAAGTATAACACTTTTCTGTCTATTTTTCAACATTCTATCTTTCACCTTTATATTCACATTTTTGTACCAGGTTAAACCTAATCTTAGCTGACTAGACAATCAGCTAGTCAGATTATCTTTTCCTAAACGAAGTAAGCAGAGACATTTTGCCAGATTTCACAAGGCATATTGAACACATATTGTTCTCTAGTTCTGTAGATAACTGAAACGAACACTATAGTCACCCAGACAGCTTTTTCTCAATAAAGTGGTATTGGTGCAATGTCCCTATCCTCTTAATCTTCCAATGTAAAACTGACTGAGTAAAACCCGGCAAGCATTGATTCAATGCTTTCCTATAGGTCATTTTAAAAGTGGGCACAGTAATGTGCATTAGGTCCCCAATGATCCTCTATGAGTGGGAAGGCCAATATGTACCAGCTGAAAAATAACAGCAAGACGTTTCAGAAACACATGCACTTACACATTGGCCAAGTGGTACAGTAAGCCCAGACCATGTATTTATTGGGAACTTTCCTGCTTGTTTGTACAAAGAAATTATCAGTTTCATTGAGTCACAGATTGACTGACTATTTCCTTCTAATCTTTTAAATAGTTTTCTTCACAATTGACTGTCACTGAATAGTCCTCAATCTGTAACATGTTAATGTTAAATGAGAATAAACTGAAGATTCATATAAAAACACCTAATGGGCCCCAGTATTGAGAAATGGTAGTTGTGATTCAGTTTTACAAATAGTATCCTACTAGATTAAGAATACACATTATGCATTACATCTTATTTCTTAAGTAGAGTGTATTAAATGAGCATGAGTGATTCAGAAATCAAGTTAATATGCAGTTATAGTTCCATCAATAACATAACTGAATGAGCTGTCAAACTGTTATTGCTCTTGCTAAGGTTCCATTCACAATTGAATAGAAACTATTTCTCCTTTGATAAAAAACAATCCAAAAAAACGGATCGTTAAGCCAGTGCTGCACGTCCTTCCCCTCAGGGCCGGCGCAACCTGATGCTTCCTGATGGGCTGCCTGCCCATGTCTGGGGCTGCAGTGCTGGGTGCCTCCGAAGCTGTGCTAGGTAAGGCAGAGCAGGCCCCTGCTTACCTTGATGGCAGGTGCCTGCTCTGCCAACAAATGCCAGTGACCGTCCGGAGGAGAGGGGGAAGGAGAAGCCTGGCGGCGAGGGAAGTTGTTCTTGCCACCTCTCACTCCTCCCTCATGCACCCTCTGTGATGCCGGGAGCCAGAATATGACTTCATTACGGCCTCGTCATACTAAACAGCGGGTGGGAGGAGTGAGGAACTGCCCCACACTGGACCCCAGTCAGGTGAGTGTTTTACTGTCAGTGAGTGTGTGTGTGTGTGTGTATCTGTCAGTGAGTGTCTGCCTGTGTGTGTGTCTTTCAGTGAGTGTTCCATTTCTAAACTCAGCTTTCGTCCAACTTTCGCAGTCACAAGGTGTCTTGGAAAAAAATGCCACAATCTGTGTTATCTTCTACAATGTAAAATAAGATAGAGCAACAGGAAACATACGGTTTCTTTATCAGAGTCAATATTTTCTGTTGTATTTTATTACATGACATAGAGCAAGTTTGAAAGCTTTTACTTTAGTTTTACAGATATGACTTAATGGGGATTGCACAGATTAACCTATTCTTTGTATGAATTAATTCACAAATATGTCCAGTAGTCAGGGCAGGTCCAAATAGTGACCCTATTTTATGTACTCTTTATATGAGTGTATCACTAGCTCTACAGCAGTAGCACAATGCACATTGATGTGCACATTGCGTGGTTGTATCTTGGAGCTCCGTAGCATTTAAATGAACAATAATCTGTGTTGTGTATCCGTAAATCACAGAGCTTCACCTTATTAAACCTTATAGTATTACGCAATGTGCATGCTTGTGTCACAGAGCTCCACTGCAATAAAAAAAAAAAAATATGTGCCTTACAGAGCCACACAACTCTAAACTTCACAGTATGTCTTTTATTTGTGAAAGTAACACATACATTCAAACTTTACTATTGTTTTTACAAATCAATGTATTTTAATACATTTTGAACTGAACAATGGTAGTGAGAATTAAAAATCCCATTTACAATGCCATACTAGCAAAAAAAACCTTTACCTATATTCATAAATGTCTGCTCTCTTTAAGGTTCCAAGAAATTTCTTTATAAATGTACATGAGGTGGTACCGCACCCCACATTTTGGCAGCATATTTCTCCAACCACATCTAACATATACTGGAGGTGCATAGAGGCACTGGCACCAATATCCATTTATAGTGAGATTGTCCTCAGCTGAGTGTTCAAAAGATTGTATCTTCCCTATTCGATATCTATATCAAATGTGAAAACATTTTTCTGGATGCTTGAATTACAGCCTTATGTTGGTTTGGCTCAACAGAATTTTAGTACCGAAAAACTGATTCAGGAAGCAAATGAGACAGACCAAAAAGGGTGCGAAAATAGGACCATGTAATGTAAAATATATTCATATAATATTATGCATATATTTTGCTGGCACTGATAGGGGCTGTTTGGTTCACAGATTCGCTGAGAAGAAGTAACCAACAAAGGAAAAAATAATATATAAATATTGATTTTTTTATATACTGCTCCTCCTTTTTCCTTCTATTGGTCAACTCTTGATCAGTGAATAATATCCACATTTACTGACTGTTCCTAGCCATCAATTATCTTTTTTTTGGCCCATTAGTCATCTGTTTGTTTGGCACCACGGGTGGAATTAACATACCAAAATGAACATGCATGGCAATTATGCATTTCTTTAGGTTTATGATTCAAGTACATTTTTGCACGAAGTTTGAGAATTTAACCAATTATTCAATTGCTCCAAATTCAGACTAATTGCTCTTCAGACTCAAATGAATGTCCAAGTTTTGCCCTAATCCCTCTTCGTTGGTGACAAGGCACTCCACAAAACATTGGGCATTCTGTGCATTTATAAATGTGCCCTCTTTAGCGTGTATGTTCATTCAATCAAGGCTCTTACCACGTCTTCTGATATGTCAATCTTGTTTCTTTGTTGGTTTTTGCGTTTATTTTTTAAATCTTTTTTTTCGGAACAATTCGTATTATTGTTACCGAACGATAGACAAAATAGTTTACAAATCTTCAATGCTTGAAAGCCCAATCGTGTCTAAATGCAAATTACAAAACCATAGAAACAGCACATCTCCATAGTATATGATATATTAAAGTGTTCATTTTCCAGAACATAACATTATTAATCATATACAAGAAATTGCAGATATTTACTAGTGAATGTGTGCGGGGGGGCAGAGAGAGAGACTTAAAAGCAAAAAACTAAATCTCCAGTACCGGGATAAGGAGGACAAGGGAGTATTCAGGGGGACCGGGCAATTTGCATGTTTTAATTACCAATTATACAGTGATGTGGTTTAAGTTTGTGCTTTGTAAATCAAATATAATATTGATAATATGAGCATTGTCCTATGATTTACCAACCTTTAACCAGGCAATTATATATGTGATAAAATTGACTTGTTGTCCACTTAGATCATCCTCACTAAATTTCAGCCTGTAAAAGTTATAATTTGTGTATTTTTTGTTTTATTGATTGAGTGAATTATAATCGCCATTCAGGGCATTTTTTCCCCCATAATTTTTATTTAATACAGAAAGGAGTGTATTTTTGGTTATATTGTTTACGTCACTAAAATAATTTATTCTGTTAATGATGGCACTATTTGTTCAGCGATATGCAGGTTTATAAACTAGGCATTCTGTTCATATTCTATGATCACTATGTATAAATAAAATGTTACGTTCTTTCAGTAGAGTACCCATGGTAGGTAAGCTTACTCTGTCAGTGCTCATCACTATCAACCAAAAGGATGAGATATATTAATAAAATAATTAATAATGCAAAACCAGTCAACAATATCCTCCTAGAGTAAAGTCATTTGTAGAGCCAATAAAAATGCTTTAGGGATTGTAAAAACTTTCCAATATCCACATCGTGTGTATATCAAAATGGTTTAAAATATGAAGAGGCGCTCCACTCTTCTTCAATCTCGGGGTACTTTGCAGTGGAAAAAAATGATGAATATTCAGCCAGTTTAATTTGGCACAGTTGGATCAGTCCTTTTTTTGCAAAGAATCTCATGGCAACAGTGAAATTTATTTGAAAATAGCTCAAGATAAATGGCAGCCAAGCTGTAACTAAATGTAAACTAACGGCAACTGAACTTAATTACTATAAATTATGCAGCTAAAGTAAAACTAAGTTTGGGGTAAAATGTAGATACTATTTAGTTTTGGGGTATCGTTATATAGGGTAAATGTCAGTTGGGGATAAAGGTAGGTTGACAAAGGGTTATGGGAGTTTAGGATTTGGTTGCAATTCCAATGGAATTTAAATTTGTAGTCTCTCATGTCAGGAGTTAATGGTGTAATAATAATAAAGTGCGGCATTCATTTTGCTATGTAAATTCTTTGAGTGTCAGAGTTATTAATAACAATTTAATTATTAGATTTCAGATTTAAGACTGGAAGATTAATATTTCCCATAAACTGAATTGTTCTCTGAGAGGCAGGAAATTACAGTATTCAAATTTACCATTACATGTGGGATTCATTAATACTTCACATTCTTTCACAGGTCAGTGAAGCAGAATATCCGTGATTGTGGTTAAAGAAATCGGCAAAATATGAATGGAAATATAAAGACAGGGGATGGTGCAATTAGTGAAATGCCAACTGAGATTTGAAAAGCATTCTGCATCACTTCCTTAGAATATTTATTTTATGAAGATACGAGGGAGAATTCTGAAGGTGAATAACCACTTGCACCAAGTTAAAGTAAAATAGTAATTGGTTTTTCTTTTAACTATTATGGTCCAGGTTTGTATGAATACGATATAATTTGTTATATATATATATATATTTATTACAAGATACAAACTTTATCTGTTTTTTACATCTATATATATTTGTGTTCGGGGCATTCTCATATGATATAGAATATGATGGTTGTAGCGATGTAGCTTTAGGAATAATCGGTTGAGGTGTGCCGAAACCGACGTATGCTGTAGGCCTGTAAAAAGTGGGCTTACATAGAGGAAATATGAACAATGGGAGTGGAAGGTGGGGCTATTCGTCTGACCCACAAAGGTAAGTAGGGAAAGGGGGGAGTCCCTTTTGTAGGTCTATAGCCCCTCCCACAACTTCAGGCCTTACCTTCCAATATACAGTATCTCACAAAAGTGAGTACACCCCACACATTTTTGTAAATATTTTATTATATCTTTTCATGTGACAACACTGAAGAAATGAATGACACTCTGCTACAATGTAAAGTAGTAAGTGTACAGCCCGCATAACAGTGTAAATTTGCTGTCCCCTCAAAATAACTCAGCACTCAATAACTAGTACACCCCTAGGTGGAAATGTCCAAATTGGGCCCAAAGGGTCAATATTTGGTGTGGCCACCATTATTTTCCAGCACTGCCTTAACCCCCATGGGCATGGAGTTCACCAGAGCTTCACAGGTTGCCACTGGAGTCCTCTTACACTCCTCCATTAAGACATCACGGAGCTGGTGGATGTTAGAGACCTTGCTCTCCCCCACCTTCCGTTTGAGGATGTCCCAAAGATGTTCAATAGGGTTTAGGTCAGGAGACATGCTTGGCCAGTCCATCACCTTTACCTTCAGCTTCTTTAGCAAGGCAGTGGTCGTCAATGGGAACTGGGACAATCATGTGT
This sequence comes from Pelobates fuscus, assembly GCF_036172605.1. Classification (NCBI taxonomy): domain Eukaryota; kingdom Metazoa; phylum Chordata; class Amphibia; order Anura; family Pelobatidae; genus Pelobates; species Pelobates fuscus. Next base: position 112,842,549 of record NC_086321.1, on the reverse strand, counting down.
ATCTATATTAGGTATGAAGCACTGGCTTGTAGATCACTCATCTAACCAATCAAGTTAATGGAAGTCAATTTGCATGAGGATCCCATTAATATGAATAGGTGAAACTCTGCACATGTACATTAATTTCTGATGACATGAGAGCCGGATTACCCATAATGCAACTTAGGCAGCAGCCTAGAACGTGTTCTCAGATGGAGACCTGCTGGGACTAGAGCACCAGCTCTAGTTTTGAGAGGGACCTCCTTGAGAGCTTTTGACCTCTCTGCTCAGCTCTTTGCCCCCTCACCAACTTGAAGCAGTGCAGGTGTGCGGCAAGCAGCTTTACTGAATGCCAGGAGCAAACACGCTCTGCCAGGACTCACTAGATGGTACTAGAGCTTCCTATTCCTATATGAAATAGAATATAGAACTTAGAATTCCTATATACTCGCCCCCTGCACATAGCACATGGTCCCTAACAGAGGCCACACAGAGCAAGATTGCTCCTAGGACTCTAACTGCAATACAATTTATATGGTAGAAGGGGAGATTTAAAGCAAAAGAAAGAGGAAATAGTGTTGGAATGGGGATATGGAGATTTGTGAAAAGCAGTAAGGGGGATATGGGTATTTCTGAAATCTGGAAATGGGAAATATGTACAGTATATACTCATCTATAAGTCGATCTAGTCTATAAGTAGAGTGCAGTTTTTTGACCAACAATTGTGAAATATGCTATGACTCGTGGATAAGTGAAGCGTACGTGTTCCCTTATTTGAACCTTGTTTCGTCTGATGTCCCCTTGCATTAAAATGGAATTGTTCCCCTTCTGTTCGGTTACCAAACAGACTCTGTGTAGTTCCTTTTGTTAACACCTCGTAATCACTGACCACTCCTGGCTGTTAACCACAAACAAGCATTCCCTGGGTGTTCAAAGAATTGGCGGCCATCTTGTCTCTCAAACGCGATACACGGTCATCGATGGCATGGATCTCTGAGTTGGCTGTGCAAGCCCGCGAACCCCGATAAAATCTGTAGCCCTGTCCATTCGACTTCCCGACTAGCTAGGAGAATGGCGTACGGGAATCAACATTGCCCCGCATTCAATGTACAAATTTTTATTGAAACTAGCACTGACCCGTGGATAAGTCGACTCTGCATTTTAAAATGAAGTCTCCGACTAAAATGTCTTGACTTATACATGAGTATATACGGTAGGTTGTGAAGTGGTAGAAGGGGGGTATGGTGATTTGTGAATTGTGGGAAGGGGGATATAGAGATTGTAAAAAGGGAGACTAGTGGGATATGGTCCCCTCCCAAATGGTGCACTGGACCACTTCTGGTCATATATATGTATATATATAAATATGCATGCCACCCAGGAATCTAGGAGAGGGCCCCAATCTGACATTCTGCCAAGGGCAACCTTAATCTTGCTCTGGATGATATGCATCTATGTGAACTTCTCCTCCTACAGAATGTACTTATTGAATAATAATCCATGAACATTCCTTGAAGCTATCAGGGATTGCTGGAGGCAGATCGGATCCTGAGAAACATCCACGAGAGAGACACAGTGAAACACTGAACCACAAGCCTGTACCAGCGGACTACAGGCACCACAACCATTTCAATGATATGAAGAGGTTATGGTACCTAACGTGTCTTTTTAAAGTTACTTATAGAAAAATTGTCCATTGACTATCACAGATATGCAATAATTTGTCAAATGTAATTTGTGCAAAGTGTGAGAAGTGATCTGTGATGGATTTGACAGAGACTGTGATGTGAGCTCAGTGTAGGAATGTGGCACTAATGCATTATGTAATTATCATACCTTTTATGAAAAAAACATTAACATGCCAAGATGGATTAAACAACGTAGAGTGTGTAGACACGAGTTTAGCATTCACAATGTCTCTTTTCTGACTAACTATTCGTCAAAAAACTACTCTGCAATAATTTGCAGGATATGTGATAATTATAAACTGCTTTGATAATGTGAATTACAATGTGGTTGTAAAGGTCTAAAAATAAAATACGTGGCTACATGTGTCTAAAAATAAAATGTGGTTACAGATGTTAGAAACAAAAGCTCTTGAAATGTACTTATTATTTTTATTGATTATGATTTGAAAAGCACCAACACAATCTGCAACATACAATGGCATTTTAATGTTTTATAGAATGACTTCGTGCATAATGTGTGCATTAAATTATCTCCAGATTGTCCTCTTAATATTGGAAAGCACTACAGAGTAAGTGCTATATAAATGCCAATGATTGTTTTTGTGGATATATATATATATTTATTAAAGACAGTATAATGACTAGCACAAAGGTGCATCAGGAAATTAATATACATTTAGAAGTCCTTGAACAAAGGGAGTTGCTAATGCATTGTAGACATTCAGATGAGATGGAGCCATTAGTATAAAAGACATGACGACAAGAAAAATGTATGCAATATAAGTTATTTATTCGTCTGAAATCCTTACATATCAAGTATTGGTTGGAATGCATTTAAATGAAAACTGTGGCTTTTTTAACCCCTTAAGGACAGAGCTTCAGAAGCTTGTCTTTCACTTAATGACAACGGCATTTTTTGAATTTTTTGCTATTTGCGTTCAACTGCAATTTGCATTTTACTAATTTATTGCACCGACACATATTATATACCGTTTTTTAAAGGACAGAAAGGGCTTTAATTTGATGTAACACATATATATATAAATGCTTATTTATTATAAAAAAAATACAGAAATATGCAAAAAAATGAATTTTTGTGTGTTTTTTTTACAGTTTTTGCAATAATAATGTGTACATAATTAGTGCAGGTTAAGGAAAGTAATTAAAAATAAATTCATTTAGTTGTTCTGAATTATAGAATATATAATGTGTCTGGGATTTTAAGTTTTTTTTGGTAGTTACAGGTCACAAAGCACAAGGAGTAAAATAAACTTTTTATGTGGAGCGATTTTAGAATTTGGTATGTTTGTCTTGTAAGCCTAATAGCCATAAAAGAAAACAAAATTGCCACACAAAAGTATATATTTATATAAAGTAGACACCACAGGCTATTTACCTAAGGTTGTTTTGACACTTTCTACGTAGCCATTTTACCGCCAACCTCTGCTAAATATTGGAGTAAAATTGTGTTTTTTGGGGGTTTTCGCACACAAACTTATAACAAAGAACTTCTCATGTGTATTTTGTAAAGTTGGTGTGTGCTATTCCTGTACAAAGTTTTATTATGTGTTCAGTTACTTCTGCTGAGTGCAACGGTACCCCCATTGTATGTCTTTGTCACTATTTCGTGAAGCTACAGTGCCATATAGGAGACCTGTCCTTTTCAGTATTCACAGTAGAATTTTGAGAGACGGATTTAATGAGCCTATGCTTCCATTTGGGGTATTATAGTAGTTTGACTGTTCAAAAAAACCCCACAAAGGCCTACCATTTGTAAAAGTAGACACTCCAGGGTATCTCATAAGGTGCATATTGTGCCTTAACATGCCCCCATTTTTTTACCATTACATGCCAAAGTATGTGGTAAAAAATAATTTTGTGCATATTTTACATACGGATTGCATTTTTGCTGGGCATTTTGTATATTTCATGTGTGCCACTAAGTTCAAACCCCCCAAATTATGCTCAGCTAAGTCTTCTGAGTAAAAGGACACCCCCATTGTATGTCTATGGCACTATTTCGTGAAGCTACAGTGCCATACAGGAGACCTGTCCTTTTCAGTATTCACAGTAGAATTTTGAGAGACGGATTTAATGAGCCTATGCTTCCATTTGGGGTATTATAACAGTTTGACTGTTCAAAACACCCCACAAAGGCCTACCATTTGTAAAAGAAGACACTCCAGGGTATCTCATAAGGTGCATATTGTGCCTTAACATGCCCCCATTTTTTTACCATTACATGCCAAAGTATGTGGTAAAAAATAATTTTGTGCATTTTTTACATACGGATTGCATTTTTGCTGGGCATTTTGTATATTTCATGTGTGCCACTAAGTTCAAACCCCCCAAATTATGCTCAGCTAAGTCGTCTGAGTAAAAGGACACCCCCATTGTATGTCTATGGCACTATTTTGTGAAGCTACAGTGCCATATAGGAGACCAAGCCATATCAGTTTTGACCGAACTTTGAATTTTGACGCCGGGCCTATGTGCAATTTCCAAGCATCTTTGCAGGTTTTAAATTCAAACTACCCCACAAAGGCCTACCATTTCTTAAAGTAGACACCCCAGGGTATTTCAAAAGGCATATTTTGAACCTTAGCGTGGGATAAGCGTTTTTTTCTGCCTTTTTGACACACAAAGTGAGTTTGCACAGTATATTTTGCAAACCATATGTGTACTACCACTGTATAATACTTCATATTTTGCTCAGCTATGTCTGCTGAGTACAAAAATACCCCCGTATGTACCTTTGCCAGGTATATGTGGACATCGGAGGGGCACATTTGGGACACAGCCATTCCATTTTTTTTCAAATTTTGAATTTTTACGCTGTGCCCATGTCCCATTTTAGAGTATTTTACCAGGCTATATAATCCAAATACCCCATAAAGCCATACCATTTCTTAAAGAAGACATCCCAGGGTATTTCAAAAGGCATATTTTGAACCTTAGCGTGGGATCATTTTTCCGCTAGCTTGTACCAGGTGTAGTGGTAATAAGCGTTTTTTCTGCCTTTTTGACACACAAAGTGAGTTTGCACAGTATATTTTGCAAACCTTATGTGTACTACCACTGTATAATACTTCATATGTTGCTCAGCTATGTCTGCTGAGTACAAAAATACCCCCGTATGTACCTTTGCCAGGTATATGTGGACATCGGAGGGGCACATTTGGGACACAGCCATTCCATTTTTTTTCAAACTTTAAATTTTTACGCTGTGCCCATGTCCCATTTTAGAGTATTTTACCAGGCTATATAAACCAAATACCCCATAAAGCCATACCATTTCTTAAAGAAGACATCCCAGGGTATTTCAAAAGGCATATTTTGAACCTTAGCGTGGGATCATTTTTCCGCTAGCTTGTACCAGGTGTAGTGGTAATGAGCGTTATTAAATGTATTTTTTTACTTTTTAAAACTTTTTTTACTTTTTAAAACTATTTTTTAAACTTTTGTTTTGATTATTCATTTTTTTAAAGTTTCCTAAACTTTCGTAAAACTTTTTTTTACAGATTTAACATTTTTCTAAGCTTTTTTTTTATGTTAACCCCTAACTAGCAGTAAGCAGCACTAACAGTAAATTCCCCATTTTCCCATAACTCCCACCCACCCCAGCTAGCAAAATATTTAATTATACAATATTTAAATTAGTTAATTAAATAAATTTAACCCCTGAGGGTTAAAAAATAAATAAAAGTTAATCGTCAGGGGTTAAAAAAAAAAATTAGAACAGTATAATACTGTGATCTGTATTTTGATCACTGTAGGCAGTGATCGACTGGCAGGGAAGGGGTTAATTTTTATTTGGACTGGGTAAAGGGTTTATTTTTTTAAATTTTTTACTTAAATGTTATTAAAACTTTTTTTTTAACTTAATTTTTTAACTTTTTAAAGCTTATTTTTAAACTTTTTTTAACGTTAACCCCTAGTTAGCGTAATACTAAATCCCCCAATTCCCCACTAACTTCCACCCTCCCCAGCTAGCTAAATTTATAATTTTAAAATATTTAAATTAATTAATAAATTAAATTGAACCCCTGAGGGTTAAAAAAAAAAAGAATTAACCCTCAGGGGTTAAAAAAAAATCAGATCTTAGTAAAATGTAATCCCTGCCAATTGATCACTGTAGTCAGTGATCAATTGGCAGGGAAGGGGTTAATTTTTTTATTAAAATGGGTAAAGGGAGGGTAAAGGGGGGTGGGATTTTAATTTTACTATGTTTTCTTTCCACCAGGGGGCAGGATCACTGAAGATCCGTCTCCCTGCACTTCACACAGAACCAGGAAGTGCAGGGAGGCGGAGGTGAGTATAGAGAGCACATGTGCCCGCTCTGGCATGCTGTCAGAGCGGGCACATGTACTCTGACAGCCCGATCCGGTGCTCCCGGTTTGCCTCTAATGCAGAGGCAGACCGGAGCACCATTAACCCCGCGATCGCCGCGATTGCGGCGATCTGGGGTTAATTTTAACGGGTGACGGACGAGGTCCGTCACTCGTCATTAACGCATTCCCCTGAGTGACGGACCTTGTCCGTCACTCGTCGTTAAGGGGTTAAAAATATGAAATCAAGACATAAACTATTTAAAGGGACACTATAGGCATTCAGACCACATCTGCTCACTGAAGTGGCCTGGGAACAGTGTCCCAGGTCCCTTAACCCTGAGCAAGTAAAAATACAATAATTTCCTGCCTTCTGGGCTCTTTTGACTTTTGATGTCCTCACGCTATGTATGTCCAGTGTCACCAAAAACCCCATAGAAAAAACCCCATAGCATTAAAAATGCTTTCCTTTGGGGAAATCCTAATGCCGAGGGACATCAGTGCTGGACCCAGATAAGTGACAGAAGGGGTTTTTAACAGATTTTGACGGAGGGAGAAGATAAAATGCCAGGAAAATGAGTTTGTTTTCCTGACACTATAGTTTCCCTTTAAATAACAAAATATATTAAAAAATATAGTTGTGTTATTCAGAGAAGTGGGTGGAAGCTCTTGCTTTAACATCAAATGTCTGCCTGTCATTATTTCTTTCCTTTTTTGCTATTGATGAGAATATCTGTTAGTCATCAAATAATTTTCTTTACATATTTTTCTTTCAATAAATCAGAAACTCTGTCTTTGGCAGTAAATCTCACATTTGTAATTCTTCTGCTGTACCTACAACCTCACACAGGAAGTGTGTGAGATCTCTCAGCCAATCAGAATTATTCCATACCTATATATGGAAAGATGACAGGGCATGAATGTGTGTATAAGAGTGAAAAACTAAATTGCGCATGTGCATGGTTTTCGTTTCACTTGAACATAAGATCCACATTTATATATATTATTTGTGGAAGTCACATTTAATTGCATTCGAAAATAACGTTCAGCAGAAAGAAAATGTTCTCTTTAAAAAAAAAAAAAACATGCATCATGCAAAAAATAATAATTTAAATTTTTTTTTTTTTTTTTTTGCTCAATGCTCCATTATTTTTGGTGCCTTGATTCCATTTCACAAAATGTTGAGATTTTTTTCCTTTTTTTAAATGTAGAAATACATTGAAATATGCCTTAATTTGTATATTCACAGCACTGTGCTATCTCTGTTACCACAATACATTCCTGCCTTGGGAGATAATTAAAGATTATAGGTGAGCAGAGAGGTGCTCATTAGGAGAGAGCCTTTGATCTGGGTGTTACAGATTTTTTCCTTTGGGGAAATCTCGAAATTGTGTATGTTTGCTGACTACTGTGAAACAAAGTCTGTGACATAAACAAACCCCTGCTGATAGTACATTAACTCATTAAGAGCCAATATCAATCTGTGTCGCCATACCAATCTGATCCTAAGAGACTCTGCTCAAACATCTAGTGCCCTACTCATTTTTATTTACCAGCATTGATAAAGGTATAGTGATGTACCGAATGGTTCGCTGGCGAATAGTTCCTGGCGAACATAGTGTGTTCACGTTCGCAGCGGTGGGCGAACACATGCGCGCTTCGATCCGCCCCCTATTCGTCATCATTGAGTAAACCTTGACCCTGTACCTCACGGTCAGCAGACACATTCCAGCCAATCAGCAGCACACCCTCCCTAGCAGACCCTCCCACCTCCTGGAAAGCATCCATTTTAGATTCATTTGGAAGCTGCATAAATTTTTTTTCTATTTTTTTTTTTTTATTTTTTTTTTATTATTTTTTTTATTTTTTTTTTTTAATTCTTTATTTTTGTAGTGTATGGAGGTATAACAAATGAGCATGTGGTACCCCAACGGCATTCCTCATGCTTTTCAAGTAACAATTGTAACAATAGGTTATATGTTAATACCCTAGTCTGCGCGGAGCCCTCCATGGGTGAAGATGGATAAAAAAATTTTTTGCGCTCGTGTTTTTTATTTTATTTTTAAGTTTCGACGGGTATGATGGCTTTTTATTTGGCCTTTTTTGGGGCTGAAGAATGAAGATTTTAGAAAAAAGAAGACGTTGAATAGTAAGTTGAATTTTACTTTACAGGGTAGTAATTTTATTCCCCCCTCACTATTTTTTAGTGGGGACCCCTAGTCACCTTTGATGGGGGAGGGGGGGATATTCATTTAGGGCCCCCACCCGCCACTCTACACACACTCTACACACACTATACACACTCTACAGACACTGCATACACTCTACACACACTGCAATCACTGCACACACTCTACACACACTGTACACACTATACACACTATGCACACACTGCATACACTATGCACACACTATACACACACACTACACACTGCACACAATATACAAACACTACACACACTGCATACACACTGCACACACTATACACACTGCACACACTATACACACACTGCACACACTATACACACACTGCACACACTACATGCACTACACACACTGCATACACACTATACACACACACTATACACACACTGCATACACTATACACACACTGCACTAACTATACACACACTGCACACACTGCATACACCCTATACACACACTGCATACACACTATATACACACTATACACACTGCACACACACTATACACACACTGCATACACACTATACACACACTACACACACTATACACACACTATACACACAATATAGACACACACTGTACACACTATACACACACTGTACACACTATGCACACACTGCATACACTATGCACACACTATACACACTGCACACACTATACACACACTACATACACTGCATACACACTGCACACAATATACACACACTGCATACACACTGCACACACTATACACACTGCACACACTATACACACACTGCACACACTATGCACACACTGCATACACTATATACACACTGCATTAACTATACACACACTGCACACACTATACACACACTGCATACACCCTATACACACACTGCATACACACTATACACACACTGCATACACACTATATACACACTATACACACTGCACACACTATACACACACTGCATACACACTATACACACACTGCACCCACTCTACACACACTACACACACTATACACACACTATACACACACACTGTACACACTATACACACACTGTACACACTATACACACACTGCACACACTGCACACACACTGCATACACTATGCACACTCTACACACACTGCATACACACTGCACACACTGCATACACTATACACACACTGCACTAACTATACACACACTGCACACACTATACACACACTGCATACACCCTATACACACACTGCATACACACTATACACACACTGCATACACACTATATACACACTATACACACTGCACACACTATACACACACTGTATACACACTATACACACACTGCACACACTATACACACACACTATACACACACACTATACACACAATATACACACACACTGTACACACTATACACACACTGTACACACTATACACGCACTGCATACACACTGCACACACTGCATACACTATACACACACTGCACTAACTATACACACACTGCACACACCCTATACACACACTGCATACACACTATACACACACTGCATACACACTAAATACACACTATACACACTGCACACACTATACACACACTGCATACACACTATACACACACTGCACACACTATACACACACTATACACACAATATACACACACACTGTACACACTATACACACACTGTACACACTATGCACACACTGCATACACTATGCACACACTATACACACACACTACACGCACTGCACACAATATACACACACTATACACACTGCACACACTATACACACTGCACACACTATACACACACTGCATACACTACATGCACTACACACACTGAATACACACTATACACACACACTATACACACACTGCATACACTATGCACACACTGCACACTCTATACACACACTGCGCACACTATACACACAGTACACACACTGCACACACTATACACACACTGCACACACTATACACACACTATGCACACACACTATACACACAATATACACACACTGTACACACTATACACACACTGCATACACATACATTTAAAAAAAATTGCAGTTGCTTTTTACATTTCAAAGTTGGGGAGGGGGGTGCCAAATAAAGAATCCGCCCCGTGTGCCAAATGCTCCAGGTACGCCCCTGTATAGAGGGGAGCCATGTTACTCTGTATATAGAAAGGAGCCATGTTTACACTGTATATAGAGGGAGCCATGTTACTCTGTATATAGAGAGGAGCCATGTTTACACTGTATATAGAGGGGAGCCATGTTACTCTGTATATAGAGGGGAGCCATGTTACACTGTATATAGAGGGAGCCATGTTTACACTGTATATAGAGGGAGCCATGTTTACACGGTATATAGAGGGAAGCCATGTTACTCTGTATATAGAGGGAGCCATGTTACTCTGTATATAGAGGGAGCCATGTTATTCTGTATATAGAGGGAGCCATGTTTACACAGTATATAGAGGGAAGCCATGTTACTCTGTATATAGAGAGGAGCCATGTTTACACTGTATATAGAGGGAGCCATGTTACTCTGTATATAGAGAGGAGCCATGTTTACACTATATATAGAGGGGAGCCATGTTACTCTGTATATAGAGAGGAGCCATGTTTACACTGTATATAGAGGGAGTCATGTTACTCTGTATATAGAGAGGAGCCATGTTTACACTGTATATAGAGGGGAGCCATGTTACTCTGTATATAGAGGGGAGCCATGTTACTCTGTATATAGAGGGGAGCCATGTTGCACTGTATATAGAAGGGAGCCATGTTACTCTGTATATAGAGGGGAGCCATGTTACTCTGTATATAGAGGGAGCCATGTTTACTCTGTATATAGAGGGAGCCATGTTACTATCTGAGGTGGTTAACTATGATTGGCCCTGGCATGTTTGTTAGTTTGGTCTGCATGGTTGTCTGGCATGAATAAAAGTAGCATATTTCAACTATATTAGTAGTTAGACTAGTTTGCACTAAAACATGTGCAAATGGGGAGTTTGCGGTTGTGCAAATGGACTGTTTGCGGTTATTTGCGGTGCGTTAAACGTTCGGTCTGTCACTGTGAAGCGGGTGTAACCCTTACACTACCTGATCGATACAACATCATACCTGATGTTTTAAAGCACGTTATTCCAAACAATTTAGGCATGTTAGGTGATTTATGCCCTTTATGGATTAAAACCAGACTCTGCATCAACTATGTAATTTTCCATGGGAGTTTTGCCATGGATCTCCCTCCGGCATGCCACAGTCCAGGTGTTAGTCCCATGGAAACAACTTTTCCATCACTTTTGTGGCCAGAAAGAGTCCCTGTGGGTTTTAAAATTCGCCTGCCCATTGAAGTCAATGGCGGTTCGCACGGTTTGCCAGTTCGCAAACGTTTGCGGAAGTTCCCGTTCGCCGTTCGCGAACCGAAAATTTCGTGTTCGCGACATCACTATAAAGGTATAAGGGCAGAAGAATTGGAAGTAAAATAATTGTTAAAGAGAGAGTCTACACTGTCCCCTCACCATATTGTTAATGCGAAATTTACTATATCAATTTTCCATATTTGAGTGCCAGTAATAGGCTTAGCACATTAGCTGATGGTTTGACATACAATTGGACAGTTCCTATAGCTTACTAGTACCATAATCATTACAACAGGATGTAGTAGTTATGGTGCTTAGCGCTGCTCCTTTAATTATCTATTCCTGTCAGCCATACCCCTTCCATTTCAGTTATGTTATTATATTTGCTATGATAAAAGCGATGATCAAGTTAATTGGCCTCAGACCTGTATTGAAGGTACGTTTTAGTCTTTTTGTTCTTTTTTCTCCTCTCAGGGGGGAGGGGATGACGGCATGGGTTACTCTAAAGAAAAACAGTGTCTTACTAAAACACTTTTTTTTTTGGTTGGCGTAACCCCTATTAAATAAGTGCCTTTGTATGTTGGGATGAAGGGCTCTCACTCCCTGTCCCAATTCTGTTTGATACTTATCTGCTAGGCAGGGTAGCAAGCTTTATTTAGTAAAATTATTGAAACTACAACGGTAAGCACATCATGTTTGCCTTTCTTTTTCTTGCTCCTTCTCTCTGTGCTTGTTATTTACTTGTTGAAATGAAAAGGCTGCTCTATTTCTGAGAACTCATTGCTTTATTTGTCTCTACTTCATTTCTAATGTACCAGTTACTTAAAATGTTGGAATCTCCCAGCTTCCACTGGCTTGGTTTAGTTGTGGGACAATAATGAATACTTTCTGCTGCCTGTTAAAACAAGAAGGAATTTGTCACTATTGTGCTCATGAGCTTTCCACTTTCCCAAATTATAGAGCAGGTTTACAAAACAAGTAAGGTAAATGTCATGTGTGTTTATAACATTTATTGTTAGTTTGTAGCAGTCATTTCAGCGTGGTGTGCCAAATGCATGGTGGTGTATCATAATGTAGTACATCTTTATCTACAGATAAATATCCAGCATTTCTTAAACATGAAACTACATTATTGTAATTTCATACACAGTAACTTTAAATGTACTTTATACAGGCATTTATCATTTTTAAACTCGACAAAAATCACCGAAAGAATTATTTAACCAACAAGTTTTAGCAAATTAAATCAGAATGTCAAAATTCTGGCTACAATAGCCAAACTGAGACAGGAGTTGGGGTGTGGAATTGTTTATCAAATAAGCTATAGTAAGCAAGCCCCAGTTTTGCCATTTGGACTGAAATCTCTAAAATTGTCTGTGTTGATAACCCTGTAAGAATTCTTATTTGTTGAACATCTTTGGTATTATTTGATGTGCTGAGATATGTTTAGATGCTATCAATATATTCTTTGTTTCAAATAAATGTAATTTTAATGTAATTTTTCAATCAAAAAGTGTTCAGTAGTGAAGTGGTTATGGCTTAAACTGTGACGATTTTACTTTATCTTTAAATTCTTTTTATTAGCAGTATCAAAAAGAGAATACATTTAATACATCAATCATCTCATTTTACAAATATTTTTCGACATACAAAAACATCCTACATAAAACTTGCTCGAGGTTTGTAAACATGTCCTGGGTTTTCTTAGTCTAACCGTGATATCTAAGCTCTGGGTCCTATCTCTTACTTCGTTATTACACGTTTATCTAATTAATCTAGCCATTTTGTGTATGCTATACTATTTCTCCTTGCTTTTGGGCTAGTCCAATCAAAACCTATTTTCATCTTCAGCTGATATCTCATTAGCTCTGTTAGTTCTAATAAAGTAGGTATATTTCTCAATTTCCATTTTCTAGCAATTAATATATTAGATGCAATGAGTACATGTGTAATTAAGATCACATTTCCCCCCCACAATTTTGATCTATTATATGCAATAAGGCAAATTCCGATGTGTTTTTTATTACTGTTATTCCCATGTTTCTCAAAAGTATAAAACTAGATTCCAAAATTATTTTATCATAGGACAATCCCACCATATATGGGTATATTTTGCTTTATGACTATTAACATCTCCAGCAGATATCAAGTTTTTCTGGGTATATTGCTTTTAATTTGGTGGGGACCATATACCATCGGTTCATTACCTTGAATAGGTTCTCCTGTAAATTTATACTGTGGATAAACATATTAGCAGTATTCAAGGCATTGAGCCCCGTTTCAGTGGATATAGTAGTTTTTAAATCTTCATCCCATGCCTTTATTGTCGGAATTCTAGTTATTGTTTGTGTTTGGATTAGAATCTTGTTACATACTGAAAGTGCATTATCTACCTTTTGCCAATTAAATTGATAGTCAATCTTACGTATTAGATTATCTTGTCTCTTACATAATGATTGATTTAAATATTTTTTTATCCGTGAACAGGTAAAAATTTCTTTATTTTGTATGTTAAATTCCTGGACCAGTAATGTATCTATTTTATCAATTCCCACCTTGGACCAGCTCTTTAAGGACAGATCTTTAACATTGTGTTATATTAATTCTAAGTCTAATGATCTTAAGATTGTATTCTTTATACTTTGTTACTTTTTAGCTTATTCCATCTTTTGACCAAGTTATTTATGATTACATTTTGCATAGATTTTATATCGTGAGATACCTGTGTATTGTTCCACCACAAAAGCCGGGATAAGCTTTTTTTTATTGGATATCTCACATTCCATTTTATACCATGCCTCTGGGAAATTATTTTAATTATGTATCATTTGGATGTGGTATAGCGAATTTGCTTCATAGTACTTTTCAATAGAGGATAGACCAAGCCCTCCTTTTTTTTTTTAAGTTAAAATCTTAGAACTAGCTCGAGGCTTCTTATCTGCCCAAAAAGACAAGAAAAAACGTGAGCCCAAGCTGTAGGACAGCTTCAGGAGCACTGGGGAAGGGTGCTGCAGGGACGATTCTGACTGATACGGCAAACTTAAAAAATCAACTTTATTATGGGCACCATAACCACTGTATGGTCCCAGACAAATATATACATATAGAGAAAGGAAACTTAATATACCACAACCACTATGAACCAAATGGGGAAAGCAATATAGAATAGGCTGAACCTATAGAAAGATATAGAGAGCCTATACATGGAGCTAGTTGAACCTGTAAGGACCAGCCCTGCTGTATACTGCCTTTCAGTGGAGTCACTCTATATGGAGAGGCTGAAGGTGTATACGCTTAGGCTAGGTATCAGGTACTAAACAGCGCAGAAATATGTTCTTTGTGGCAACTGCCTATATGACAGGGATAAATGAGTGTGTAGGAAAGGAGACAACAGTAAATCTTGTTTTCAACTGTCAAAAGTAAAGACAAATAAGTCAATGGGACCTGATGGAATACACCCAAAGCTATTAAAAGAGCTTAGTGGTGTACTAGCAAAACCATTAACAGATTTATTTAACCAATCATTGATAACAGGAGTAGTCCCAGAAGATTGGAAGTTGGCGAATGTTGTGCCCATTCACAAGAAAGGTAATAGGGAGGAATCAGGCAACTATTTCAGTAGTGGGGAAAGTGATGGAAACCATGTTAAAGGATAGGATTGTTGAACATCTAAAAATACATGGATTTCAAGATCAGAGACAACATGGGTTTACTTCAGGGAGATCATGCCAAACTAATCTTATTGATTTTTTTGATTGGGTAACTAAAATTATAGATCAGGGTGGTGCAGTAGACATTGCTTACCTAGATTTCAGTAAGGCTTTTGACACTGTTGCACATAAAAGGCTTATCAATAAACTGCAATCTTTAAGTTTGGATTCCAATATTGTTGAATGGGTAAAGCAGTGGCTGAGTGACAAGCAACAGAGGGTTGTAGTCAATGGAGTATATTGGAAGCTTGGGCTTGTCACCAGTGGGGTACCTCAGGGATCTGTACTTGGACCCATTCTCTTTAATATTTTTATTAGTGATATTGCAGAAGGTCTTGATGGTAAGGTATGTCTTTTTGCTGATGATACTAAGATATGTAACAGGGTTGATGTTCCAGGAGGGATAAGCCAAATGGCTAATGATTTAGGTAAACTAGAAAAATGGTCAGAGTTGTGGCAACTGACATTTAATGTGGATAAGTGCAAGATAATGCATCTTGGACGTAAAAACCCAAGGGCAGAGTACAGAATATTTGATAGAGTCCTAACCTCAACATCTGAGGAAAGGGATTTAGGGGTGATTATTTCTGATGACTTAAAGCGGCACTGTCATGCCGAACTTAGCTTTCCTCAATCTCTTCCTCTTCTCCCCCTCTCTCGGGATCTGTTATTCTTTTCTTCCTGTCTTCTTTAGTTTTCTTTAAAATCATAAGACAAAGTAGGGACTCTGTCTTATGGAGGATTCCTCCGCTTGACCAGCTCTGACCAGCGGAGGAGCAAAGTGTGCTTCATTTCCGCTGGTCAGACCAATTTTCCCATGATCCCTAGCTTTCCTCCCAGTTCCCACAATGCTTCCTGTCAGTATTGCCGAACGTCCTGTCACTTAGACAGAACGCCGGCAAAACTGCCGAATTGCATCCTAACAGAATGAGCACTGTTTCTCCATTGGTGTTAGGATGCAATTCGGTACTTTGTTCGGATCGGAATTTCATTCAAATGAATGAAACTCCGATCCTATTCATTGCTGTGGCTGCATCTTGCAGCCGCTTAGTAGATAACTCCCTAATTCCCACGGTATCAGGGAGCTATCTACTAAAAGGCTGAAAGACCTGAATTGGTCTTTCAGCCAAATTTACTAACACTAAGTAAAAATGACTTGGTATTAGTAAATAATATGCCCCTACTCGCTATACCGCGAGTAGGGGCATGTCTAGTAAGCAGTGAGCAGCCACTGTAAAAAAATAAAATAAAAAATATTTTAAGTAAAATAAGGGAGGGAGACCTATTGTCCCCCCCCCCCCGGCCCCCACCCCTGAGCGGTGGGTGGGGGCCATAAAGATAATGAGGGGGGGGAACCTACTGTCCTCCCCCCCGGCCCCCACCCCTGGGTGGCGGGTGGGGGCCATAATGGTAATAAAGGGGGGGGGACCTACTGTCCTCCCCCCCGGCCCCCACCCCTGGGCGGCGGGTGGGGGCCATGATAGTAGTAGGGAGGGGGGGGGGACCTACTGTCCTCCCCCCCGGCCCCCACCCCTGGCCGGCGGGTGGGGGCCATAATGGTAATAAGAGGGGGGGGACCTACTGTCCTCCCCCCCGGCCCCCACCCCTGGGTGGCAGGTGGGGGCCATAATGGTAATAAGAGGGGGGGGACCTACTGTCCTCCCCCCCCCGGCCCCCACCCCTGGGCGGCAGGTGGGGGCCATAATAGTAGTAGGGGGGGGACCTACTGTCCTCCCCCCCGGCCCCCACCCCTGGCCGGCGGGTGGGGGCCATAATGGTAATAAGAGGGGGGGGGACCTACTGTCCTCCCCCCCCCGGCCCCCACCCCTGGGGGGCGGGTGGGGGCCATAATAGTAGTAGGGGGGGACCTACTGTCCTTCCCCCCCCCCGGCCCCCACCCATGGATTTCAAGCCATCCAATCACAGTGCTCTGTGTCATTTTACAAGTGTGGGAAAATTCCAAAGAACTTTCCCACGCTTGTAAAATGACACAGAGCACTGTGATTGGATGGATTTCAAGCCATCCAATCACAGTGCTCTGTGTCATTTTACAAGCGTGGGAAAATTCCAAAGAACTTTCCCACGCTTGTAAAATGACACAGAGCACTGGGATTGGATGGCTTGAAATCCATCCAATCACAGTGCTCTGTGTCATTTTACAAGCGTGGGAAAATTCCAAAGAACTTTCCCACGCTTGTAAAATGACACAGAGCACTGTGATTGGATGGATTTCAAGCCATCCAATCACAGTGCTCTGTGTCATTTTACAAGCGTGGGAAAATTCCAAAGAACTTTCCCACGCTTGTAAAATGACAAAGAGCACTCTGATTGGCTTAAACCCACCAATCAGAGTGTTCTTAGGCTAATTGCAGGGCGGGGCAAGGCTTTATAAGCCTTGCCCCGCCCTGCGGAGCTCAGTCTGCGCGGAGCCCTCCATGGGTGAAGATGGATTATTTTTTTGTGCGCTCGGGTTTTTTCTTTTTCGTCGGGTTTTTTTTTTGCGCTCGGGTTTTTTATTTTATTTTTAGTTCGACGGCTATGATGGTTTTTTATTTGGCCTTTTTTGGGGCTGAAAATGATGAAGATTTTAGAAAAAAGAAGACGTCGAATGGTAAGTTTAATTTTACTTTACAGGTTAGCAATTTTATTCCCCCCTCACTATTTTTTAGGGTGAGGGGGGTATGTAGGGGCATTTTTTATTTGGGTGGGGGGTGGGTGACTAGGGGCTTGGGCACCCCTAGTCACCTTGATGGGGGGGGGGAATTTACTTAGTGCCCCCACCCGCCGCCCAGGGGTGGGGGCGGGGGGAGGACAGTAGGTCCCCCCCCATTATCGTTATGGCCCCCACCCGCCGCCCAGGGGTGGGGGCCGGGGGGGAGGACAGTAGGTCCCCCCCCTTTTACCATTAGGGCCCCCACCCGCCGCCCAGGGGTGGGGGTCGGGGGCTGGAGGACAGTAGGTCCCCCCCCTTATTACTATTATGGCCCCCACCCGCCGCCCAGGGGTGGGGGCCGGGGGGGAGGACAGTAGGTCCCCCCCCTATTACTATTATGGCCCCCACCTGCCGCCCAGGGGTGGGGGCCGGGGGGTGGAGGACAGTAGGTCCCCCCCCCCTTATTACTATTATGGCCCCCACCCGCCGCCCAGGGGTGGGGGTCGGGGGCTGGAGGACAGTAGGTTCCCCCCCCCTTATTACTATTATGGCCCCCACCCGCCGCCCAGGGGTGGGGGCCGGGGGGGAGGACAGTAGGTCCCCCCCCTATTACTATTATGGCCCCCACCCGCCGCCCAGGGGTGGGGGCCGGGGGGTGGAGGACAGTAGGTCCCCCCCCCTTATTACTATTATGGCCCCCACCCGCCGCCCAGGGGTGGGGGCCTGAGGGGAGGACAGTAGGTCCCCCCTCATTCCCATTATGGCCCCCACCCGCCGTCCAGGGGTGGGGGCCGGCGGGGGAGGACAGTAGGTCCCCCGTCCCCCCCTTATTACCCTTTTTTTTTTTTTCACAGTGAGCAGCCACAGGCTGCTCACTGTTTAGTGGACATGCCCCTACTCGCGATATAGCGAGTAGGGGCATTGGGGAGATTTTAATCTCCCTTGTGCTATTATGGGGGTCATATTGACCCCCATAGAGTGAGGAGGGGACCTGGGGGGGCTTATGAAGTGGTGGGGAGCACTGCTCCCTGCCGCTTCTGTCTTTACATATTGCAAGGAGGGAGCTGCGTGCCGGTAGCTCCCTCCTTGTAATAAACCGAACAAACAAACAAACACTGATACACAGTGTTAGTTTGTTCGTCTGACTTTTTCTATTCATTCATTCGTCTGTCTGATGAATGAATGAATAGGTGAAATTCCCGTTCGCATGTCCAGGTGTTTCACTGGGCATGTGCGGGAATCTCACAGTCTGTGTAGTGTGGGCAGATGACGTGTCCCACAGGGACTTCACCTACCCACACAAAGATGGCGGCGCCCTGAATATAGATCGGGGCAGAAAATAAAGAATAAAAAATAGGTAATGTGGGGGGCATAGGGGCATTTGGGGGTGACTAGGGGGTCGATTGGATGTAGTTGAGGCGGGAGGGGGGTTAAAAAAAAAACGGAATTCGGCATGACAGTGCCGCTTTAAAGGTAGGCAGACAATGTAATAGAGCAGCAGGACATGCTAGCAGAATGCTTGGTTGTGTAGGGAGAGGTATTAGCAGTAGAAAGAGGGAAGTGTCAGGGCTCCGCGGGCAGCGGTGAGGGGAGGCTGCAATCCTCTCGCAGCACTCACCCTCGGTCCGTCGCCGCCCGCGGTCCCCTCTCCCCTTACCGATAAGCGAGCGGCGTCCTCTCCTCTTGACACGCCGCTCGCGTCCTCCTCTCCTCCTCCCAGCGGCAGCATGTCTAACGCTGCACGCTGGGAGCCGGCACTATTATCTAAGCGCCGGGGTCACTCACGTGACCCGGCGTTAAAGCTACAGTGCAACAAACACAGTGGGGGGTATAGATATCCCCCACGTGTGTTTGTTAATACTGATTGGTGGTTAGCCAATCAGGATTCAGGCTAGGATTTAAATACTTACCTTTCCTGTCTATCTGTGCCCTGTTGTGGTCTTTGCGTTATAGTATTGATTCTGAACGTGTGCTTTCTGGTTACGTACTCTCTGGCTTGTTATACTGACTTTGTGACTTTCTCCTACCCTTTGACCTCGGCTTGTTTCTCGTTATTCTGTTTTCTGGTTCCCCTTACTCGGCTTGTCTCCTGACTATTCTGTGTGTGCTTAGCCCGGCCACTCTAAGGACCGGTACTGCACACTTTCTGTGTGTGTGTCTGTGTGTGTGTTAGCGTGTTGGGTTCCCCGAATCGTGACAGGAAGTGCTCATGCCATTGTACAGAACACTGGTGAGACCTCACTTGGAGTACTGTACACAGTACTGGAGACCGTATCTTCAGAAGGATATTGATACCTTAGAGAGAGTTCAGAGAAGCGCTACTAAACTGGTTCATGGAGTGCAGGATAAAACTTACCAAGAAAGGTTAAAGGATCTTAACATGTATAGCTTGGAGGAAAGACGAGACAGGGGGGATATGATAGAAACATTTAAATACATAAAGGGAATCAACACAGTAAAGGAGGAGACCATATTTAAAAGAAGAAAAACTACCACAACAAGAGGACATAGTCTTAAATACAAGAGGACAAAGGTTTAAAAATAATATCAGGAAGTATTACTTTACTGATAGGGTAGTGGATGCATGGATTAGCCTTCCAGCTGAAGTGGTAGAGGTTAACACAGTAAAGGAGTTTAAGCATGCGTGGGACAGGCATAAGGCTATCCTAACTATAAGATAAGGCCAGGGACTATCTTATAGTCATACCTTACCATCAAGACCTTCTGCAATATCACTAATAAAAATATTAAAGAGAATGGGTCCAAGTACATATCCCTGAGGTACTCCACTGGTGACAAGCCCAAGCTTCGAATATACTCCATTGACTACAACCCTCTGTTGCTTGTCACTCAGCCACTGCTTTACCCATTCAACAATATTGGAATCCAAACTCAAAGATTGCAGTTTATTGATAAGCCTTTTATGTGCAACAGTGTCAAAAGCCTTACTGAAATCTAGGTAAGCAATGTCTACTGCACCACCCTGATCTATAATTTTAGTTACCCAATCAAAAAAATCAATAAGATTAGTTTGGCATGATCTCCCTAAAGTAAACCCATGTTGTCTCTGATCTTGAAATCCATGTGTTTTTAGATGTTCAACAATCCTATCCTTTAACATGGTTTCCATCCAAGTATTCCAAGTATTTAGAAAATTGGGCAGACAAGGTGGGCCGAATGGTTCTTATCTGCCGTCACATTCTATGTTTCTATGTTTCTATGTTTCTATCAAGTGGATGGCCAGATGCGTGTGCATCATTTACCTGGGGAAAAGATGTCAGGAGGATGCACTATGGGAAGAAGGCAATCATCTGGATGTTACTTTAACACATACCACCTACCTAGAGATTGTTGCAGACCTGGTAAACCCCTTCATGGTAATGGTATTCCCTGATGGCAGTGGCCTCTTTCAGGAGAATCATACATTCTGCCACACTGCAACAATTGTTCAGAAATAAATTAAGGAACATGACAAAGAGTTCAAGGTGTTGCCTTGGCCTCCAAATTGCCAAAGCCTTAATCCGATTGAGCATCTGTGGGATATGCTGGATCCATGGAGTTGCTATCTCTTGCAGAACTTACAGAATCTGCTGCTAATGACATGATGCCAGATACAACAGGACCTGTTCAGAGGTCTTGTGCAGTCCATGCCACAACACATCAGAGCTACATGATATTAGGCAGGTGGTTTTAATGTTGTGGCTAATCAGTGTAAGTAAAATTGTATGTGGCTAGCTTATTAGCTAGGTCGATAGTTTATTAATTAGTTGACAGATAATAAATACATGCATTATTTATTACTATAGAAAAATGCAGTATTTTGGGCTAAAATGGCTGTGCGAAATAAAAAAGAAATCCCCTGTTTGAAATGCCATTGGATGTCTACGTTTTTAAAATGAATATTTTTCTGGGATTTGTTTTAAATCAGTGGGTTGCTTAACGATGTCAAGAATCCGGTGAAGTAAGGAAACTACGTGGCTCACACCCAAATCTGTTTTTGTAGAATTAGGATAATCTGAGAGAGCTATGCATAACCATTGTTAAACTTGGGTAAATTTGGATATTTCAGTACACTGAGACACACAACTGCAGCTACAGTACGAAATTTGAAAAATACATAATGTTAATACCCATTTGTCTTTACTAAGCTTGGACACAAACTCTGTACGCAAACTCCCGATCAAAAATGTGGGATGTGTGTTATTACATGACAAATTTACAATATTGCATCAACATAGGCACTTATGGCACTGCCAAAACAAAGAGGGACTTTTGATGCTGCCAGACTGAAACAAGGAGACTGTGTTAAACATGGACAGAAAACAAAAACATTTAATTTCCTCTTAATAATGTTGCCGGTTAAGATGGGGACTTTGGGTGCTGAATAGGTGGATTATTGGCACCATAAATACCACAATAAATGGTAGGTACTATGGCGCTTGTAGCTCGCTTTTTATTTTATTTTTTATTGAGAAAGAGTGCACATACACAGAAAGGCATGAAGCAATGCAATACTAGTACTACAATATACTGTATATATAATTATATGTACATATGGGAAAAAAATCTACTCATGTATAGATTTCACATCTGGATGATACACACAAGCATTCTAAGCATATATAATAACATTCCAAATACCTTCCTCTCTCTGGGGTTTTAGATTTTTTTTTGTTTTTTTTAATTCTTTCTTTTATTGAGAGGTTAATGCATCGTACAAAATGAGGAGGTATACTGTGAAACATGAATTTTGTCAATAATAAGAGTCTAGCCATTACACATACCATAACATATGAAAAACAGGATATGCCAGAGGTGTTAAACAAAAGTTGTATTGCAAGAAAGTTCGCCTCTTTTAGAGAGTTGGAAGGCAAAAGACATTCGTCTTCTCATAAAGTTTCCATTTAAGTTAACCCCTCTTTGTGAATTTTAGTACATGACTAGATGTAGGTAGGTCAGCTTACCCACGGTTAATATGATTCGCTATGAAAAACAATGAAAGCAACAACAAGTAATGAGTTGTTTGGGAGTTTGCTGTATGTAGATCTCTACATGGTGTATGCTTGATACGGTGTGTGTTCCTATAGTTCCGCAATGTTGTGCTGACCGGG
The DNA here is from genome assembly GCF_036172605.1 of Pelobates fuscus. Lineage (NCBI taxonomy): Eukaryota > Metazoa > Chordata > Amphibia > Anura > Pelobatidae > Pelobates > Pelobates fuscus. The sequence continues at coordinate 112,819,555 of NC_086321.1, read as the reverse complement.
TATCTGCAAGGGTTTTGCCGGGGGTCACCATCTTATGTTGCAAGTGCTGCTGTCTGTTATATTAGTGTGCGAGTTATTTCATTGTGTGGAAGGCAACGAAGTCGGCTGTGTGAGTGATGTGTGCCATAGGGATGGGGAATAGTGTTTGGTGCCTCCGGCGCTCGTATTTACCCCTTACCTATGGGGGTAGAGGGGGGGTTGGGGGGAGTGAGTTGTTAGAGAACATGCATTATCAAAACTGCAGATAACTATTAAACAGTTTTTAAAGCTACTGTCCATTATGTTGTGGTTTTCTCCGTGCCCTCATCTTTTAGTTAAGTGCACAGGGTTGGTGCTTCTGGTGCAGAGTCTATGTTACCGAGTCCTGGACCCTAGTTGGCACAAAGGGTGTTACATTTGCGACGTCCCACCGGTGGGTGTTTGAGTGTCGTGCTGGAGCCTCCGCGTCCCTCTCGAGGCCAAGTGCTGCAAGGAAGTTAGGGGCGTCCGATGGTGATGCTGCTGTGTGCATCTTCCCGTCCTTGAGGACTTTTAGCATGCGTGATGCGGACCAGTGGTAAGCCACCCCAGCTTCTTGTAGCTTCCCAGTTATGGGTTGCATGGCCTTTCTCCAGAGTAACGTGGATCGGGTGACATCTTGGAAGAAAGTGAGGTGGTGATTCTCAAAGTCCATGGGGGCCTTGTCTTGGAGGGCTTTCATGAGCCTTTGTTTGTCCATGAAGGATTGGCATTTCAGTATAATGTCTCTCGGTGTGCTTGATGGGGTTCGTGGTGACCTGTTGACCCTATATGCCCCATCCATCTGGAGAAGTTTGGCCTGTTTGGTGGGGAGGACTGAAGAAAGTGTCAGCCGTCTTAGAAAGTGTGGCAATTCCTCTGTGGACACTGTGTCAGAGACTCCTCGGATTTTAATATTTAGTCTTCTGCTCCTGTCATCTAAGGTGTCCACTCTGTGGGTCAGGAAGTTGTGCGAGGTTTGTAGTTGTTTCACCGTGTCTCCCAGGGTTGCCAGGCCTTGCTTGAGGTCATTTACATCTTCCTCATTGGCCTGAATGCGGTCCGTGACTGCTTGGACCTCTGTTTTTACTAAGGCGATGTCTGCATCAAACAGTAGCCTGATTCTGTCATAGAGGTCTGATATATCCTGTTTGGTAGCAGGTGTCTGCTTGTGGGTCTCACCTGTCGCGGACTCAGTGGTGGGTTGCGTGGTTTCAGGCCTGTATTCTGTTTCGCTCCCCTCCCCCTCCTCAGAGGCTTCTCTGTTAGCTGAGGTAGCGGAGTGCTCAACTGGCCTAGACCTCGTGCATTTGAGGAGTGCCCCGATGTCTCTAGCCTCCTGTGGTGGCGCCAATTGTGATTTCTGAGTTTTCCGACCCATAGTTGTGGTATTGGTGTCGTTCAGGTAGGGGGTAAAACATTTGCGCCAGTCCGCCAGGGGCTCGCCGTATAATGGCGTGGCCTTCAGGCTTCCAGGCCTAGACCTCCGTCGGGTCCGACGGGATGGCGCGGGAGTCGTTCCGAACTGAAAGGGCATGAACGGGATCAGTGGGGATTCCCCTACTCGTGGCAAGGACTGTTTTTCGGTTAGTAGCTGGTAGTTTTGCAGTTTCGATTGATTTTGACAGTTTTTGCACGGAGCAGTAAAGTATGGCGTCTGAGCTGTAGCTGTGCCAGGCCCCGCCCCCTCGGTTTTAGATTTTTAACCTTTTAACATACATCAACAATTTTGCTTGGAAAAATGATAAACACGAAACAAATTAAATAAAAACCGTCAACCCAGACAAACCGATAAGACAGAAACACTAATCGAGTACTAAACACCACCAGAGAAATAACGTTACCAAATACAAGCAAAGAGAAAAGGAAAAGGGAATCAAAGAAAGGATGACAGAGAAGGATGATGGAAAAAGGAAAGAAAAAACTAGGTGCTGAACGTTTTTAAAATATCGAAGAAAAATAGAAGACCAAGGGACAGAGGAATAGAGAACAAAAGTAATAACGTTTACATTAGTATATTTATCTCTTTTCCTCTCTCGGTATTTCTTCACAACAATGTTGTTTTTACAACCAACTCTAGCCCACGGCAAGTATTCATGTGGACTCATGGAACTGAGTCACAGAATTTAAGGTGTCTCGTTATTTTTCACATTTTATTGTATGTGTTTTAAAGGAAAAGTAACAAAGTAGTAAACAAAAGGGTTAACCTGTTACAGGAGCTATAATATGTGTCTCTTCTTTGTTTCTGTTACTGTGTAGACAAGATCTATAAATATACATATGACGTTTTCTTGGGTTTGAGTCTGCATCAGGATACATGCATTTCAACTGGTAATCAGTTAATCTCTCTAGTATGAGATAAAAGTCAGGAGAGTGTTCTAATCTCAGTTCAATTATCTGATGCCTGGTTTGTAGCAAGGTAAATAAAGAAATCTGTTAGATCTGGATAATAAATAAATAATAATAAATAATAATTAAAACCAGTTCACATTGTGTGTATTAACATGCACATCTGTGATGCATTTTCACAATAAGGCTGACATTGCTGTGAGAGACTGTCTCACAAGTAATACTATGCTGGAAATCTGTTTTTGAGATTTGTTGGGATTTTCTGTATTTTACGGACAAATTCAAAATTTCAGATTCCATCTCATGTATTGTGACGAGAGCAATCTCGCCACATTGCATTGGAGAAGCCTGGCTGCCCGCCTGCTGCCTTTGGACTATGGCCCTGGGAGATTGGGCCCTTTAAAAACAGTATTCGGCCATACCAGAGTGTATGTCACTCATTCTGGCCCTTTAAATACAGTGGGGTCATTTGGTACTTGCCCTGTGTGAGCTGTGGTAACCCAGATAGCTATGCCATGGAGCCTATTCGTGTGATTAAAGACTTTGGCTCCATGGCGATTATACTGTTTCTGTGTCACCATGTGCATAATGGAGTCTGGCCTTTGTCCTAGGAGATAATTGAATTACTTCATTAATTATCTCCAGGGCAGGGAGGAGGAAACCAAGATGCATGGTGGGAAAGTATTGTGGCTGTGTGTACGAAAATGATACATGTCTGTCTGCTGTTTCAGTCTTCCATCTGGTCCCCTAGGGGAGTGTCCACCAGGTGGGAGACCTGCATAAATACAGGGGCAGGTAGCCCTGAATAAACAGACCACTGCTTGACCTTCAACACGGAGCCTCGTCTCGTTCTTGGGGGGATTCACTGTATGCTGATAGGGACTGACTGCCAAGAGTGTAAGCCGCTTGGGAGCTTTTCCTGTTCGTCTGCTAGCAGCAATTCGTGAGGTTCCAGTTCGGGAGTTTGGAGTGCTACCTTATTCCCTTGTATGCAGTTCGGGAGTTTGGTGCATTCACCTATATCCAATTCGTGAGTTTTGGTGCTTTTACAGTAGCTGTGCCTTTTTGTGAAAAGGGGATTATCGCCTAAACTGATTTTTCCCCTTTTCTGCTGAAACGGTCCGTAACAATTGGTGGCAGCGGTGGGATATGCCAGGAAGGCAGTGTGAAGTACAGGGAGAGCAGTGTCCTCCCTCCCCAGCGGCAGGCTGAGTTACAGGGGGCAGAGGTAGTTGTTCCTGCCCCCCAGCAGCAGAGTGATATGCCAGGAGGGCAATGTGAAGTGCAGGGAGAGGAGAGCAGCGTCCTCCCTCCCCAGCAGCAGGCTGAGTTACAGGGGGCAGAGGTAGTTGTTCCTGCCCCCCAGCAGCAGAGTGGTATGCCAGGAAGGCAGTGGGAAATACAGGGAGAGGAGAGCAGTGTCCTCCCTCCCCAGCGGCAGTGTTATTTGCCGGGAATTGGGAGCCCTGTCTCCAGTCCCCAGCGGCGGATCCGTAATGTGCAGGGAATAGAGAGCCCAGTCTCCTTTCCCCAGCGGCAGAGTGTTCTATTGGGAGAGGAGCCTGTTACCCCCTCTCCCCAGCGGCAGGGGGAGACTGTAAGCCCCCCACCGGTGCAGATGGGACCGTGGTCTCTGCACTTACCACACAGGGGGTAGGGATGGTCGGTCCTGCCCCCCCACGACAGGGCTGTTTAGCCAAAGGGGAGACAGTCGGTCTCCAGCAGCAGAGCTGTGTAACTAAAGGGGAGACAGTCGGTCTCCAGCAGCAGAGCAGTGCAGCTAAAGGGGAGACAGTCGGTCTCCAGCAACCAGGCTTCAACCAGACTACTCCCGTGGTGGTGCTGGCATCAGGGCAGAGTACCGCTGGTCTCTGCCCACTCAGCAACCCACCAGGGCAGCCTACCAGTCCCCCACACAGCCGTGGTGAGGCACCTGGACATGGACAGATTTCTCCTCTACCCAGGTGTTGTGACCAGTTGTTGTGGGTGGGCTGTATTGCTGTTTCTGTTTTGTGGGTGGGCTGCTGGACTGACAGGGGCACTGACCGGCAGGAGGTCAGATACCCTGTTGGTCTGTTTGGAAAAGGGGAGAGATGTGACGAGAGCAATCTCGCCACATTGCATTGGAGAAGCCTGGCTGCCCGCCTGCTGCCTTTGGACTATGGCCCTGGGAGATTGGGCCCTTTAAAAACAGTATTCGGCCATACCAGAGTGTATGTCACTCATTCTGGCCCTTTAAATACAGTGGGGTCATTTGGTACTTGCCCTGTGTGAGCTGTGGTAACCCAGATAGCTATGCCATGGAGCCTATTCGTGTGATTAAAGACTTTGGCTCCATGGCGATTAAACTGTATTCGGTTGGTCTGAGTGCCATTCACCTAATAATGTGCACTCAGACCTGAGCTATCTGGGGATATGTGAAATGTCTGTGTGTTATGTGTAAAATGTGACTTTGTGTATTTTAAGGTGTTTTATGTCGTTTTGCAACCATGTGGTTAATGGAGTCTGCCTCTAGTCCTAGATAATCGGATTACTTCCCCCCATTGTCTCCAGGATAGAGGGCCCTGTAAAACCATGCTTCCAGAAGGTCAAATGCACATTTGTACTAACTTTTGAACCCCTGGTCCAATTCGTATGATTTTTGAGTATGTTGTTCCCCTGAATGGATTGATTGTGAATATGTATTTTTATGCGAATGTGATGTATATTTTGGGAGTTATGAATGTTGTGTAAAAACTGTATTTTCCCTACGTATGATAATTGTATTTTCCTGTGTGTACAGATAATTAGTTTACAGGTAGAGGGGAGGGCTATGTGTGGGATGTAACTATTGTGTGATTGGTTAATGTACGTTACTGTGTGTGTCCCTCCCCTTCATGGGAGCACCTAATAAAAAGGGCTGCAAGCTAGCAGCCAGAGAGTTCTATTTTTACCCTCAACTTGAGTCCTGTCTCTTATTGGGGGAATCTGCTATAAGGGATTGCTATGCTAGGCATATTCCCTTGCTATAATCACTGAGCTCTTGCAAGAGCTTGTTCCTGCTTCGTTCTGAAGGGAGATAGCTGCAGCCTGCGGTGCTTATGGTGTCTGGTGGAGTGCCTGGAGTCCTCTGAAAGCGCTAGGAGCATCCATTAACGGAGGTACCCAGTCGGGGTGCCAGGTGATCCGTTACATGTATATTTTATTTTGATTACTATTACGAATTTACCTGTTATACCAAGTTGCCAGACTAAATTTCAAATACGCTCCAAACATTCTGCTAGCAACATGATCGAATTTCTACTTTTTAATGTATTTATTTATTTTCAAATGTTTTATTTACGAAGATCAAAATATGCTGTTTTATTATAATAATGTAAAATATAAAACAACAACATAATGAAAAATAATTAAAGTTTTTATCAATATTCCATCAGCTTTTGGATCAAGCTGGGCCCTGCTCTATGTGCTCAAAAAAGATTTGAAAATACTATCCAAGTAATAAGCAAGGATAATAATAGGTAATGCTGCCAAAGTCAAAGGGCCACAGGAACACCAAAAACAGTCTTAGTTCAATATCAGTATTTTGGTTTTGCATTATTTTGTAGTCTTTATTTTTAAATATAAACATGTTACATACAAGAAACAAGAGCAGAGTTACACATAACAAAAAAAGATTTTAGGTTCTTATCATCAACCATTTAATTTTAAATTACAAGTATAGACAGAATGCAATGAGACCAATGTGTCCCAATAGTATTTCATATGTCCAAATATTAAAGGACCACTCTAGTGCCAGGAAAACATACTCGTTTTCCTGGCACTAGAGTGCCCTGAGGGTGCCCCCACCCTCAGGGACCCCCTCCCGCCCGGCTCTGGAAAGGGGTAAAAACGTACCTTTTTCCAGCGCTGGGCGGAGAGATCTCCTCCTGCTCTCCTCCTCCAATCCTCCTCTTCTCCTCCCCGTCGGCTGAATGCGCACGCGCGGCAAGAGCTGCACGCGCATTCAGCCGGTCACATAGGAAAGCATTCATAATGCTTTCCTATGGACGCTTGCGTGCTCTCACTGTGATTTTCACAGTGAGAATCACGCAAGCGCCTCTAGCGGCTGTCAATGAGACAGCCACTAGAGGACAGAGGGGGAAGGCTTAACCCATTCATAAACATAGCAGTTTCTCTGAAACTGCTATGTTTATGAAAAAATGGGTTAACCCTAGAAGGACCTGGCACCCAGACCACCTCATTGTCACGGTAATATACCCCAACACGCAGGAATAGTACAGATAGTCAGGAGACAAGAAACCAGGGTTCGTCTTACCGGACCTTAGAATGGCCGGACTTGACGAGAAAAAGCAAGACAGAGTCTAGAACAAGCCGAGGTCACGGGAACAGAGAGACAGCGTAACGTAGAACAAGCCGAGGTCAAGGGAACAGAGAGACAGCGTAACGTAGAACAAGCCGAGGACTGGTACACAGAGGACAAAATAGCGGATAAGCAAGCAAGGATAAAGAGAGAGCGGAGTCAGGAACAAAGCCAAGGTCAAGCACCAAAAAACCAACTGAACGATACAAGCACTAAAGGGAAACTGGACAGAAACCACGATAGGGCAAGGAGCAAGGGAAACAGGTGAGTATAAATACCCTAAGGTTCACTTTGATTGGCCCCTGTCATATCCACGCCCCCAAAATGTGAGTGTATGGGGAATGTGGCCTGACAGGGGCCAATGGGAGACTGATTCTAATTTAGTCTCTCACTGTCCCTTTAAGAGCGCGCCCGAGACGCGCGGCGCGCTCTTAGTGTCGGGCGGGACACGTGACCGCTTCTCGCGGTCACTGCCCGCCTGACTGATCATCTCGTTGGCTGAGCCGCGCGCGGCTCGTGCAGGAGCAGGACCGCGCGCGGCGAGAAGAGAGGACCCCGGCCGGCCCCTGGAGAGGGTAAGTACCGCTACAGTACCCCCCCCTGAAGACACGCCCACCGGGCGGGGAGGAGCAGGCCTGGCAGGAAAACGAGCGTGGAAAGAACGCACAAGGCGAGGAGCGTGAACAGCGTCAGCGGAAATCCAACTGCGTTCCTCAGGCCCATAGCCCTTCCAATGTACCAGATATTGGAGGCGACCCCGAAGCAAACGAGAGTCAATTACAGCCGCCACTTCAAACTCCTCATGGCCCTCCACAGAAACCGGAGGAGGAGGAGGGACATGCCGAGTATAACGGTTGCACAGGAGGGGTTTTAACAAGGAGGTATGAAACACGTTAGGAATGCGTAAATTTTTTGGAAGATCCAATGCATACGAGACAGGATTAACCACATGCAAGATACGAAAAGGACCAATAAAACGAGGGGCCAACTTCATAGAAGGCACACGAAGACGAATATTGCGAGTAGAAAGCCAAACCCGGTCTCCCACAGCATAGGATGGAGCCGCCCTGCGATGCTTGTCTGCCTGAACCTTCTGACGAGCAGCTGAGGCCACCAAAGAACACTGAACCTGCTCCCAAGTATTACGTAGACTAGCCAAATGTTCGTCCAGAGCTGGCATGCCCTGTAAGGAGAATGCAGCTGGAAGAACCACGGGATGCCGGCCATAAACAACGTAAAAAGGGCTGTTAGCGGAGGATTCATGAGCAGCATTATTACGAGCAAACTCAGCCCAAGGAAGAAGGTCAGCCCAATTGTTCTGATGGTGGGACACGAAACAACGAAGATACTGCTCTAGAGATTGGTTGGCACGTTCAGCAGCTCCATTAGACTGGGGGTGGTAGGCTGAGGAAAACGAGAGGGAGATACCCATCTCTGTACAAAACGTTCTCCAGAATCTGGAGATAAACTGGCTACCCCTATCGGACACGATCGAAGTGGGAATACCATGCAACCGAAACACCTCCCTGGCAAAGATAGAGGCAAGTTCCTTGGATGATGGCAATTTGACAAGAGACACAAAATGAGCCATCTTAGAAAAACGATCCACAATCATTAGGATGACAGTTTTACCATTAGAGGGAGGTAATTCAACAATGAAATCCATGGATATATTGGACCACGGTCTCTCGGGTATGGGCAACGGATGTAACAACCCACAAGGAACTCTGTGGGAGGACTTCATACTGGCACAAGTGCTACAGGCATTAACGTAATCGGTGACGTCCTTGCGCAAGGAAGCCCACCAGAAATATCTAGAAACTGCTGAGAATGTCTTAGAAATACCAGGGTGTCCAGCAGTTCTAGTGTCATGATATAATGACAAGATGTCTCGTCTCTCCGGTATATCAACGAATAGCTTATCAGCAGGCCTCTCCCCAGGAGCCAAGTGTTGTTTAGCCTGAATAGCTTGTAAGAGAGAAGACGAAATGGAAAGAACAGTAGTCGCTATTATTCTGTCAGGCGGAATGACAGGGGTAACATCGACCTCGAGTTTGTCAGTAGTCTCGAATTGTCTGGACAGAGCGTCAGCTTTAGTATTACGGTCACCCGGTCTGTAAGTGATTATGTAATTAAAACGAGACAAAAACAGAGACCACCTGGCCTGCCTGGAAGACAATCTTTTTGCTTCACTAAGGTAAGAGAGGTTTTTGTGATCCGTTAAAATGAGGATGGGATCCCTAGTACCCTCTAGCAGATGTCTCCATTCCTTGAGCGCCAAAATGATAGCAAGGAGTTCACGATTGCCTACATCATAATTCCTCTCTGCTTTGGACATCTGTCTGGAAAAGAAGCCACAAGGGTGCAACGGCTTTTCAGGTGAATCTCTTTGAGACAAGATAGCACCTACCCCTATCTCAGAAGCATCAACTTCAAGAATAAAGGGCAGTGAAGGGACAGGATGCTGTAAAACAGGAGCAGAGGCAAATGTAGCCTTCAAGAATTCAAAGGCCTCGAGTGCTTCTGGTTTCCAGACATGAGTATTACCATCCTTCTTGGTCATTCTGGTTATAGGCGCAACAATGGCAGAAAACCCTTTAATAAAACGCCTATAATAATTAGAGAACCCCAGAAAACGCTGAATGGCTTTCAACCCCTGGGGTAGAGGCCATTCCATAATGGCAGACAGTTTCTTGGGATCCATACGAAAACCCTTGGCCGAGATTATATAACCCAAGAATTGGACTTCAGATTGATCAAATGAACATTTTTCGAGTTTGCAATAGAGACCGTTAACCAGAAGAGTTCTCAACACTAATTTAACATGCATGTGATGAGTCTGTAAATCAGTAGAATAAATCAATATGTCGTCCAAGTATACTATAACGAATGTATGTATAAATTGACGTAGGACATCATTAATAAATTCCTGAAAAACTGCTGGGGCGTTACAAAGACCAAAGGGCATCACAGTGTACTCGTAGTGGCCACTCCTGGTATTGAAAGCGGTCTTCCACTCGTGATCCTTTTTGATACGTATGAGATTGTAAGCACCCCTAAGGTCCAATTTAGTAAAAACTGTGGCCTGTTTAAGCCTATCAAATAGTTCTGTGATCAAAGGTATGGGGTACGCATTTTTGACGGTGATTTTATTTAGGCCCCTATAGTCAATACAAGGCCTTAATTCGCCATCTTTCTTAGATACAAAGAAGAAACCCGCCCCTGCCGGGGAAGAGGATCTTCTTATAAATCCCTTCTCTAGAGACTCCTTAATATATTCCTCCATAACCAGATTCTCCTGAGGAGATAAAGGATATATTCTCCCTTTGGGAGGCATTGTACCAGGTAATAAATTAATTGCACAATCGTAAGGCCTGTGAGGTGGCAATCTTTCAGCCTCCCTTTTATCAAAAACAGATTTAAGAGACAGGTACTGAGAGGGTATGACCGTAGGCACGGGAGGAATATTAGTAGAATTCAAAGGGGTGACTTTAACAATACAAGACTCTTGGCAAGAATCACTCCAAGAAACTATTTGTCCTGACTCCCAATCAATGGTGGGATTATGAGTACGTAACCAAGGATACCCTAACACGAGGTGAGAGGAAGGAGAAGTAATGATCTGAAACCGAATGGTCTCAGAGTGTAACACCCCTGTAGACATATGTAGTGGAACAGTTTCATGTGTGATAACTGGAGAGCATAATGGTCTACCATCTATGGCCTCAACGGCCAAGGGTGTCTCCTTCTCTCTGGTGGGTATGTTATTCTCCTTGACAAAACTGGAATCAATAAAGTTTTCAGCCGCTCCGGAATCAACCAGGGCTAGTATATTCCCTGCTATGCAGTTATTATCAAGGTGCAGGGAAACAGGAAGAAGTAGTTTATTAAGAGGCAAATGTGAGGACTGTGATGTCACACCCAAGGCCAGTCCTCTATACGGTCTTAGGTGCGATAGTTTCCCGGACGCACGGGACAGTCTTGTCTCATATGACCCCTCCTACCACAATAAAGACAAAGTCCCTCCTTTCTCCTATAAAGCTTTTCAGCGTCAGTAAGTTTGGCAACCCCTAACTGCATAGGTTCCTCCTCAGAACCCTTAGATCCCTCGGGAGTCTCAGCTCTAGGGGAGTTAAAGGGAACAAAATGTCTATTTCTGGACCTGGTATATAACCTGTCACGGATCCTGTTATCTATATCGATAAGATAGTCAATCAGGTCCTCCAGGGGTACAGGGAGGTCCTTAGCTGCTACCTCATCCAACATAGTATCAGACAGACCTTCCATAAACGCGGTAGTAAGCCCATTATTAGTCCAATCTACCTGTGAGGCAAGGGTACGGAACTGAATAGCATAATCGGCTACAGATTTAGATCCTTGCTTTATTCTCATTAATGCCCTGGCGGCATTTTTTGACCTTTTAGTCGTGTCAAATGTTCTACGGAACGCTGTGAGGAAGCTATTGAAGTCGTGTACCATAGGCCCATTAGCCTCCCAAATAGGATTTGCCCATTCTAGTGCCTTATCCGTAAGCTGGTGCATAAGAAAACCCACCTTAGATCTATCAGTGGGAAATGAACGTGGGTACATTTCAAAGTGGAATTCCACTTGATTAAGGAATCCCCTACATGTCTTAGCGTCCCCTCCATACCTAGGTGGCGGGGTTAGATGTGCAGAAGCATTAGGCATATTAGCTGTGTCCGGTATAGGGTTTACAGGAGGCGTAGGTACAGGTACCGGAGCTGATCTGGATAACAGTGTCTGGATGGCTTGAGCCATTTGATCCATACGGTGATCCTGTTCTGCGAATCTAGCCTCATGAGTGGCCATCTGTTGACCTAAACCTGCGGGGTCCATGGCCCTATCGTAATGTCACGGTAATATACCCCAACACGCAGGAATAGTACAGATAGTCAGGAGACAAGAAACCAGGGTTCGTCTTACCGGACCTTAGAATGGCCGGACTTGACGAGAAAAAGCAAGACAGAGTCTAGAACAAGCCGAGGTCACGGGAACAGAGAGACAGCGTAACGTAGAACAAGCCGAGGTCAAGGGAACAGAGAGACAGCGTAACGTAGAACAAGCCGAGGACTGGTACACAGAGGACAAAATAGCGGATAAGCAAGCAAGGATAAAGAGAGAGCGGAGTCAGGAACAAAGCCAAGGTCAAGCACCAAAAAACCAACTGAACGATACAAGCACTAAAGGGAAACTGGACAGAAACCACGATAGGGCAAGGAGCAAGGGAAACAGGTGAGTATAAATACCCTAAGGTTCACTTTGATTGGCCCCTGTCATATCCACGCCCCCAAAATGTGAGTGTATGGGGAATGTGGCCTGACAGGGGCCAATGGGAGACTGATTCTAATTTAGTCTCCCACTGTCCCTTTAAGAGCGCGCCCGAGACGCGCGGCGCGCTCTTAGTGTCGGGCGGGACACGTGACCGCTTCTCGCGGTCACTGCCCGCCTGACTGATCATCTCGTTGGCTGAGCCGCGCGCGGCTCGTGCAGGAGCAGGACCGCGCGCGGCGAGAAGAGAGGACCCCGGCCGGCCCCTGGAGAGGGTAAGTACCGCTACACTCATTAAGCTGAAGTGGTCTGGGTGCCTAGAGTGGTCCTTTAAGAAAACAATATCTACCAATACATATATATGAGAGAATAGGTGAGAAGACAAGAGAGTGGGGATGCAATCCCTGGTGGCTGGTGTTTTAAGATTACAGAAGTTTATGGAAATGTAGTCTGCTGATTTGAGTAAGTTATCCCAGGTATACCAGAGGCTAGCCATTCATATCCAGAATAATCAGTAATTGCATATTTGGATACTATAAACAGGTCTACTGAACATATCTCCTTCGTGTTACCCAATCACTGTATGATAGATAGAGAGGGAGGGTTTCTAAGGGTACTAACAATATACACTTTGTAGGTTGTACTTGACATGTATAGGATAGAAGGTGGAACATGATTAATGGAGACATTAGGAAGGTCAGATGGAATGGAATGCCAGGTGGAGGAGAATTTAGTTAATTAGGCACTTAGTTAAGTATGCTTTCCTAAACAAATGGGGTTTGGTGGATTAGTCTAATGGGGTGACAGAAGCGTATTCCATAAAAATGGTGCAGCCCTAGAGTACTGTTAGTGAATGTAGACAGCTCAACTGCTAACAGAAGACAGAAGTAAATTGTTAGTAGAGCAGACAGAGGAGTATGGGACATACTTGCTGCTTAACAAGGATATAGTAATGAGAATATGTAGATTGGGACATAGTTATGGAAAGCTTTGTAATTGAGCATTAGGAGGTTAAACTGGCTCCTGAAACATTTAGGAAGGCAGTGCAATTATTGACAAACTAAACAGTATTAATTACAAACTTTAAAAGACACATACAAGCCCAATGTAGAGAAGTTTGCAGTGAGATGTGAAATATCCAGTGTGAGCAAGTACTTTTGATGCATGTAACAACAAAAACGTGAAGATGTGTGAGATGGTTTTAGAGCCTTAGAGTATGTTTTTAGTTTGTACATCAGCTTTTAAAGATAATGAAATCTTTATCTCATTTTGAGACATTAACTTGTTTTAAAATTAATCTGCATAACATTTACCATCATTAGATGTATTTTTCAAACCTATTGGTTGATTATACTTCTTTGTTCAGTATTTTAACACAAACTTTGTAGTCTTCCAGTTACCATGACTTCAAGATTAAGAGTTTACCCCAGAGCATTTTTGTCCTTGTTTAACTTGGATAGACTGCTCTATGAATAAGTCAGTCCGTCATACTATTTTGGGTCTTCCTGCATAGTTTTTAAGAAGCCTAAAATCTCTGTTTTCTGTTACACACGCATGACTGAGAAAACACAAACAGCTTTTTGGACAGATGTGTTCCTCAGTGTGCTTACAAGTTGGGCATTGACTTAATGGGGGCCAAATACTGTATCCCTGTTCAATTTCAAGACACTAGACAATTTGAGACATGTAATCTTCTTCAATCTCACAGATAGCGGAGAAGCTGAAGAAAAAATAAATGATGTTAAAGCTCCCAGCCAGAGTAGCTGCTGGAGCAACAAAGGTGATACAATAAGATAGTAATACTAATTATGGACATTATATGATTAGTATTTATCAAGAAGCCAGGCCTTACAGAAGAAAGGAACCTTAACCTGCACAAATAAGTAAATACATAAAAAAGGAAATATACTTTCTTTGTACAGCTGGGACAGAGCAGAGGGGGCGAGGGGTACGTAGCTAATGATGCTTATGTTTACTATATGATTATTACTACTTTTATCCAAATACATGACCCCTAGATCTGTATCCTTTTGTTGGGACTCAACTTTTATTAGGTTTATACATCTGCTTGTGAGACCAGTATAAATAGGTAGCGCTCAGTAACTGTTAAATGTAAGGAGTAATTGAGGGCACAGCATTGACAGTCCATAGGTATTCAATGTGAGATTGTTCCACTGTTAGAATATTGTCCCACAGCTATAACTTACAAACACTCTGCAACTTCACAAATGTATTGCCCCATGCTGTTTAGAAGAATCACATGAAATGCAGATTAATATTTTTTATTCAAATGTATAATTAGAAATAATATCCATATTTATAAATAGATTTCCAGTTTTGTGTTACACACGATGAAATGATGTTTAGATTGTATGTCTCTCCTTTTTATTTCTTTCAGTATATTACATATATTTTACTTCCATTACATTTGTTTGATTATAGTCTGGATTCTCTTAGCGTTATAAGGCTATTTCTTCTTATCATATAAATTCCTCCATTGAGACCTATGGGAAAATTGCTATTCAGTAAGCAAAATAAACCCTTTCACCGCTCTGATATCCTAACCCTATGCTGGGGATTTAATGACATTTATATTTCAAATGCAAAGTTCTTTAAATACGGCATGATTCCAAACTGATCATGGGTAAATCTTGTGACAATGTAATTAATTATGTTATCTAGTTGTCAGCTTTGTGATGTCACCATGCTCCAGTTGAACGTTAGTAAAGAACACGCAGCCTTTTCTTCATCTCTAGCTTTTGTTCTCTGATATTAATGCTTGAGACTTTGCAATTAAATTATTTCAATTTGTTCTCTTAGATCCTTTCAAATTGCAGTTTGAAAGTCTTGAATTAAATGTAGATAAAATGTAACTAAAAAAAATGCAGTTCTAATTGGCATAAAAACGAGGATCACAGGAAATATACTTGCAACTCGACCCCGGACTGACTTTCATGTTTTCTGTACCCCATGACAATAGAACAGGAGAAGGGGGCAAAATATATAACCCCTGGGTACTTAAGATCTCTCTGACATGCTGCATATTATAGATATAGTTATGGTTTATAATGGTAAAAGAATGCTCCAAACACTATAACCACTACAATGCCACAGCACCATCCAGGGTAAGTAGTTATAGTGTTTGCAAACAGTTGTAATTAGCTTCCCTGAGCGTCAACTGAATGAACTCAACCAATGAGCACCTCCTTGCACCTCTAGGTTTAGTTGATAGAGGTGACCGGCACCGTTGAGCACCGGGTAAAACTATTTGCAAACTATTTGACTACTTACCCTGGGAAGGTACCAAGGTACACTGTAGTAGTTATAATGCCTGGAATGTTGCATTAAAGAGTGGGAGCTTAGGAGGCACATGGAAGATAGCTCTGTGTAATAAGGGGCTTATATTTCCTGCTCCATTAATAAGTTTATTATTCAAGCTACACAGTAACTTTGTGCAGTTACATAGTTACATAGTTACATAGCTGAAAAAAAACTTGCGTCCATCAAGTTCAGCCTTCCTCACATTTGTTTTTTGCTGTTGATCCAAAAGAAGGTAGAAAACGCAGTTTGAAGCACTTCCAATTTTGCAACAAACTAGTAAATAAATTCCTTCTTGGCAGTCAGATTTATCCTTGGATCAAGCAGTTATTACCCTACATTGAAATATTATATCCTTCAATATTCTGTTTTTGCAAGTATGCATCTAGTAGCTGTTTGAACATCTGTATGGAGTCTGATAAAACCTTTTCTTCAGGCAGAGAATTCCACATCCTGATTGTTCTTACAGTAAAAAAACCTTTCCTTTGCCTTAGACGAAATCTTCTCTTTTCAAGTCTAAAAGCATGACCTTGTGTCCAATGTAAAGTCCGGTTTGTGAATAGATTTCCACACAATGGTTTGTATTGACCCCGAATATATTTGTATAATGTTCATCAGGCGACGTTTTTCTAAACTAAATAGGTTTACATTTTTTAGTCTTTCTTCATAGCTTACATGATCCATTCCTTTTGTTATCCTTTTGTTATCTATAATAATTCCCAAGTCCTTTTCGTGTGTTGTTATCCCTAATTCGCTTCCATTAAGGGTATACGTTGCTTGTGTATTCTTTACGCCGAAGTGCATAACTTTGCATTTTTCAACATTAAATTTCATCTGCCATTTGAGTGCCCAGTCCCCCAGTCTATCTAAATCCCTCTGCAGCAAAGTAAAATCTTGCTCACATTGTATTATTTTACAGAATTGTGTGTCATCTGCAAACACTGAAACATGACTTTCACTTGCCACCTGTCCAGCTTGAAAATTTACCATTAATGACAACTCTATGTACTCTATTTTTAAGCCAATGTTCTACCCAAGAACAAGCATTTTCATCTAGACCGATTTCCTTGAGTTTGAACACTAATCTATTGTGTGGAACTGTATCAAATGCCTTGGCAAAATCCAAATAGATCACATCCACTGCAACACCCTGATCTATACTTCTACTTACTTCTTCGTAGAACGCAATCAAGTTAGTTTGACATGACCTGTGCTTCATAAAACCATGCTGATTTTTGCTGATAACCATGTTCTTCTCAAGGAATTCTTGAATATTGTCCCTTAATAACCTTTCAAATATTTAAAAGTTAAGCTCACAGGTCTATAATTTCCAGGCAAGGATTCTAAACCCTTTTTGAATATAGGAACCACATCTGCCTTCCTCCAATCCTCTGGAACACTTCCTGAAAGAAAATAATCTTGAAAGATTAAATACAGAGGTTCACTTATTTCTGCCCTGGAGCTTTGTTTATATTAACCAATTATACTCACCTTGATTAGCCAGGATTTATTCTACCTTTATTTGAGATACAGTTTCTGCACGTCTGTTGGATGTTTATCCCTAATCCCTAAAAGGCATGTTTGCACGCTTGAGGTAGGGTAGTTGGCTAATATTCCACCACGGATGATGGCTGCTCTTCACATCAAACAAAGGGTTCATTTCTTCAGGCCTTTGATGACTTCTGCAGGTCCTGTGACCTGTGACAATTCTGGCCAAAGTTTGCTCTCCAGGTCTTTGACAAAGCATCAAAGAGGCTTATGGAGATAAGGCCAAGATCGCCTATGCAACTCCAGTTTTCTAGTGGGCCAAGGCTTTACCACCACTTATCCATGCCTAGAACATGACAAAGATGAATCTCTTTATAAAGCTATCACACTCGGAGAGTCTCAAGACAACACCTCTGGGGGTGTACATAAAGTCAATCTTGAGACCTCGAGTTGAAATTGATCTAAACATTGGAATGACTCAAGACATCATCTGGGGCATTGTGAGAGCTTTACCTGGGCTTGCTGTGCCCATGCCTCTCAGTGACAGTGTATTTACTCCATTATGTGGGGCCTTACGTTTGATGGATTGCGTCCTTCTAGTGCAGTGATGGCTAATCGTGACACCATAAATAGTTTGCTATGGGGTTTGGAAGGGACTACTTGCCAGCCTTTTACCCTTTGACTATGGCCCCTTTACTTTATTATGGTTAAAAAAAAAAAAACTATTTGTACTTATTATGACTTTGGACAATAATTATTCAAACTTTCGAAATAGCACTTTGAACTCCAGAAGGCATTTGAAGTGCCATTCAACCACGTGGTGGTGGCCATCTTGTTTACATGGACCAAAACCGTGAATAGACTTCAGGGGGACTTAACCGCGAATGCCCTAGAACTATTTTCAGCATGAAAACCTTGTGGTTCCCGGCCGGTTCTTCAGCGACGCTTAGCCACGATTCTATGGAACTGTTTTGGGCATGGGACTTCCATAACATTTCTGAACCCCTGATCTGATCTAAGTGATTTTCGGATATGTTGTTCACTCAGATCAGGGCTATTATGGGGTTATGTTGTGTTTTGGGGTACTTATGGGACTTACATACAGTACTTCATTCAATTATCTCACAGGCAGAGGGGAGGGTTGTATGTGTGTTATGGGAGTGTCGTACAGTTAATTACTGTTCTTATTGGTTTATTCCTTTTGTGTCCCTGTGCCCAATAAGGTCCACCTGGGTGTCACCCTTGTTGGGAAACTTGCATAAATGGCCAGTGTACCTCCATCCTCATTTAAGCGTAAATAGTTTGCCTGGTAATCCCAAGTCCTCTACAGTAAAACAAACGGAAGAGGATATTGGGGTGTTGACAGGCAAAAAGTAATGGTCAGTGGGTGTTGCCAGTGCCACCAAAGGGCATGTACCCGGTTAAATGTAAAGATTGAAAAGTATAAATTAACTGGCAAGATGGTTATATTTGAACAACTTGGAGGTCTATGCCTACTAAGTCTTACAGTGATGTGCTGTGAGGGGTAAACTTGGGAGATAGGAGATAAATGGCTCCTTACTGTCTAAAAATCGGTACTAATGCACAGAAAAACTGACTGCTGTCTTTATTGAATCCTTAATAGCATAGTTTGCCGATAGACAGTCTCCCTTTATTGTAGCTATAGCCTAACCAATAAATCAATAGTGTCAGTGGCTAAGGTCTGGTTACCAAAAAGCTAACAAAAAATTCCCCATAAAGGTACATTGGCAGCAATAAAGAAATCAAAGGATAGAAAGTTACAATACTGACTAAATACAGTGTTGCAATGATCAAAACGTGATCAGCTAAAGGTAACTCCTTCCTTTTGATTCTACATAGGAGATATAGATTGGAGACCAATTCCCCTAATATCTATATAGAGACTTGTAACCCACTCTTCTGGTATCTGTCTGACCGAGAGCCTGTACATCAGTCCCTAATAACCTCCCAACACCTTCGAGGGTGTTCTAATCTGTTACTGACTCTAAAATAGAGCGAATACTGCCTTCGGGCGTTAGCCTTCCTATTTTATTTTTTTCACTTTATCACTTGTTTGCACACTATGGGTATTTAGACCCTCACTGGTTAATGCAATTTTCTTTAATTTTCACAGTGTTGTCCTTACAGCGATTGTGACGGCACATTAGGCAGTATTCGCTCTATTTT
The DNA here is from genome assembly GCF_036172605.1 of Pelobates fuscus. Taxonomy (NCBI): domain Eukaryota; kingdom Metazoa; phylum Chordata; class Amphibia; order Anura; family Pelobatidae; genus Pelobates; species Pelobates fuscus. Next base: position 112,800,585 of record NC_086321.1, on the reverse strand, counting down.
AGAGTCAGTAACAGATTAGAACACCCTCGAAGGTGTTGGGAGGTTATTAGGGACTGATGTACAGGCTCTCGGTCAGACAGATACCAGAAGAGTGGGTTACAAGTCTCTATATAGATATTAGGGGAATTGGTCTCCAATCTATATCTCCTATGTAGAATCAAAAGGAAGGAGTTACCTTTAGCTGATCACGTTTTGATCATTGCAACACTGTATTTAGTCAGTATTGTAACTTTCTATCCTTTGATTTCTTTATTGCTGCCAATGTACCTTTATGGGGAATTTTTTGTTAGCTTTTTGGTAACCAGACCTTAGCCACCGACACTATTGATTTATTGGTTAGGCTATAGCTACAATAAAGGGAGACTGTCTATCGGCAAACTATGCTATTAAGGATTCAATAAAGACAGCAGTCAGTTTTTCTGTGCATTAGTACAGATTTTTAGACAGTAAGGAGCCATTTATCTCCTATCTCCCAAGTTTACCCCTCACAGCACATCACTGTAAGACTTAGTAGGCATAGACCTCCAAGTTGTTCAAATATAACCATCTTGCCAGTTAATTTATACTTTTCAATCTTTACCTCCATCCTCAACACGTAGCTTGGTCACGTGATTGGAGGGGAACTTCTATATTCCCACTGGGGATTGCTAGACTCCTTATATTCCCCAGGGTTCTAATCACTAGTTCTTGTAAGAGCTGTTCCTACTACGCTCTCTGAAGTAGGAGAGGTCTTTTCCACATGGTCCAAGATTTCTGAGGTTGGTCCAGGGTGGGACAAAGATGGCCAGATCCCAGCTAAGCTACGGTGGTTGTAGAGTCTACGGTGCTTGTGGTGTCTGGTGTGGTGCTTATGGTCCTCAGCGTCAGCTAGGAAGCATCTGTTGGCAGAGGTGCCCATTCAACAGTCACATACTACATTTCCCATGATACTCAGCTAGCTTTTAGACCCTAAAAGCTAGCTGAGCATCATGGAAAATGTAGTCCAGAAACAATTTATGGTGTCAAGGTTAGGCATCACTGTTTTAGTGAGAGGCACATATGGGGGACTATCACCTCCAGTTATTTTCATTTATGATTTTCGGCAATTCCATTATTTCCATTATTTCTATACTCACTCCTATCTCGTTTGCCTAGTGATGCTATAGCTTGTTTATGCTAATGATGCCTTTTGTTATATGTACTGTTTGCTAACAACTAGTGTCTTTTGAATTCTATCATATAAAAACTATGTGATTGATACTTCCTTTTACAAGAGAATGTGACTGTTGACACTAGATTACATATTGATATGCCTGATGATGCTTTGTTTGTGTAACAATATACCAATAATACAAATGTAAATTCACATATCTTGGAACAGGTGTCCATGCAAGTGCTAAATTCTCTCCCAGGTCCTGGGAGGGAGATCTAGACAGAATTCATAAGTAGTAAGCTTCCCCTTATAGATACATGCGAAAAATGCCATGAGATGCAGGCTTTATTCCCACTGCTATGATAGCAGTTGTTATCACCCCAACATGCCAATTATGAGCCTGGAATAACAAATGTGCTAGTTTTATATGGTTCCTTCATCAAGCCGCAATTGCTGGAAGCATATACTTATATAAGGTTTAACCTAGAATTTGTCTGAATTTGGTTCAATCAGGTGGTCAGTCAAATTCCCAAACTCTGAGCCAAGACGTAGAAGAAACATGAACCAAATGAGCTAAACGATTCGTAACTCTGAAATCTGTCAGTGCCCAGAAAAGAGAAAAAAATGGATCATTGAAGACTAGGCGACAGTCACAAAATTTTGAGTTTATGAGCAATAGAGAGGAAAGTAGGAGGAGCTGTAACAAAAATTTATTTTTATATATCATATATTATATATTTTATATATATATATATATATATATATATATATGGAGAGAGAGAGAGAGAGAGAGGGGGGAGAGGGAGAGAAAGAGAGAGAGGGAATATAGAAATAGATATTTGTTTTTGCTCCTCCTGTATTTTCCTTTATTGCTTACTGTGGTGGGACACCACCACTAAGTGCCATGCCCACTGAGTATTCAGATGTTTGGTTTTATATTTTGAGTCCCCAATGAATATTGTGATGATTTTCTCTTATTGAATATGTGTTTCCCCTTTTATTTGTAAATGTACGGTGCATTTAACTTTTTTTAGCCACCCTGATATTCCATTTAGAATGTGTAGTTAGAATGTTCACTCGCTAACGAGGTGTGAAAACCACAGACCGCAAGGTAATAAGCGGCGCGTGCTTCCCCTGGGTGGCCGCCGGTTCTTATAGCCAAACGTTGCCAGGGGGCAGCATTCATATCCCTAACCAGCCTGCGCACCCTGTCTTCAGTCCCTGTGTCAGGGGTCGTCCTATCCACTCCCCAACGGAGCTATGATCACTAGTCACTTGTCCCCTACCTGGGAGCTACAAGGCTAGGCTTGTGGCTGCCCAGGGGAACGCTCTCTCCGGCAGATGCCTGAATGTGGGTATCCACCTGAGAGAGGAACGCGCACCAGCAGGGAGTCCCTGGGGCTGTGATTCGGTCTCACAGCAGCAGGGTTCCCGCTGGCCGCATGGTCTGTGCCGACCAATGGTCGCAGTCTGTGCCGACCAATGGTCGCACCATTCTCCAGGTTGGTCGGCATGAGTGAAGCACTGATTGGTCGCTGCAGGGAGCGGGCGACCAATCAGAGAAGGAGCGCTTGTTCAAACGGGGTTTTGCGCCCTTTCTTCTGATTGCGTGGCGAAACCCCCCTGGTCCTCAAGCACCTTCCTTTGAATTGGGCGGCGAAACTCCTTCTTCCCCTGAACACTGATTGGCGCGATTTGGTTCATGCCATTTCAGCTGATTGCTTATTGCTTGGGTTAGGCGTGAAGTTTGAATTCGCCGGACTAAACCAAGCAACACCATGTAACTAATTTAAGGGTTGTACAGAGCCTTGAGCCCCAGACTTTCGATGCTGATATCTCAGGCTCTGTACGTCCAATTGCCCTGGTTTTTGCAGGGATCCCAGATGGGACCAGGGGCTATCTAGCAATATATTATAATATAGTTTTATATTTTAAACCTGTAGCCCCTTCCATTCCAGGGGCACAGAGTCTCAAAGTGTAACCCCCATGAATGTAATGTGATTTAAGGTGTATCCCTGTGTACTGTTTTGTATCTCCCAGGGCGGGAGATGGTTATCTGTAACCCAGTCCCCTCCTGCCTGGGACTAAGGTAAGTGTATTATGTGGAATGGAGAACTTCCCGGACTGAGTGTCGTCTCTGCCTGAGAACCAGATACTAGGAAGTCGTCCCGCTACACTTACTTTTTCTTACTTGCTCTGTAAACCAAATGACAGGAAAAAGTGTACTTCAAGTGTACTTCAAGATATACAGTTGTAATCAAAATTATTCAACCCCTGGGGGCGGGGCCTGAGCTGCATTGCGGCTGGACGTGTTCAGTGGGAGCTTCTAGCCTGATCTAAAATTTGAGCTGCTACACTGACTCCCGTAACGCTAATTTGACTCTTATCACGACTTACCTGCATTAGGAGCCTCCCGGGAAGCTCTGTGCTGTTTTTTGCTGACTTCCCTCTGCACATTTCTGGGGATCTCCAGCATGGCCTGGTCTAGTGAATGAGCGAGAGAGGCGGACGATCTTCCGTTCTGCACAAGTTGTGCCCTCGAGGCACCCAGGTATGGGTGGAATCATTGTCTTGTTGGAAGATAGACAAGACAATGACAGCATGATGTTTTCTCTTAGGATTTCCTGATACTTCAATTAATCCATCTTGCCTTCCACACGCTGCAGGTTTCCAGTGCCAGAGGATGCAATGCAGCCCAAGAGTGTCACCAAGCCACAACCATGCTTAACTGTAGGCAGAGTGTTCTTTTCAATGTATCCTTTATTCTTCTACCTGCAGACATACCGCTGATTAGACATGTGCAATTCGTTTAGTTCCAAATGTACATTTGGATGCCTGGATGCTTCCGAATGTCCGAAGTTCGAATTGACGAATTTCCGAAGTGCCGAAACCGAACTGAATTGCCAAAGTTCCAAATTGCTGAAGTTCCGAATTGCCGAAGTTCTGAACCAAACCGAATGCCATTGATCCAAATTGCCGAAACAGACATTTGTTTACTTACCCGAATTTCCGAACCGAATCAATTTTTTTGCCCATTCACATCCCTACCGCTGATCCTTTGGGCTGAAAAGTTGCAGTTTTGCTTCATCGCTCCACAGTACAGAATCCCCAAACTTCTGTCACTTATTTATAAGATTTTTAGCATTTTGGAGCCGACTTTTCTTGTACTTTTGGGTCAGTAGTGATGTAAGTATTGGAGTTCTGTAATTGAAACCTGCCTTTAGTATAACTGTATAAATAATATATAGATATAGATTTTTCAGTTTAATGATCATCAATTTTTCACACCATTTTGGTTCATCTGATATAGGTATAGATTTTTTTAGTTTAATGATTATCAATTTTTCACACCATTTTGGTTCATCTGATTAATTTGCAGATCGGGTTTCGGTACCAAAATTCTGCTGAGCAAAACCGACAAATAGCTGAAATTTGGTTGTCTTGAAAAATTATCTAATTTTCAGTAGAATTGTTTAGCTTAACCAAATTTGCTTGCCTTTCACGAGTCTCATTTATATTTTTACATGTTCTCTTGTGATAAGATAGATCTCAGCATATTGTTCCAGGTATAAACGAATAACTGAAAAAAATAAGGAAAAAAAAGACCTGAGCACAATTAGAAATTTAGTTAACAATAGCTGGCGTGTCAAAGTTTAATTAGAACAGGTTGATGAGACACTGGTTTTATATGTTCAGCACTGGTGTTAGTACTTTGACACCTTTATAATATTTCCAGTATATGAATATTGGACGAAGTCTCGGTGTTCTTTTTCACACAGCTGGAGTGGGATTTAAAAATCGGCTAATCTCAGTGTTATGCAAGAAACGCCATTGCTTGCACCTTAATTGCTATGCAAGTTAATTCTCTTTTAATACGTGGTTCACTAATTACTCAGTAATTTTACTGAGTTACCCAATTTTTGCAAAACTAATAATGCATAAGATTATCTCGTGGTTTAAGTGCCTATATTCCCCCTTGATGGTTACAAGACCTTATGGCTTCAAACCAGGGCACAGCAGGTTGCATTTAATAGGACTTTGACTTAGATGAAAGAATTTTTAATCTGTGAACATGTTTCAATCTGTCTTTTTTTATTTATTTACGTTTCGCTAAAGAGAGTGAAGTATAGTTTTATAACTATAAGCACAATTTATTTTACCAGTTGCATGCTGTAGTTTAATGTAGACTTTTCACCAGGCAATGTTATTTTATCTTTTGTCAGATAAAACAATTCATGCTGCATTATTTCATGGGATCCATTTTTTGAATTGGCTTATATAACATCACTGTTTGATGGATGAACCCTCTAAAATCAGCATGAGTTTATATTATCTTGTACCAGTTTATTCATGTGTGTGTTATCCTGCAGACTTGTAATTGCTATGATGGCTTCACAGATATTCTTATAAAATGAATGTGAAAAGGGCTCATAATCAGCTTCCTTTGACACAGACTTTGCTATAGCAGCAGCTCAGGCAAACATAAGAATATACAAAAGACAAGCTCACCATTTGGCAATTATGGAGCTGAAATCCAGGATCTTCAAGCTACCATCAGCATAAAATCCTGTACAGCATGAATTAGTTTATTAAAAAACAACAGAGAAACCAGCAATCACAGAATATCATTCATAGTGACATAAACTAGATTAAAAATGTATGCTCTTTTGTTTGGGTTAATTGCATTATAGCAGTGTAAGGTAACACGTGAATTCTATGCTGCTCTTCATTGCACATATAGCAGTGACTGACTTCCAGGCATGTGGTATGTTGTACCTTCACACGCACATCCAGTACCACAATAGGTCAATTCTTACACATAGTTACATTAACATTTTCATAAATATTCCAGTCGAACAACAATTCCGGAAGCCAGCATATGTATTTTGATTCATGGAAAGATTTTGTCCAGAACTAACTTGGAAGGTGGACTGTTTTACATTAGACTATATGGGTGTAACATGGGAGTGGTGCTTATTAAGCATTCCTGCTTGATCAATTCCTTACTCCTCTCTCAGAATCCTATCAGAGCACCTGTCTGTGTGATTCGTGTTAACCATGTCTGGTTCTACACAGAACTTTATCAATGAACAACTGCTTGTCTCTGCAATGAAATGTTTCAATCACTCTTTAATCCCACCACCACCTAAAGAATAGGAGGCATTAAACAATAGAGAATACTGGGGGCCACGGACACTGGGCATCTGTTGGGCACAGTTAATATGGGCATGGATGCAAATACTGAGCATCTCCTGTAACCTGATATTGGGGACATATATCCATCACTTTCAACCTGCTGCACATAGAGTAATGACTGAGCTAGGGGGCACTCAGGAGGCCAGTAATAGTGTGTATACAAGGGACCACATTATTTATTTATTTATTTATTTATGTCATGTATAAATAAAGCTGATTGGCTACTTTTCTGTAAATTGTCTCTCTATAGTATCTTTTGGGGAGTATGCAGTTATTCACTTGATTGTGTGTCTTTTCATTGTGCATAGACAGGTATTGTATATGGGCTACTTGCAAGTCACACTAAGTGGCTGCAATAATTGGCATTTTTTTTTTTTTTTTAATTCTTTATTTTTGTAGTGCACGCATCTAGTACAAGTAGGTTCGAGGTACCCCAAAGGCAATCCTCAAGCTTTTCCCACGCGAGCATGCGGGGTATATTCTTAACAGGCACAATTTTTTAAGTTATCAGGCTTAATAAACATATAGGTAGGTTATCGCTTTACATGAGTAGAAGTAACATGCTAGAGCTTTTGCACATATTTTTAAAAAATATTTTAAAAAGTAAGAGAAATAACATGTTAGTCGTACGAAAAAGAAAGCATGAGTCAGGATAATCATACTAACAATACACGAACAACATTGATTGAAAATATACTATGCTAGGCATATTGATTATTGCGCTAAAGGCATTAACATGGAGAATATGTATGCATCTATTCACAGGCTTTGTCAACTTAGTTATTAGCTTGGAGCCACCCCCTTCCCAAAAACACATAAAATTTGTCAGACGACTATACTATTGGAGATAGCAGGATAAGGTTACAACTTCAAGGATAGGCTTATGGTGCTGAGTATGAAGAAGGTCAAAAACACGTATATAGCCAAAAACATATAGAAAGCCTTCAGTTGCTTGTTAGCCGATTCCATCAGGAGGCAAGGTAACTTCGTCGCTGGGCTTGGTAGCACGGTGATGCTTGTTGTCATTTCGGCCCCAGGTTTCCAGGGGGCCTGAGCCCGATGTGGGTACAGTCTCTGTGCCCCTGCTGAGCGGGTCCAGCGTTTCTAAGTAAGGAGTGGTGTCCTTGCTTGGTATGCAGGGGAGGCTTGTGGGGTGCCACCCGGGTCCCTTCAGCGGTGCGGGTTTACGTTGCTGGGCTAAGTGTGGGGCCCGCGGGGGTTCCCTGTGCTTGTCGGGATTGTGAGCTGTAGTGTTCAGGATGGCTACCACGGCGGCGCCTTGTCTGTAACTGTGGTGTTATCACCCTCCATGTAGGTCTCTGCTTACTGTGTCGCCTATGGGCTGCTTTGGAGGTGCGAGGGAGAGTCCGGCCTATTTGGCGCCGGGTTGCCGGGCGGATCCATGCCGCCACTACCTTGATTGCCACCTTGAAGGCCTGTCTTCGGGCATAAAGTTGTGACCACAGTTTGGCATATAGCTTATCGTAGAGCTCCTCCGTGTTCTCGGGCGGTAGGTGGAGCGTGCGGCGCCTCGCAGGCCGCATCTCTCCCTCTTGTCTGAGTTGCAGGGCCGAGGTGTGCTCGTCTGCCATTTTGGAGGCCCCCGCTCCCGTGCTGCTGGTGTGGGCTGCAGGCTTGTTCGGAGAGTGCCGGGTGCTGGGTTCCCCCGGCTGGCGGGGATCAGAATATCCCCCGCCGATCCATAGGGGGGGGGGGGAAGGTATCGTTCCCAGCTTACTTGTGGGCATTTCTTTTTTGTTTTACACTCTGGTTCACCTGATTTACTTTGGAGGTTTTTTTGGCAGTCCCTAGAAGAGATCTAGTATAGGGGCGGAGGTGGTGGGGGGGTCAACTTTTGCCCTGGAAGTCACGCAAATGTCCTTTCTTGCTGAATAACGTCATCAGTTTTTTGTGTTGGTAGCTCTACTCGTGAAGTGCATGTTATAAATCGATTTGAAAGCTGCAGATTGCTGGATTGCAAGGTATGTGACTACCATCTACTATCTCAGCAGCTTTGATCAATATGACATTTGCAATGTGCAGGAGCATTCACAGAGATCCCTACATGTGTAAGAGATGCAGACTCGTTTTCCACAATATATCTTGAACACTGTCTTCTGTTTCATCTCACCCAATGGCCACTGCATCACCTCCTTGGACATCATACATACTAAGCCTGTAGCCTGGATGGCCATAAATACTGCAGTCCCTTACGAAATATCCCAGACCAGTCCAGGACTGCAGAGCATTGAGATTGCAGTCCACCATTCAAAGCACCAGCCTGTCGGGATCCCGCGGGCGGCTGCGAGGGGAGGCTGCACTCCGCTTGCAGTACTCACCCTCCAGCCGTCTGCGGTCCCCTCCTCCTCCTGGGCTCGGCGAGCGGCATCCTTCCAGTCTCGGATGCCGCCCACGTCTTCCTCCACGTCCCCCAGCGGCAGCATGCATGACGCTGCACGCTGGGAGACCGCCCAATATATTACACGCCGGGGTCAGTCACCTGACCCGGCGTTAAAGGCACAGTGCCTCAATCACAGTGGGAGGTTTAGATATCTCCCACGTGTGATTGTTAATTCTGATTGGAAATTATCCAATCAGAATTAACCTTATGGTTTACGGTAAATACTTACCTTTCCTGTTCCTCCCTGCCCTGTTGTGGTCTTTGCTTGCTAGTATTGCTACTGATCTTGTGTTTCTGGTTACGTACTCTCTGGCTTGTTAATCTGACTTTGTGACTTTCTCCTACCCTTTGACCTCGGCTTGTTTCTCGTTATTCTGTCTTCTTATTCCCCTTACTCGGCTTGTCTCCTGACTATTCTTTGTGTGCTTAGCCCGGCCACTCTAAGGTCCGGTACTGCACCTTTTCTGTGTGTGTGTGTGTGTTAGCGTGTTGGGTTCCCCGAATCGTGACACAGCCTACATAGTGCAAGGCTAGCAAAGGCCCTGCAGTACTGTGCCAGTAGACATCTGAATACACCTCACAAGAATGGTACTGCAAGTCGGCAGCCAGCACCCCTGTGTGCTATTGACACAGGAGACAACTTCTAACTTTAACATAGCAAATAGCATTCTTGTAATTTGAGTGTCATTTATGTATAAAGAGCATCCCCTTATAGCACATGGTGCCCCTAAAGTATATCTTTTGAGCAATGTAATCATATGGGAAATATTAGGACTTTTTATATTTTAGGGGTTATTTTGCCCAGGAAATAACTTTCCATTATAACTTCCTGTGTACAATATTCCTGAACTCAACTACATTCTTTTCACTCCTCCTTAAAAGCTGCCAACACATATCACCTTCAACCAAATGGCCTGATTTAATTAATATGGAAGAGTAACCCTATGAAGAGGTATAACACTAACACTTTCACAGTGTCATCAAATTAGCCATAAGCCGTTTTTTCTTATTTTTAAATTTTAAATTTCATGAAAATCGTGTTTCTGCATTATAGCCTTTTGTTTAATGCTGTTCTCTGTTTTATACTCAACCCAGTAAAATGAACAAGTCTAAAATACTAGTGTATCCAAACCAGACTTTAGACTCCAGAGCCATGCTACCCTGAATAAAACCATCTACCTGCATGAATGATACTTACAGTCATAGGAAAAAGAAAATACACCCTATTTGTAGTCTATGGTTTTACATATCAGGACATAATAACAATTATCGGTTCCTTAGCAGGTCTTAAAATTAGGTAAATACAAACTCAGATGAACAACAACACCATGTTCTGATTTATTTAACACAAATAAAGCCAAAATGATAGTCATTATGTCCTTATATGTAAAACCATAGAATTCAAAGAGAGTGTACCTTCTTTCTCCTGTGACTGTAGTTCAAAAGGGCTCTCCATTGACTGACTATAATCACTACTCCTTATTGCAGTGCTTGTGAAACAGCTTAATTCTCAGGAATCTCAGTTGTCACGTCTCACCTTTCATCTTGTAATGTTACAATGGTAAGAATCTCAGTTCCTTATATGCAGTCCAAGTTTCGCGCACACACAGCTTGCTAATTTTGTGCAGCGAGTTCCACAGTGTACTGGAATTATTGAACAAATTGGTGACGCTAAATGCGGACAAATCAACGTAGGTCTAGTGCCTGTTTACGACAAACAAGAACGTAACTAGGTTATTCACTAAAAAAAAAAAATTAGATTATTAAAATTGCCAAACTGGAAAAGTTCTCCAGCTAGGCTTCCAGTTCAGCCACTTTGACCTTAAATTTGAAATTCACTTTGGATTCTCACTTTAGTAAATAACCCTTTTAGATGGGAAATAAGAGACTACTAGGTAAGAGGTTTGACATGGGCACAAGGCAATCAGATTTGATAAAACCAATTCAAAACGTTTTGACAAAAACAAATATATATATATTTTTTTTTTTTTATTAATCCCCTGCCAATGTGATGTACATCAATGCGCCAGAATTGATCTAATATATTAGAGGAATAAATAATGGATGTGTTTAAAAATAACTTAATCATTGGCTTTGCCAATCAAAATGTTCAATTTAAAAATAAAAATAATAACTTAATCAACATGGAGGTTTAGGAACATGTTAGATCTGCTAAGCATCCTAGCTTGTATTCTAAGATCCCTGTCTCTGTTAAACAAACCTCAAAATGCAAGTCCTATAATGATCTCAAGGATTGTTCCATCATGGGATAATATGTACATTTTAATTTTCACTTTGACATTTAAAGTCATTTGAGCAGTACATATACAAATGAGCAATTATGAAAAACACTCACATTAGTCCATACCCTTTCCTCTAAACTAAAAAAAATGACTCAACCCTTGTAACCTTTGCACTATGACTTTTCTATTTGCCTAGGAATAAGTTACCAATGATTGCATGTTGTTTGCTTCTATCAACGGAGCCGTATTATCTAAACCTGTGAGTATTGATTTTCTCCAACACCCAAGCAACATCACTAATGCTGAGTCTACTTCACCGTTCAAGGTCTATTTTGCATCACAGAATGTGATCAATTTTAGCATTTTTGCACCATTGTGGCGCAAACATTATCTTTATCTTTTTCATTAATGTACTTCCGAAAATTATTTTTATTTTATTTTAGGGATTCTATTATAAGTGAAAGTTCTTATCATCAAAAAAACCCAGCAAAAGTGCCGAGTTCCAGTTGCTGTTAGTTCTGTTTTTGTCGAGTCACTTGGAAACCCAATAAATTGTAGTAGTTATGATGCTTCGAGTGAATCTTTCTTTGATGCCACACATATTTATATATTTCCATACACAATATATCTTGCAGTTCGAATACAATTTAAAAAAGGAGGTTAGACATGAGCACAAAAGTGTTTCCATCCAGGATTTGTTTGTGGAGTCTTTCAAAAGCGGGTTTAAAAAAAATCTCTTTGCTTTTAACAATGTTTGTAAAATACAAAGACAATTTTAAATACTTAGGTTTAATGTATAATTTAAGACATTAAACTAAATAAGAACTTAAACTTAACAACAAAAATGTTAGATGTAACATTAAAAATACAGGAGTAGGGGCGGGGCCTGGCCACCATGGCGGAGAGTCGTGTTCTCCATGAGCTCCCACAAAATCCTGATAAAACAAGCGAAAATATGCTCACCCAAGCGACTCAAACAGCATTTCCAGACACCCTAATGCCACCCACGATGGAAGGCACACAAGGGGCTCTTATGCGACCTAATTGGGACCAGATGAAACCACGACCGACATTGCGGCCTGGTCTGCATCGGGCGGGGGAGGCGGCCGTTCCCCTGTCCTGGAGGCACCCAGAAGCTGCCCACTGCACAAGCAAGCCCCGCTTCCCCCCCCCTCGGACCGGCGGGGGTGATCCCGGTCCACCCTGGGGTGGAGACCCAGAGTATGAGGAGAAAGGGAACACCACCAGAGGTAAAACACGGAGACATCCGTAAGATGGCGGACACCTCATGTGCTTACAACCCCAGTGACACCTCGCAAGATATCCTCACTCGAATAGACAACCACTTCATGGCATTTTGGAGGAAGCTGGTGGGTAAGCTACAACAACCTGCCTCACCACAACCACCCACTACTACAGGGCGAGTATCACCCACCCACTCCCATCAAGCGAACCAGCAACAGCGCGACCGCCAAACACCCTCACTCCCCCAAGCAGGGCGCCGACGCAAGCCAGCCTTCTTGCCCCACCGTGGTTCCGGCACTGACCGACACCGCGCTCCATACAGCCAGAAGAGACACAAATCGCAGCGACGCCTACGGACAAGCAGAGGACCCCCTGGGCCTAGACCAGCCTACGGACTGTGCTACACGACGGCAAACAGGGCGCGGAAGTGCAGAGGACCTCGGAGCAAGAGACACACGGTCACGCAGAGGGCCTCCCAGATGGGACTCACCTCACCTGAGAAGGGGGTGACACTGGACCGGGAGTGGAGGCAGCTAGGCACAGGGCACAAAATGGCGACTACACCAAGTCGGTCCAACAACGTCCCACAACACGGGGTGCCCCCTGGGCACACGCCACGACCAAGACTCACACAAGCACCAGAGTGGGACGGTGGAATTCCTCTTGCGGGGGTTGGCTGACCGGGACTCTTGCTATTACAGATGAGTCAACCGCTCCATGTCTCATATAACCTATATACAAATGTTGACGTTTTTACCGTTTTTCCCTGATTTAGTGTTCATCTTATACTCTCATGTCATGCATTACAGTTAACTGTTTAGGCCACCTCTATTCTCTCACATTGTTATAACTAATTGTCAAGATGTTATATGTAAACGCAGGATTTCCATCTATGTCAGTGGATACAGCGATGACCCAGCTAGCATATACCTAGTCTTTCTACTTATATCTCATTTGTCTAGATCTTCTTAGGAAAGCTAAGTGTTATCTGCTCATACACTCTAGACATGACTAAACAGCATGTTCAATTTAACGTCTACTAAGTTAACAAGCTAATGTATCAACAGTATATATTTTCCTTTTGGGTCTTAAGCCTCATGGCATTGTTTAGCCCGGCATGTTAGTAATTAATAATTTTATGCTTCACAAACCCTGCCGACAACCATGCCACAATATACGGCATAACAAGCCATGATACAAATCTAACTTGTAAACATATAGCAGCTCTCTTAGAGACTATTGAAATGATTTAGATGGTGTGTAACCTTATATAAAGTGCTAGCTGCATTAAGACGACCAATATAGCATTGTTAAGCTCTAACAATCGTTTGCTTTTATTACTACTGGCCTCCCCTACCTTAACTTAGATATTATCAACGTCTAGATAAGCTGGATAAAAACACAGAAAAAGGTGCATAAACTGTTTATTCACTACTTTATCACTCCTCTGAATAATCTTTCCTGACATGCGCTTTCTACTAACCTACTTAACAGAACGAGTCACCAAACTGTTGTACTAACGATATTCATTTAAAAAATGTGCCTGACTAATCTGTGCCACACCCTGTAATGCAACTGTTTACCGTTTTACCCTGATGTCGCTGTCATGGCGCATTGAGGCTACTTGTTATTTCTGTGCACAACTAAAATAAAGAATTAAAAAAAAAAAAAAAAAAAATACAGGAGTAAACATATATAGTAAGAAAAGATTATTCTACAGTGGGAAATTAGGTTAACTTCAATGTTTAAAGGGACACTATAGGCACCCCGACCACTTAATCCCATTGAAGTGGTCTGGGTACAGTGTCCATTGTTCCCTAAATAGAGATGTCCTGAATAGTTCGCTGGCGAATAGTTCCCGTCGAATATAGCTTGTTCGCGTTCGCCACAGCGGGCGAACATATGCGATGTTCGGTCCGCCCCCTATTCGTCATCATTGAGTAAACTTTGACCCTGTACCTCACAGTCAGCAGACACATTCCAGCCAATCAGCAGCAGACCCTCCCTCCCAGAGCCTCCCACCATCCATTTTAGATTCATTCGGAAGCTGCATACTTAGTGAGAGGAGGGACAGTGTAGCTGCTGCTGATTTAATAGGGAAATCGATAGCTAGGCTAGTGTATTCAGTGTCCACTACAGTCCTGAAGGACTCATCTGATCTCTGCTGTAAGGACAGCACCCCAAAAAGCCATTTTTAGGGCTAGAACATCAGTCTGCTTTTTTTTTTCCTGTGTAATCTAATTGCAGTTGCCTGCCTGCCAGCGTGTGTGTCAGGCTCACAGCGTATACTGTGCCCACTTGCCCAGTGCCACCACTCATATATGGTGTCACAATAGCTTGCATTTAAAAAAAAAAAAAACTTTTTTGACTGTAATATAATAGCAGTCAGTTTCCTTCACACGTGTGCATTTCAGGGCCTGCCAGGGCACAGTGACACACCAGTGGAACTCATATCTGGTGTAACAGTAGTGTACATTAAAAAAAAAAAACTAGAAATTTGACTGTGAAATAATAGCAGTCAGTTTCCTTCACACGTGTGCGTTTCAGGGCCTGCCAGGGCACAGTGTCACACCAGTGCAACTCATATCTGGTGTAGCAGTAGTGTACATTAAAAAAAACAAAAAACACTAGAAATTTGACTGTGAAATAATAGCAGTCAGTTTCCTTCACACGTGTGCGTTTCAGGGCCTGCCAGGGCACAGTGTCACACCAGTGGAACTCATATCTGGTGTAACAGTAGTGTACATTAAAAAAAAAAAACTAGAAATTTGACTGTGAAATAATAGCAGTCAGTTTCCTTCACACGTGTGCGTTTCAGGGCCTGCCAGGGCACAGTGTCACACCAGTGCAACTCATATCTGGTGTAACAGTAGTGTACATTTAAAAATAAATAGTTTTTTTGACTGTAATAGATTAAGATAGGAATAGTACTACTTAACACACCTTATAATAACGCAGAGAGAGGAGTCTGAAGAAGAGGAGTCAGAGGAGGAAGGTGGCTTTGAGGAGGTGGAAGACCAAACACAGCAGGCGTCTCAGGGGGCTTGTTGTCACCTTTCGGGGACCCTTGGTGTTGTACGTGACTGGGTGGAGGAAGAGACCTTCAACGACATCAGTGAGGACAAGGAACGGGACATGACTAGCTTGGTATCCAACTTTGTGCAAATGGGGAGTTTGCGGTTGTGCAAATGGACTGTTTACGGTTGTTTGCGGTGCGTTAAACGGGGAGTTTGGTCTGTCACTGTGAAGCGGGCGTAACCCTTACACTACCTGATCGATACAACATAATACCTGATGTTATAAAGCACGTTATTCCAAACAATTTAGGAATGTTAGGTGATTTATGCCCTTTATGGATTAAAACCAGACTCTGCATCAACTATGTAATTTTCCACGGGAGTTTTGCCATGGATCCCCCTCTGGCATGCCACAGTCCAGGTGTTAG
Source organism: Pelobates fuscus (assembly GCF_036172605.1). Classification (NCBI taxonomy): domain Eukaryota; kingdom Metazoa; phylum Chordata; class Amphibia; order Anura; family Pelobatidae; genus Pelobates; species Pelobates fuscus. The sequence goes on along the minus strand of NC_086321.1, from coordinate 112,784,923 downwards.
TCCCCTTGAAACAACTTTTCCATCACTATTGTGGCCAGAAAGAGTCCCTGTGGGTTTTAAAATTCACCTGCCTATTGAAGTCTATGACGGTTCGCCCGGTTCGCCCGGTTCGCCCGTTCGCGAACATATGCGGAAATTCGCGTTCGCCATTCGCGAACGGAAAATTTTATGTTTGCGACATCTCTATCCCTAAACCCTGCAGAGTAAAACTTTGCAGTTTTAGAGAAACTGCAATATTTACATTACAGGGTTAAGACTGCCTCTAGTCTTTTTTTTACCAGTTTTGTATTCCTAACACTATAGTTTTCCTTTAAACATTCCATGTTATTTGAATTGCAAATATCGCACAGTTAGAAAAACCTTTTAAAGTAACTCTGACCTTTCCCTGGGTTAGGGAAGTATGGCTCTCTTTGCCCTATAATGTTTCATTAAGAATAGAGTAAATAAACCATGTTTGCATGTAGTTTTCTTTTATTAATAGAGCACCAGACGCAACCATGAAAAATGGCGCCTGGTCCTAGTCTTCTTGATTGAAGCCTTGGAGCAAGAAAGGAAGTAGCTGGGCACAGTGATTGGTACCATCTTCCACCATCTTAAATAATTCATTAATAGTTTAACCCCCTATGGTAAGACAGCGCCAAGGACCTCCTCGCACCATAATTTTTGTGTTATGCATTTTCACGCATCTATCAAAATGCTTCTTATAGTAAACAAAGCTTATTTTGTGTTTCCTAAATCTCGAAAGAACAGCAAGGTCTACACGTACAAATATTTAATGGTAACCTAAATTAGCTACATGTGCAGGGTTGACAGGTGCCCATATTAGTGACTAAATAAAACAATATCAATAATAGTACAATATTGCTGTTTTATTTAGGTGAATGCTCTTATGTAGCTTAGATTATCTTGTACATACTAACTGCATTTATCCTGCGAGTTAATTCTCAATTCAGTGTTTAATTAATAGATGCTTTAGAGCAGTGATTCTTATTTTCTTAGCCTTTTTTTTTTGTCAGGGACCCAAAAATGTATGTGACAATTGATTAAGTGAAAAACTTGCTCAGTGACCCATTCTTTAATTGTAATATAATCATGATTAAAATATAGTAAATTATATCTCATATTAAAAAAAAATTTTTTTTTTGCAGAGCATCTTAATTATACTCTTTCACAAGAAATGGAGTAAACAACTTAATAAACAACTTACTGTGAACAGTTGTGTGGGGGGTCTGATGAATATGATACACTGTATTTCTATTTCTGCCTGTGGGGACCTACAAAAATAAAATCGGTACCCATTTTGGGCATTGTCTGTGTTGAGAACTGTGTTGAGAGTCTTAAATTGTGGTGGTAAAATTGATGCTAAAGCAATTTTGTTGTCAAAATTCTCATTTTTTTATTTGATTCACTTAATGTGTGTGTACATTAGCAGGTTGTGCCAATAGGGAAAATGTATTCATACTTACCGTAATTTTCTTTTTCTGGCTATTATTCATGGCAGCATTTAAAATATGGGTTAGCTCCTCCCTCCAGCCAATAGGACAGGAATATCAATTAAAGAATTTAATAGTCAATTATCCTTAAAGGACCACTATAGTGCCAGGAAAACAAACTTGTTTTCCTGGCACTATAGGGTCTTTGGGTCCCCCCCCCACCTCAGGGTCCCCCTCCAGCTGGACTGAAGTGGGAGGAAGGGGTTAAATTCTTACCTTTCTTCAGCACCAGGCTCCCTCGGGTCTGGGGACTCTCCTCCCTCTTCCGACGTCATCTGCTGAATGCACATGCGCGGCAAAAGCCATTGAGAAATGCTTTCCTATGGATGCTGGCGTCTTCTCACTGTGAAAATCACAGTGAGAAGCGCGGAAGCGCCTCTAGCGGCTTTCAATGAGACAGCCACCAGAGGCTGGATTTACCCTAAAGTAAACATAGCAGTTTCAAGACAGCTGCAGGGTTAACCTTAGATGGACCTGGCACTCGGACCACTTAATTTAGCTAAAGTGGTCTGGGTGCCTATAGTGGTCCTTTAAGGAATAAAGATTTACTTGCGATTATTCACATCTAGGACAATTGCTTCTGTGTGATTCTGCAATACCTTCGGCCACTGCCTGTTATATCCACGAGGCTATATCCTGGGCTGAGGTAGAGACTTGTGGAGGTTGTTGGAACTCTGATTCTCCTGCAACCCGTGTTAAGCATCTCTTACAGAGTCTGCAGTTTTCTAAAGGTCTGGAGCCACATCCAGCGCAGGCTGCCAGTTTATCCCTTCTCCTGGAAGGAGATCTAGGGCCTGTCCGGTCTTAAGGGCTAAAATGACAGAAGTCAAGAGACTGTACCCTCTAGTGCACTCTTTTTACTACAGAAGGTTAATATTAGATATAAAAAAAAATTATTGATGCTTATCTATGGCCTATTGTTGCAGATTTAGCTGAAGATGGAGAATGATCCATCATTGGAGAAAATGAAAAACCAAGCATGCTAAAATAAATTTAAAATTTAAATTAATCTGGAGGAAGGAAGAAATTCTGATATTTTATCTGAACAGGGAGCAGAAAAAAAAAAACCTTGTACCTGCAGAGTGAATGAGCTTAATCCCAGAGAGCAAATTTCAGCATCTGTGATGTGTAATCCTCTTAGTGCCGTTTTAATTTTGCAGTAAAATACCCAACTTTCACCTTTAAATATTTTTGGTGTGCGGTGCCTTTAATAATCGCACATGTGTTAATAGCCATGAGCGCCCTTAACCGCCATTTCATTTACTGGCGGAATCAGGCTATTCGCGTCCTCTTCCTATGCGCATACTTAACTTAAGGGAATAACCCTGACAATGATCGCATTCTTCAACAGTAAAAAAAAATTGCAAAGCATTTTAAATTTAGCACATGGATAGAGACACGTTTGTTGGCCTTATGTTATTTGAATGAGACCCTTACAAGAAGTAGTCACTTAGTTCATCCTAGAAAGTGTGGGCCATATAGGGATATAATGGGATGAATTATGGCGTGTGGCAAGTGATGAGTTTATTTATTTCGTAGTTGTTTTTTAGAAGCTATCACTTAAAATTAGTAATTCTTGTTACATTGATGCGATTCCCAGCAATATTTAAGAAGAAATTAAAATCTCAGCTGGGAAACAACAGACCTTTTGAACCTGACATTTGTGGTGTAGCAATTATTTCATTTGATGATAAGTATTAATATTCAGGAATACATGTTATCAAAGAGGTGATTAGTAGGAGACAAAATGGCTGGATTCAACATGACAGGCAGATCATGCAAATATACTTAACTGTGTTCTGTGAAGAATTGCTGCAATGGATGCAATTTAGCTTTAAAATACTTTAACACACGGAATGTTATTGTACAAGTTTAAAGAGATTGGTCTAGAGTAGAATGCTTGTAGTTAGATTAAAACCTGGCTTGCGGATAGATTAGATCTACTTACTGGAAAATTCTCAACCTGGACAAATGTGGTAAACTGTGTAAGCAAAGTTATGTACTGCGTCTATTGTTTGTCAATTTTTTATTGATGGTCTTGCAGGTGCACTGAAATCCACCCATTTGTAAAATTAGTTAAAGCGGCATTGTCATTGTGGCAAACCTAGCCACTTTAGGTCATATTGCAGAACATTTAAAGGTTGTCTGAAATAGCTGTGTTAACCTGGTGTAAAAATGTATTCATGGGTTTTAGAATAGAGAGCATGCATAGGCTAACAGCCGTGAATAAAATTGTCAGTTAACTCCTGGAGCCGTGAATAAAGTTGACAGTTGTCTCCCTGAACTGTTTTTCGTCCAGTTACTGGGGGATTTGGGATATTGCCTTCTTTTCCAGTGCTTTACTTTGGATTACCTTCTATTACCTTCTATACCAGCGGAGATCTTGGGATTTAATATTGCAGCTCCGCTACAATTGGTGGCAAGCGACGGGATCCAACCTTACAGCCTAAAAGCGGTGTTCGGGTAATTGAAACTACCGAACAGGAAAGTGAATGGCAATTCGGATACAACAAAGAACCGAATACAGAGGTGAATGGAGACAGACTACACTGCATTGAAACGGCAGACGTTAAAGGAACTATTGGAAGCCAGGGGTAAGATAGCCTGCAATAAGCCAAAAGCTGTGCTGATTGCTGAATTGATGGAGGGAGACAGAGCTCGCAGCGTTACACCCCCACCAGCCATGGAAGAAACTCCCTTCCAAAAGGAAATGAGGACCAGGATGGAATTTTTACCCCAGCCCGTACTGACAGTACTGATGGCGGATGTACAGGAGTATGTGATGGCACACGGACCGCAGGATGCTCCTCCCAGAGCAGAGTCTATTACTGCTTCAGTCGTAAGCCAGGTAAAGCCTAAGATCCCATACCATGCGTTTAAAATGTTCTGTGAAGAGAAAGACGAGATTGATGGGTATCTACAAGACTTTGAGAGGCTATGTGACTTGCATGATTTGGAGCAGGCAGTGTGGATACCTTTACTGGCAGGCAAACTGTCAGGTCGGGCAGCCAAAGCCTATCGGGCTGTACCCAGGGAGGACAGTAAATATTATGCCCGGGTAAAACAGGCTATACTGGAAAGATACGCCATTACCACAGAGGCATACCGGCACAAGTTTTGAGGGTTGCGCAAACCAGAGAAAGATTCCCACTCAGAGTGGGCCCACAAACTGGACCAAGCCTCCCAGGGGTGGATACAAGCCAGTCAAGCAACCACCATGGTGGAGTTACGGCAATTGCTGCTGTTAGAACAGTTTTTCAATGGTCTGTCCCCAGAGGCACAGGAATGGGTGAGAGATAGAAAACCCCTCACCCGAACAGAAGCTGCAAGACTAGCAGACCAGCACTATGACGCCAGGAGGCATCACGGTAACCTCAACAGAGGGTACCCTCGACCCACCGCTCAACCTCATACAGCTACCCCTACTGCACCTACAGCAAACCCATTCCGGCCAACCCCAGGGGGGCACACTCCACCCTCCAGGTATAATGGCAGAGCGAATATACAGTGCCATATGTGCAAACAATGGGGCCACATGGTGAGAGAGTGTACCCAGAACCGGAGCCGCCAAGCATGGAGCCAGGTACGGCAGAACCCAGCACCAAGAGCAGCCGCCCACCACTACCAAGCGGAGCCAGCAACCCAGGAGATACTTTTTTTTTTTTTTTTATTCTTTATTTTGGTTGTGCAAGCATTACATCATACCTGAGTGGCCACGACAGCCATATCAAGCGTCATAACAGTAACAGTTGAAAACAATATCATGGCATAGGAAGTACTGCACATTTTTTTTTTATAAAGGGAGAGCATGTAAGGAGAAGACAAAGAATAAGACATTCGTGGTTTGTGATAGACATGCTAGGTTAAGTGTGTATATAGCAAAGTGTTCTCGCTCGACGTTACGGTGAGGTGGGTTGCGTTGCATATTGTGTAAAGGGAGACGTTTAACTAGGGCAACAGTGCAGGTGTACAGGTTCTCGCTTGGGTGATCACACATGGTGTCATATGTTATGCTGTAGTGTGGTTGCTTTGCGTTGGTTTGTGCGTTGCCTGCGGGGTGGCAATACCTATGTGAGTAGGTGCTAATGAGTGCCCTGTTAGCGTCTTGTGCGTGTTACGCAAAACAACATACAGATTACGTGAAATAACAAACAAAATATGTTGCAAGCAAAATCTTAGTAGGTCACTGTGGCAGATCAATCGCCCTGCATATTACCCAAAACAACATACAGTATATTTTGCAATTAAGATAATTATTAAGCGTTAGGTTACCTGCTGATTAAACGTTAGGTTACATGCTGGACAGACATTAAGCTAGATTACATGCAAGGCTGTACTCGATTGGGACAGGTTAATTAGTAAACGTTAGGTTACATGCTAGACAGACATTAAGCATATATTACGAAGGGTACAATTGCATGGCCTCTAATTAGACTGCTTATTTTTCATCATAAGTAACATCACTATTTATGGATTAATAGGCACCAGCACCACTATGAGGGCTGATAGTGACGGTGAGCGGCAAAGGGCCTAACTCGTATCTCAGTCCTGGCTCCCAGGCTATCCTATGCCAGCCAGGGGTACCGCACGATCCCTTCTCGAGCAGTCACACTGCAGGACAATGTCCCTGATTGCAGGCATATTGGTCACCTCTGCGGTCGCTTGTATGGTCCCCTGCGTTTCGGGCTGCGGTTTCGAGCGTGTTTGGCGCCCTTGAAGTCGCCTCCATAGTGCCGCTGTGCGTTTCAGCGAGGAATGGTGCTTGATCCGCCGCCATGTTGGTGATTTTCCCGCTGGTAGGAAGGTGCGTCGCATTATGCAGGTGGTACTCGTTGGTGGAGAGGCAGGACAGCTCATCTGCCGTTTCAATCTCCGCCAAAAATCGTTGAAGTGCCAGTTCAGCTTGGAGAGGATGTCTTCTAGGCCAGCTCTGGGTCGTGGAGACCACGCGGTGTCCGCCATGTTGAGTGTGGCGCTGAGAAGGCCTCCGAGACTCCGGTCGTAGCAGAGGTGAGTAGCGTGTTTGGGTTTGAGAGTATAAGCTGGTAGTCCCGGTCTGCTTGTGGTCCCGATGTTATCGCACATGCCCTCCGACATATTTATTTCAGTGCTTGGGTTACAGGTCTTGGCGGCCCTGCTACGGCACCGCCGGTGTTTCGCGGTATTCGGGGCCTGAGGGTGGGGACCGGGATCACCCCCCCGGTCCAAGTAGGGGGGGGGTACCGGGCCAGTTCCCCACGGGTCCGACTCATGGCTGGGTGCTGATCGGCAGGCAGCGGGGCAGCGGCCGTCCACCCCGCTCACCTCCAGAGTAGGCCTTAAGGTGCCAATGAGGAACCCTCCTCCTGGGGACTGAAGCCCGTTCGGCCAGCCTCTCCCTGGATCCAGGGCTCTCTGCCCGCTGAGGGCCACCGATGCTGGACGGCTGTCTGCCCAAAATCGCATTTTCATTGCTTATTTGGGCCTAATTTGCAGGAGCTGGTGTCGAGTGCGACCATCCAGCTCGGCGGTCCGGCCCCGCCCCCAGGAGATACTTTTTAATCAGACCGAAGAGCCCTGGGGATACTACACGATGTGATGTCGGTACAAGTCACAGACAACAGGCAACACTGGTTCGCTTATGGATCTACCACCCCTCTTCCAGCAGTGACCACTTCGGCTTATCCACGACCAGGGGTAAGCAACAACTCGTACCCTCCCAGGTACAATACACGACCGCCAACCTGCTGCTATACCTGCAACCAGCAAGGACATATTAAAAGAGATTGCCGACGGAACAGGAACCGACCAACCTGGCATAACCAGGGACCACCACCCCATAACCGAGCTGCGGTACACTGTTACCAAAAAGAACCCTTTGTCCCACACACGACAGCCATATCCGTAGAAGAACCCCTGGGAACCCTGCACGAAGTGAACCCCATACAAGCCGCCTCAGACAACCGACAGGGGCACCGCCAGGTGGTACACATGGAGGGAAAGAGTATACAAGGATTACGTGACTCTGGTTCCACCTTGACTCTGGTCCGGAATCATCTGGTTCCAAAGAACAATCTCACTGGGGATCTTGTGGCCATACGAGTGGCAGGGGGATCAATTTACAAAGTCCCCACTGCCAAGGTACATTTGGATTGGGGAGTGGGGCATGGGAATGTGGAGGTGGGGATTATGCAGGATTTGCCAGCTGATGTGATCTTGGTCAACGACTTGAGGGAGCTCACATCCGCCTTTGTTTCCCAACCCACCGTCCAAGAAGCATACCCTGTTATTACTCGACAGCAGGCCTACACCACGGCTCCATCTGATCACTCTGAGGCTCAGGTAGCGTGGCCAGTTATACTGCAGGGAACAGACCTTATTGGTATTGCCCAGATGGGCACAGGGAAAACATTAGCATACCTACTTCCAGGTTTTGTTCACCTGGACCTTCAGCCATGCCCTAGAGATCAGTGTGGGGTGGGCCCTTAAAAAGCTGCATCCCTATTTGTATGGGTAGTACTCCGGATATCCCCAAGCCGATCCGTTGGGATCAGACTGTGTATGCCGGCTTGTTTCTGGGGGAGCATTGTGGGAAACCTAGCCACTTTAGGTCATATTGCAGAACATTTAAAGGTTGTCTGAAATAGCTGTGTTAACCTGGTGTAAAAATGAATTCGTGGGTTTTAGAATAGAGAGCATGCATAGGCTAACAGCCGTGAATAAAATTGTCAGTTAACTCCTGGAGCCGTGAATAAAGTTAACAGTTGACAGTTAACTCCTGGTGCCGTGAATAAAATTGTCAGCTGCCTCCCTGAACTGTTTTACATCCGGTTACTGGGGGATTTGGGATATTGCCTTCTTTTCCAGCGCTTTACTTTGGATTACCTTGGGATTTAATATTGCAGCTCTGCTACAGTCATGCCGAACTTACCTTTCTCCTATTGATTCCTCTTCTTTCCCTCTCTCAGGATCTGTTCTTCATTTGTTCCTAACTGCTCTAGTTTTCTTTAAAAAAAATAAAAAAAAGTAGGGACTATTTTGTCTTATGTATTTTTCCTACGCTTGACCAGCTTTGACCGAGGGGAGGAGCAAAGTCCGCTCCATTTCTTGTGGTCAAAGCAATTTTTCCACAATTCTCACCTTCCTCCTGCTGCTTCATTTGGTGTTTGAATGCTGGCGAAACTACTGAATTTCGTCCTAACAGAATGAGAACAGATTGTCCATTCGTGTTAGGATGCAATTCGGGACAGTGGGCAGACTTGGGAAGTCTCTGCCTATATAACCCCAGAATTCCCCTATCTCAGTACTCAGTTATTCAGTAGCTCTGTTGCCAGAAGCCTACTGCTCCGTTCCTGCATTACAAGTTCCCCTGCTCTATTCCAGTTCCCCTTTCTTTCCCTTCCTGCGATTTCACAGGACTCTCGGTTTTCTGACCTTCAGCTTGTTTCTTGGACCTACAAATCAAAGCTTTCCCTAGCCTCTATATTTGGACATACTCTGTTTCCATCATATTCTTTCCTGGCTCTGGTGCTCTGTTTTAGGATGCCTGGATTTCCTTGTTTTGTTTCCTGTTTAATAAAGCCACCATGTTACCACAAACATCTTTGGAGTCTGTCTCTACCTCTCCAGGCTTTCTTTGAGAATGGTGATTTACAAGGGAATGCTGTCTGCCTGCAATTAGGTTCCAGCTTTATAAACCAAGGGGGAACCTTTAGCAAATATGTAGCTGCAATAGTTGATGAAAGGGAAATGTTACCACTTACCTGGATAACATTTCTTAAAAACAATATATGGACTAAAAATATTTAGATGCGGGTTGCAAGCTAGATGAAGAGCATAGTTATGAAGAAATCTAGGAAGAAGGTGCTTATTGACATAAAAACAGCTATCATTGGGGGATATGATAAAATTGTACAACAACATACATAAATGAATCTACTATAAATAAACACAATAGCCACCTCTTCTATTAACTTGCCATATGGTTAGTTTCAGATTGTTTTCAGCTATTAATTTCCACAAAGGTGTGCACCATCACCACAGGTTCTCTTAGAAAGCTTCATCCAAATTTATACTTGATATAGACCTAGATGGTCGAAATGTTGCTGTGGTTCTAATAAAAGGCCTATATTGAACCAAGGAGTGCCTGGACATTTTTTCTATTATTCTGCTACTTTGGGAATCTGGTGTTTGGTTCCGGTACAGTTAAAGCACCCTTGCTCAAACTGATGGGAGTGAATGCAGTTCCCTACACACTCTACATCAAATTTTGTACGACTATGGCATGGCTAGGCAACCTTCGCAACTCCAAATGTGGTGGACTATATCTCCCAAGAGGCTCTTACAGCCATAATGAATGTGAAGCAACATCTGGAGTACCAAAGATTGCCTACCCCTGTTCTACAGCTTGCACAGGAACCTTAGAACAACTTGTATGGAAAGTCATATCTGCACATATGGTATCAATGAGTAGGAGTTCAGTAATTGCTATAAATCACTGCAACCATATGGAGCAGAATAAATGAAAACAGAACAAGGGGTGTCATATAACTGTTGGTGCTTACAGTGCTAAGTGTTTCCTTTGATATATGCCTAGCCCAATAAATTATGTTATGGTGCCAATAACATTTTGTAATGCCATGCTTCAAAATTACACATCTTGAAAATTAAGCACACATACTACTAGGTTCTATTTAATATTTCTTAGGCTTTGATATGGTTGTCTGTCATTGTATTCAATCTGCAAATCCAAATGATATCGTGAAGAAATAGTTTAATTACCAGCAGAAAAGAGAAACCTATCTTTTTTTTTTTAAACTGTTACAATAATGTACAGATCAGGATCCAAGTCAAAACATTCGCTTACTGTGCACAAGCATAAGCTGTGTTATGTCCGTTCCACGTGATATCCTGCGGATCACTTTCTTCCTGGTTCAATATGCCTAAGAAAACACGAAGTACCAAATATTGGCAAAGGAGGAACACAAAGCTGAATATCCTTTTTCACATCTATTAATACAGGATTAGTGGAGTGTAAAGCCAAAAATGTTAAACAATCTTCCTCCTTGAAATCAAACAACGTGCTTAATATTAAGTCAGGTATGGCCAGATTCCAATTTCTTTAATGGGAGACGTTGCATGGACAAATGATTCTGCACAAAAATAAATACATTCAAATAATAGCATATGGTTTCTTTAGGATTCCCACAATGACTGTAGTTTGCAGAGGTCCAAGATTGTTCCAGATTAAAAACTACTTCCTTTTGCATGGCTATCAGATGTACTAAGCATAAGTAAGAGTAGGCGGCATGGAGGCGTGGGAATGTGTGAAAATATTTAGGTTTCAAAATCAACTCAGATTGATTGCCAATTGCAAGTATGTTGTCAGCTATGAAAGAGCTCTAATAATTAACACTTTGATATGTGGTTTTTCAGACCAAGGCAACTGACAGAGTTCTACAGAGGCTGAATTTAATACTAGGCCGCCACGTGACCACCCCCTTTTTTACAACCAAAAATGTCTGTTCTCAACTATTACCCATAGTGGACGACCCATAATGATATGGTATATTCTAGTATGATAATGCAACCACCTCCCAGTAGTCATTCCACTAATGATTGTTCCTCTGTGGAGTTCCAAAATTCTAGTATGATAATGCAACTATCCTATGAAAGCCATACCACCAATGATTGTTCCTTTATGGTGTTCCAATATTCTAGTTTGATAATGCAACCATTTGACTAATGATTCATTTGACTCTCATTAGAGTCATTTGACCAATGATTGTTTCTTTATGGTGTTCCAACAATGCAACCATCTTACAAGAGTCATTCGAACAATGATTGTTACTTTATGATGTACTATATTCCAGGATAATAATACAACCATGTACATTGCTAATCAAATTCAAACTTTATGTCACGAACACCAATATGTAGTTATATGCCTTCCGTGACCTCCTCAGTAAAACGCATGCAAATGACAAAGCTCAGCTCCTTACCTTTCCACCGCTTGAGAAAGTTCCAAAAAGTCCCCAAACTGCTTCAAAAAAATGTCCAGAATGGCTCCAAAACTCGATGCAAAAACCGCTCCAACACCTCCAACACCTTCAACACCTCCACACTCGATTCCATAGACTCCAGCATGCACGGGAGGGGTGGCACTATAAACCTTCCAGGCGTAAGGCATCCTGGGGAAACTTGCTTCGTATTGCGAAACAAATTCATAAACCAGGCATTATTTTCAATGAATTTTCATTTGTAAACCGAAAATAATGTTAACCGAGGCGTTTATAAACCGAGGTTCCACTGTATGTGTACATATTGTGTTCATATCCCCTATGTTTTCCAATTATATATTTCTAAGGTAAAAATAAATAAATTAAATGTAGGAATCCACACCTCTGTATTTACCTCTATCTTTGAATTGAGCGCCTCCATGTTCCTTTAACATGTTTTATTCAATGGTGTAGATCCCAGAGAAGTGACTATTCCCATTTAAAGTCCTTGAAATTAATACATTCTTAACAATTTCTTTTATTCTGTATACCTCCTTATTTATCATTTCAATGCTATCTTGGGTACTAATACATGAGATAGTCATCATCCTATTAGGGATCAAGTGAATCAACATTTCAATTCATTCAAATTCAGAGCAAAATTTGGATAGTGCAAATCTGCATCAGGAAAGAAGTGTTTCCTGTGGAGCAATTTGTGTAATTTGGCCTTCAGTAAATAAACCACTTTTGTTTAAACCCATTAATGTTGTGGAACTAAGAGTCAACTTAAAGAAACACTCCGGCACAATAACAACTTCATTGAAATCAGCAGAACCCCTGCCCAGTGGCACTCCGTGATTCTTGAAAGTCAATTATAGAAGTCGTGCTTAGCTGGGAGAATTGGAGACCTGGCGCTGGAGGCAACCTTCAGGTACGAAAGTACTCGGGTACCTCCTGTCACCATAACAACTTCATTTCAACATGTTATTATGGTGCCCGGAGTGTTCCTTTAACAGAAGAGCAGATGGAGCTACAACTCCAGGCCCATGTAATTAATTAGGCCCAGACTGCAGCACTGTAAAAATACATTATACTGCAGTAAATATCTATATTTTTTGTCCTTTACTCGGTGCCTACCTACTCCAAATCTCCTCCCCTTCCTCTTATGCCAAAAGATTTATACTATATTTGTTTTTAATTTTGTATTTACATGTGTTTTGAAAACCTGTAAAAAGTTAATTATCAGAAGAACCGATATAATTATATTTTTGGTATATATCCAAGTTTTCTGTCAGTTACCTATAATCTTAATAATCATGCTGGTTCTTGAAGGATCAGACTGGTTTTGAAAAGCATTTTGTATTTTTGATGCACATATTTAATTCATTCTTTAATATCCTGGGTCATACTTTTCAGAAATATGGGAGAGAGCGGATGAATTAGTAGCTATTACAGTAGCTATTTGATCTTATGCTTGACTTGTTTTATATGTTTTCCTGCTAAATGTGTCCTACATATGTACATATTTGCTGTGTCAAAGTTCAAACAGCAACAATGCTCTTTCCTAAATACACAGGAAGCAGAGCATGTGGGCATTGCCTTTACCTTTTAACTCTTCTGCTAAATCCACTTACCATGAAATATTAGGAACTTTAAAGGGGAATTAAAGGATAATATTATTTTAAAGCACTGAATTGTTCACAGAATGTTTTCATAAATTGGTATGTATAGAATAAAATACAGTTAGGGAAAGTGGAAAATAGCCATTGGCTGGGCATGATCAAACTTGCTAAATGCCTTTGCTGATTGACACACTGACCTTGAATCCATTCTATCAGCCAAAAATGTTAAATAAAAATTGAAATGTTTTTGTCAATATTTTCATCGAATTTCAACTAAACTTATTGCCAAAAAAAATTCTAGCAGATAAACGATTGGCTGCTCAAGAAATGCTGTCCAATAAAATAAATGTGCTTCAGAAGTACATTTATCAACCTTTTTCTTTTTAATGACTAACTCTGTTAATTGTTAAAAAAAACAAAAAACATTATTGTTATTATTATTATTATGTTATTTATATAGCGCCATTAAATTCCGCAGCGCTTTACAATGGGTGGACGAACAGACATGCAGTTGTAACCAGACAAGTTGGACACACAGGAACAGAGGGGTTGAGGGCCCTGCTCAATGAGCTTACATGCTAGAGGGAGTGGGGTAAAATGACACAAAAAGGTAAGGATAGTATTAGACTAGTGACAGTTGCAGAAGAGGAATCAGTCAGGAGCTATTAACAGTTTAATTGATACGCTTTTATAAAAAAAAGTGGGTTTTTAACGATTTTTTGAAGGAGTGGAGACTGGGTGAGCATCTAACGGAGGAGGGAAGCGAGTTCCACAGGAACGGTGCAGCCCTCGAGAAATCTTGAAGGCGAGCATCAGAGGTGGGAGTAAAGGACAGAAGATAGACAAAAGTCTTCAGCAGATCGTAAGGGCCTAGACGCAACATACTTGTGTATAAGGGAGGATAGATAGTTGGGAGCAGCATTATGTAGCGATTTGAAAGCAAGAACCAGAATTTTAAATTGAGCTCTATATTTTATAGAAAGCCAATGTAGGGACTGACAGAAGGGTGAGGCATGGGAGGTGCGGGCGGACAGGAAGATGAGCCTCGCTGCCGCATTCATTATGGACTGTAACGGCGCAAGTTGGGAGTTTGTAACACCACTGAGAAGCGGATTACAGTAGTCAAGGCGAGAAAGGACAGTGGAATGGACCAACACCTTAGTCGCATCTGGCGTTAAGTAGGGGCGGATGCGCGCAATGTTTTTGAGATGGAAATGACAGGATTTAGCGATAGATTGAACATGAGGCTTGAAGGAGAGGTCAAAGTCAAAGAGAACACCTAGGCAGTGAGCCTGCGTGGTGGAGCTGATGGTAGCACCTTTGACTTGGAGGGAGACAGACACAGGAGTAACAACACTTGAGGGAGAAAAGACCAGAATTTCAGTTTTGGTCAAGTTTAGTTTAAGGAAGTGGGCAACCATCCAGTTAGAAATAGCAGAGAGGCAGTCAGAGACACTAGTCAAGAGGGACGGGGAGAGATCAGGAGAGGACAGGTAGATTTGCGTGTCATCTGCATAGAAATGATATTGGAAGCCAAAGGAGCTAATGAGTTTACCAAGGGAGGCAGTATAGATGGAGAACAGTAGGGGACCAAGGACTGAACCTTGGGGGACACCAACAGAGAGGAGTTGGGGAGAAGAAGCAGAGCCAGAGAAAGAAACACTGAAAGAGCGCTGGGTGAGGTAGGAGGAGCACCAGGAGAGAGCAATATCTTGTAGACTGATATTGTGGAGGATGAGAAGAAGCTGTGATGATCAACAGTGTCAAAAGCCGCAGACAGGTCAAGGAGAATTAGGATAGAGTAGTGACCATGAGATTTTGCAGCGAGTAGATCATTGGATACTTTGGTCAGTGCCGTTTCCACAGAGTGCATAGCGCGGAAACCAGACTGAAGCGGATCTAGCAGAGAGTTGGACTCCAGGAAGTCTGTCAATCTCGCATACACAACATTAAATATTAAAGTCTGGGAATCAATATAACCCCCATGTAACTGCAAGGGTGTTAAACCTCCCCATGCCCCCACTATCCATCCCCAACCATTAGAGGCAGATGGGTGCTCTATTTTATACATCCAGGGGGACCTAATGCCTCCCCCAGAAATGAATTCATAAATATGATGGACCTAATATCACACCAGCCTCTGACCATTTTGCCTTTGGACTGTTAAATATAGAAGGGGTTGGAGTCCGCAAGTGCCTTAAAAAAAATCTACCTACTTTAAAAATAGTGAGGGAAGAACCAAATTAATGTATCATTTGTTAAAAAAAACAAAAAGCAATATTCACCATTGGAGTAATGTTTTATATTAAAACTAATTTTCTTTAGCCCCCAAAAAAGGCCAAATAAGAAAACCATCAAGTCCTATTGCAACGTAAAAAAAAAAAGACAATTCCCACGCAAGTCACAAGATAAGTGAGACTTGCCTGTCAGACCTCTCTGACTTATTTGATTACCAGCCAACCAATCAGAGCGTTCTGACTAATATTGCATATAAAGGGCTTTCCCAGCTATGAAAGCTCAGTTGCATGGAGTCCTTGATTTGCAAACTTGGAATTTTTTGTATTAATTATTTATTATATTCTTTTTTTAAGCTGCAGCTGGACTCAATAGTTTTTTTTATTTGACCTGGTTTGTGGCCAAAAAAAAAAAAAAGGTTTTAAGAAAAAAGTAGTCATCTGATGGCAAGTATAACTTTATTTTCACAGTCTTTAGTTGGACCTCCTTCACTTTTAGTCGATAGGCAGAATTTTTTCATGGGTAACTCTAACGACAACGTGGGATTGGACATACGTTTTGGGGGGTGGTCGATTTCATGCAAACCCCACTGTTATATATATATATATTTTTTTTTTTTAAATGATGACCACTGTGCATGGTGGTGGCCATCTTTAAACCTGGAAAGTGCCTGATGGCTTCCCAAGTGTGCCGCCAGGACATTCCATACAGCAGCGATCCGTGCAGTGTCTGTGCTGGGAGGAAGTGATTACACTTCAATTCCTCCATGTGCACTGTCAGAGAGCCTTGTGGGGGAGAGAGAAAATAAGCACGTGCGGAGGAGCGAGGAGAATATAGTCATAGGCTCTACTGGGGCACCAACGAGTGGACACTGTTTCTCTGAAGCACCAGGAAAAAGGGTAATGTGCACCCTACCTAAACAGGGAGGAGGCAAAAAGTTAAATTTTTATTCCATTTATTACAAATTGTAGAAAGTTAAAACTACAACACTTACAGCTACTCTACAGCTAAATAACTCACACTGTCACTCCACACACAGCCGTACACAGTCAAAACATACATGCAGCTAGCTATACACTTCACAATACACACATGCACAGTTGTGTACAGGCTTTTTTTTTTTAATTGTATTTTTTTACTATTTGCCCGCTGGCGGCTAGTGCTATTGCAGACAAATAGTAAAAAAAAAAAGCATTTATTGACAGCTGGTAATGTCAAGGAATCATGTCCTCGATATTTGGCATTAAAATTGATAAGCGGTAATGTAATCGATTCAAACTGATAAAAGACTTATCAAGTAAATGTTATAGGCTGCAAAACAAATCAATCAAATTTCCTCAAATCTGTCTTTTCTTACATGTATTCCACTTGCTTTTTTGTTACCAGTCTATCTGATTCTGTCACAGCGACTGTTAGGCTGGGTAATACTTCCGAACTCAGGGCTCTTTGCAGGACAATCGGGAATGGAAGCACTTCAAGCATCATAATTAGTCAAAGGTCAAGTGATCAAGGCAAACAGTGATCAGACGATCTTAAAAATCCAGAAAAGAGATAGTAAAGAGGAAATTAATAAAACAATTACAGGAGAAAGTATATAGAGCTGCCAAAGCAAGCCCAATTACTAAACAGACAGATGGCATTTATATACAGAGTGAAATTGTCAGAAGTGTTGGTGCACGCATTGTTCATGCCATACATCCACATCATATGATTAGCCTCCAACGGAAGTGCATTAATGGGGGCTACTACAGCATTATTTATCAGTTTAATATATAAAGGCAATACATGTGTGTAAGATTGGATATAGGGGAAAGTGAAGTCCCGGAATAGAACCTAAAGCAAGAATGGGTGGCAGTGGCAGTGAAGAAGCTTCAGGTTTTAAATGTACACATTCACAGCTGAAATTTTTATTTTATTTTATTTTCTCTTAATAAGAACTCTGGGACCGAATTCTTAAATTGGAATAATGGAAATGGAAAGGCCTGACAAATTAAACCTTAAGAAGTTAAACATGTGATTTGGAAAACTGTTCTCAATGGAAACTTGTCAAGGTCTGTGTGATAAGTAAGAACAAAAACACAATGGTGAACGATTAGCTATATCCGAGTATTTCGAAAGAGAAAAAACTTTCGAAAGTTCACCTTGTTCCATAACATTTCAAATGTCATTAGATAGATTTGGCCAGATTGATGTTAGGCTAGGAAGTTGGAAAATGACTTGCATTATTGCACATGGATGCATTTATAAAAAGTTTGATAACCAATTAGTAGTATACCAACTGAGTATCAGACAATAGAAAACTTTTTGCAAATCAGTGCCCATTTCTTAGTTACTGCAGTTGAGATATTGGCAATCTATTTCATCCTCTTTAGCTTATAGGCCAGGTGCCATTTACAAACTTTTATTTCTCCTATATATTGACAATGGCTACGCAGAACTAATTGTTCTGGGCTGCCTGGTTTACAGTCCTGCCTTATAGCGGCAGTGATATATACAGCTGTCTGGCGCTATAAGCCATTTTCAGACCCAAACGTAGACTTGGGGTGCTGTAAGCTCCATGCAGTGTGAAATAATGCAAATTGCTCACGATGCTTGAAAGGGGGAGCTATGGGTGCAATATTAAAGGGATATAAGTACCAAAACAACTTTAGCTTAATAAAGTGGTTTTGTTGTATAGATCATAAGACCCCTGCAATCTTACTGCTCAATTCTCTGCATTTAAATCTGTTTATTTAAATCTGTTTATGCAGCCCTTCATAAACACTTCATGTAAATAGAGATTTAATGTTTAAGCTTCCTTTATGGCACAGTCTGTTTAGTTTAAAATTCCTTATCTCCTGTTCTGTAGCCTTCTAGACTGCGCAGGAGCCCTATGTCTGAAGTTCAGTTTACATTGCAGGGGAGAAAACTTCTAAAGTAAGTTTGATACCTTAACGCCGTTACGGCATTCTATGCCGTCCCGCATTAAATGTGCTTTAAAGCCGTTGCAGCGGCATAGAACGCTGTAATGACTTTCAGCCCCAGGAGCTCTGGTGGACTCACCTCCGCCGCGATCCTCTTCTGGAGGGCTGCCTGACAGCCCAGGCAGCCCTCCCCCGCCAAATGAGGCCCCAGGGGGCCATGTGATCACTCTCAAAGAGCGATCACATGGCCCCTTATAGCTGGCTGTGGATCTGCCAGCAGGGGGACTGTCTGAAATGTCAGACAGTCCCCCTGCTGGTGGGCAGTGTAAAAAAATATTAAAAACGTTTTAAAATAAAATAAATGTGTGTATATATATATATATATATATATATATATATATATATATAAATGGAATGTGCTATATTTGACCCTTTAAATTTCCCAAACCCCGTAAAAACTGTTAATGGAGGGTACTGGTGTACTCGTGAGACTTTGCTGAATCCAAATATGTGGGTTTTTTCAGTTAAAGCTAACAGTATTATGACATTTACAGCTAAAATGTCTACACATTTTTTTATAAATCTTAATTTCTCACATTTTTTTTCAATTTTATTCATAATAAATTATGTTTCAAATATGAATAGTTCATGAGTAATTAAAGCCCAGGTTCTCCTGAACAAAATTATATATAATAAGTGTGGGTGCACTTAATATGTAAGAGGTGAATTACGGTTGAACAGACATATAGTGCAAATTGTAGATTATACTAGCTTTAGTGTAACTATAATCTTAATTGTATTAATGACAGGAGGCGAATATTTGCTCAAGTCTCTCTTTACTAGAACTCCACAGCAGCACATTAACATAGAGATAAAAACACCAGAGACAAAAAAAATCAGGAATCTATAAAAGGCTTCTCCCAACTAACTATTTCCTCTTTCACGCTGCGACAAATAAAGTACATGAACAATACACCACAAATACAATAACAGGAGAAACAAACATAACATAACGATGAATGCCATGCGAACTTGAAACCGTGGAACCAGTGGGTGAAGCCTTGACCTTTATCCTGTAGAGTAATCGGATCTAAGAACTGTAGCCAAACCATTAAACTGAAATGAGAGAAACAGAGTTGAAAACACTGATTAGCGAATGAAATGTACTGAGAAAACATGAATCCCCATCGTAAATACTGACAGTATAATATCCCAGATAGTGAAAAAAACCTGAATCCCCATCATAAAATACTGACGGTACCGTATCCCAGATAAACCCCAACTCCCCCAGATAACCAACCTAGCCCAGGAGACCAGGTGAATAAACAACAAGTCAGTCAAACCAACAAACAACAAGGGGAGGGCGAAACTGGGAGGGAAATTTCGCCTCCTGTCATTAATTAAATTAAGATTATAGTTACACTAAATCTACAATTTTATAGCATGACAGGAGGCTTCATATTTGCTGTTTTAACGCTCGGACAGCAAAGACCAAAGAAACACGATCCGCCGTACCAACCTAAACTCTATGAAGATAGCTCCTCCTAACCGGCAGGAAAGCGTACAATGACTTGAAGAAAAACGCCCGCCATGTCGGTACCTGAAGTCACTGTGTTAGGGACTGAAGTGAACCGAAAAAACCTATACGCCCGCTAATGCGAACCACAACCAAGCGGTACATGAAGGGCGAGAAAAAGGGAAGAACCTGTCATGCCTTAATTACAGTATTCCCTTACTTCCTGGTTCCACGGAGCCTAGCCACACCTCTTTATGACACGGTCTGCCTATTTAATCTGACCGCACCAGCTGATCGACGCTGGATTATTAAACTACGTTCCGTACCTACCAACCGGTACAACTTCGTTGTGAAAGCCTCTGCTACCAGACCGGACTGAAAGACTCTGCAAAGTTCCCTTCACCTCTCCTCATCCACGACTAAAGCTTAAACACTCTTCATCCGCCTCTGAGGAGATCTCGGGAACCAGTGTTCTATGTGCCGGAAGCTAAGTAAAACCAATGTGACAAGCGTTGCATCTAAAAGCTGTTATTACCTGTCTCCAAAGTCCTTCGGTAAAACCAACCCCGTTACAGCTAACTTCAACTCATACTGCATATCAGTTATCTGCATCAGTCTTGCTTCAGTTAAAGTTATGGAACAGCTATTGTAACTACTTATCACTTAAACCGTTAATTCTACTAAGAGACTTTATTTGATTCAGTATCTGCAATTTACTATCGTTTACTCCTTAAAGCTACAGTGCCTATAATTGTGGACTTCAGTTATCGTTTACTCCTTAAAGCTACAGTGCCTATAATTGTGGACTTCAGTTATCGTTTACTCCTTAAAGCTACAGTGCCTATAATTGTGGACTTCAGTTATCGTTTACTACTTAAAGCTACAGTGCCTATAATTGTGGACTTCAGTTATCGTTTACTACTTAAAGCTACAGTGCCTATAATTGTGGACTTTAGTTATCGTTTATTACTTAAAGCTACAGTACCTGTAAATTGGAATTAAAGTCAATACCTTTTACTTTTTATAATAAATATTCAAACTATAAGAAATCTGCAGTTGTGTTCCTTCATAACAAATGTTTAGACGTGACAGAACCATTTAAACAAACGGTGACGTCGAACACTGCCTAAAGGTGGGAGCGCTACCAAAGTAAGAATATGACCCTCGGGTCCGACTAAGGCTGATAGACAACTAAGGTTCGAACCGCCGAACCCATCTGAAAGAAAAACAAGGTTTAATAACTGAAATAAATCCAGAATCAGTGAATGGGCAAAACCCGACAGAACCCACCATAGTGATGTGGGATTATTTAAAAATCCTTATTGTACTCGTATTGAATTATTGCACTAACTCCATTTTAACCTTATACTGTGAATCCTCCATTTTGTCCTCCTAACCTGACTTCTTCATTCCTCCATTTTGTCCTCATAACCTAACTTGTTCATTTTAAAACTACCTTACATGACAGAATTTCCCAGCACATCTAATACAATAGACAAAGACTGTATTTTCTATAAAGACATGATTAACACAGGAATTGCTGACTTTTCCTTAACTTGCAACATAGTATAATTTGAAGGCCATGAGAACACAGTAGTAATGAAATGTTCTATTCATAAGAGACCTTGCACCTGGCCACGAGGCCTGAGATCACCGACCGTGTAAAATGACGCTCAAGACCCCCTTGTCCCCACCCGTGTCCAGAACAATCCCACCTCTTGGTGGGTGGGCACGGGACTAACCACTTAGTTTTTGAGCCAATAAATAATATTGATAGGTGGACACTAATCCCGACACTTAACAATTAATCCAATTAATGATGTTTATTTGCTGATATTCTAATAATCAATGATGACGTAAAATGCCTCTTAAAAGGGCCTGCGCGCCCGCTTTTTAATCACTTGCCAATAAATTTTCTCGAAGTTATTTTAACCTGAACCTCGTGTGTCAGACTTAATTACTTCAGCGTATATACGCAATTCAATTTTCTTAATTTGGACAGGAACAGATAGACATTTAAACATTTTGGTTTACTGCTAAAAAGTACCATAACAATAGGAGCATGACAAAAATGTTTGTACCCCCTGGGGAGATGAATACCCATCCTCAGGAATCGTAAAGGGAATTCTAAGCAGAGCGAGGCCCACCGACAACAGTCGTATGCGCTACCTAATCTAATTAATATGGCAGTCCCCGGTAAAAAAGTGACCGAACAATACCCGAACCCTGTAAAAGCGGTAGCAAAATTAGGAGGTCCAACTACGTCAGGGTCGCCATGCAGACCAAAGTCTCACAATCCCCGAGATCAAATGAGCAAGGGTCCAGGGAATCCAGGAACTAGGTTTGACTCAGACCGAGGCACCTGTAGAAAGGTCCTGAGACCAAACAAATGGAGGAGACTCATCCGCATCTCCGTGTCGAACACTCCTGGAGGGAAGCGTCCATCGCTGAGCAAACGGGTCCGTCATCCAGCCGAACTGGTCGGGGCCTGATGGGTCCTCCTCCGTGGACGCCGTCTTGATGCCGGGTCCTCCCAGAGAAAACTATTCCATATGTACGAGAACTCTGGCAGAGGAGAGCGTAGGGGTCACCCCCTTGCGTCCAATCCGCCCTCCAGGACTTCACTCCTTGAGATGTAGAGGAGGTCGATATTTCCCTGGTTGTAAAAAACAAAATCCAGGGACTCGAAACAAGGGAAAACGCAGGGAGCGTCTGACCTTTCGGTCTGGGAGGTACCTCGCAGAGGGTCCGGCAAGCCCGTCCAGGTAGACCGTACAGCAAGATGTCCTATATCGATGAAGAGTCGCGTCTAGGTCCCAACGCGTGGAAAACGAGAAAGATCTCTTCAGATAGTTCTGGTATTCCTGAATGTCCTCAATTCCTCACAACCTTCTAACCAGGTTGTATTGTCGCCCAAATGACTGATGCACAAGATACCCATCTCACCAGGGAGAAAATAGAGGCCACCTTACCAGAACTGGGCCCCGCGGTCCCTAGAAGTTTCTCGAGGGCCGCGTCTAATTCACAGTAACTAATGAATATTGCCGGGACTCCAAGGGGCTCAGATCCCTTTATCCCAAGCACCTCCAGCGGTCCAAACTGCGTTTAGGATAGGGTCGTCTGCCACCCCAGACTCGGGGCCCCGTCTGGGATGTCATACGAAAGTGGAGGCAAGTGTGAAATTCTGGGTCAAGGGTCCAATCCCCTATAAAAGGTACGGTTGGAGCTGAGATAAGCCTCCATGAAGTACTTCCATGTAAAAAAGGACAGCTCTTATACTTCCTCGTATGTTCCGCTAGCACAACTCGCTCATGTAGCGGAAAACAATCGGCTTTCCAGTGCGGACTTATTAGTATAGGCACTGCAGTGGGCCGCACTCAGGATCTCCTTAATACTAGACAGGTGCTCAACCAGCAAAACCGCAGTGCCCCATCGGGGTCTAAGTCTGGGTTTGCGGCTACTTTGTTCGGGAGCCCGGCTGGGAATACCGCTTGAATTATCCTGCGGGGTTCTCAAGCCAGCGGTCTACGGGCCCAGAAATGCACCGATGGTGCTAGGTGATCGGGCAGAGATCATTCCAAAGAAACCAGGTGTGCAATGGATAGAGGGTCGAACAGGGGCGATTCACGAGACGACCTCTTCTTCCAAGGTCGTCGGGGCACCTGTAGTGGACTTTGTTCTACATCTCATGGTGCCACTAGGGGCCGTCATCATAATCCACACCCCCATCGTCCTCTCCCTCCGAGGGGAACCGGTCCGCCCGCCATTCAGCTAGGGCGGCCACGATGGAGGGTTTACAGGGACCTTCACCCCTGCGCCACATAGGCAGTGTCGTCTGGCCATCAAGGTCGATCATATCAGGGCTACACACTTCTCCGGAGTCTAATCTTTCTGGGCGTCTGGTTCCGGGCCTTCATCCTACCCATAGTGCTTATGCGCCTTTGACTGCTCTCCACTCAGAGAGTCTGACTCCTCCAAGTCGGCTGCCTTTTTAAGAAGGTGGTCACTGCTGCATCCGGTGGTCATCGCCTCCCCCGCGCCATATAGGCAGGGCAGTATGGCCGACTGCAGAGGGGTTAGCCACTCCTCGGAGTCTTATCTTTCTGGGAGCCTGGTTCAGGGCATTCACCCTTCCAGTAGCGCTCATACGCACTTGCCTGCTCTCCTCAAGGAGAGTCTGACTCATTCAAGTCACTGGTTCAGGGCCTTCACCCTTCCAGTAGCGCTTATGTGCCCTTGCCTGCTCTCCTCCAGGAGAGTCTGACTCGTTCAAGTCATCTGCCGTTTTAAAGGTGGGCCCTCTAGCATTACGCTCCTGATAAGCTTAAGGGAGGACCCTGGCTGAAGGCTAATTCCACAGAGGCGGTCACTGCCATAGTAGTCATTGTCTGCACTGTTAACCCAGATAAGGGTTCTCCTGTGCAGCGGTCCCAGGCAAAGCGACTTCAAGGAGTATAGAGGACAAGAGTCACTGGCAGGGAGATAGGGGCAGCACCCCATATAGTGACCAAGGCAAGTTGGGCAGCGCATGCAATGCACAAGCGTGAGTATGTGGCAGTAGGCTTGGCATGCAGACATTCTGGCACAGACAGCACAGATCAATGGGGCACAGACAAAGCAGGCCAATCAATGGGGCACAGACAAAGCAGGCCAATCAATGGGGCACAGACAAAGCAGGCCAATCAGTAAGGCACGGACAAAGCCGGCCAATCAGTAAGGCACGGACAAAGCCGGCCAAGTCCTGGGGCACACACAAGTCAGGACCTTCAGAAATGTACAGGTGAGGAACTGCGCATTCTGTTCTCCGATAAAATGTACCTTTCGTTCTTCAGATAAGATGTACATAACACTTCTTCAGATTAATAGCACATAACACACTTCTGTGTAACTGTAATTAACACACTTCTGTGTAACTGTACGTAACCTTCTTCTGTGTAACTGTACATAACACTCTTCTGTTCATCCGTACATAACATCCTTCTGTGTAAACATACAATACGTTCTTCTGTGTAACCGTACATAACATTCTTTGTAAATGTAAATAACATTCTTCTGTGTAAATGTACATAACACTCTTCCGTGTAACTGTACATAACACTGTTCCGTGTAACTGTACATAACACTGTTCCGTGTAACTGTACATAACACTGTTCCGTGTAACTGTACATAACACTGTTCCGTGTAACTGTACGTACATTCTTCTGTGTATTTGTACATAACACTTTTCTGTGTAACAGTACATAACATTCTTCTGTGTAATTGTACATAACATTCTTCTGTGTAACTGTACATAACATTCTTCTATGTAACTGTACATAGTATATTACTGTGTAACTGTACATAGCCTTCTACTGTGTAACTGTACATAGCCTTCTACTGTGTAACTGTACATAGCCTTCTTCTGTGTAACTGTACATAGCCTTCTTCTGTGTAACTGTACATAGCATTCTCCTGTGTGACTGCACCAAGCATTCCATTGTGTAACTGTAGATAACGCACTTCAGTTAAATAGTGCCTGACACTCCGTAAATAGTGAACTTGCATAATGAGTAAACCTGTAGCCAGGGAACTCACCAACTGAGTTACCTCACAAGAGGTGCTCCATTGGTCAAAATGATAAAACAGAGCGCTGCAAGCAATCATCTGAACAAACAAAAAGGGGGGGGGGGGGATGAGTATAAGTGGTAATGTGGTGGAATCTCGGTAAAAATAAATTTAGTAGGCCGAGATTACCACGTGGCATGTGTACGTGCATATGCTGACGTATCGATCAGTTGGTTGCACGAGGCAAGATACGATCAGTAGTGTACGGAGCATGTGCAAGAATACAGGATATAGTATTCCCCTCCTCCATTGTGCTGGACAAGCCATGCGGTCAAACAGGAAGTTAATTCTTATTTGGGTTGATTGGTTGAGAGAATGTGCGGGTGGAGCTTAATATGGGAGGAGTTATATGCCTATATAAGGAGCCTACACTATTGTCCGGGACTCAGAACTTGCTGTATTTTGGTGACATTAGTCCCTCTGAGTCCCGATCGGTGATCCAATAAAGAATCTCTTCCTTCCTGAAGAAACCTGTGTCCATCTCTCTGTGCTTGGCTTCCGTCAGTTTCTCCGGTATCATTTGGTGCATTGGCCGGGAAGCTCATCGTTCAACGGTAGCTGAGAGGCAGAGGCGTGAGACGGTCTATCTTTGCCCACGTTCTCTACGGCTGCACCCCTGAACTTCTGCGTGGACCTCCCTTCGTCTCGGCGCCACTGGTCTGTTGTCCAGGGGATCATCGGCCTCTACGTGAGAAGTGCTGGGGTGTCCCCGTCGATGAGTGTGAACTCAGGTTCAGGAACGAGGAGGTAAGACAACTGCTGTTTTAGACGGCAGGACCCACTAGGGGTATACCGATTGTGCGGTAGGCCCAAAGGGGTTTTGAATCTGTGTATCTGCCCCCTCTGTCGGAGGGAAGGAGCGAAGGCGCACCGCTCGATCGAACGCTCTTTAGTCAGACCGTTTGATTCTGTTAGTCAGGCGGGGCGCTCTGGTGTAAAATAGCCCTAGCCGGACACCGGTGTCTTGTCTAGACTAGCGTTCTAGGGTGTATATTTTGTTCGCTAGGTCGGAGGGACCGGGAGACTAAGCGGCGTCTGTGTAAATCCGGTTCGCTAGTTCTCATCCTATCTGGGCTAAGTGGGAAGGCGTGTAAATTTGGAACCCACTAGACTTTTGATAGTACGACTAAGAGGCGTCTGTGTAAATTCGGTCCTCTAGCTCGTTGTATAGTGCGACTAAGAGGCGTCTGTGTAAATTCGGTTCTCTAGCTCGCTATATATGTGGTGATTGGGCAGTGTGGCTAACCAAAACGTATGTAGATTGTTTTTAGGTAGTCCATTCAAGGTACTGGCCAATAGTTTAGTTGGGAATTGTAAATGTGTTAACGATTGTTTAGTAAAGTGTATATCTTGTTAGATAGCGCGAGCTCAGCCGTCTAGCGAGAGTGTTAATAGTGTGTTGCTGTATTATAGTGCACGGTACCATAACCCTGTATATTTACTGACATTGTATAATAAGTACTAATCATTGTCGTTCATTGCATGTTTAACACCATAACCACTAATAATTGTATTGTGACCTTAACTTGTGCTTTGACCTATGCTAACCGTACTGTAACCGCTATTTGTAAAAGACGATGTTACTGGGGTGTGTTATAGACGGGTAATTCGTATATAGAGAATTATAGCGTGGGTGACTGTATAGTTACGCCAAAGGGCATAATATTGATTATATAGTGACTGGTGTAACAGCTGTGTGTGTACGGGAATTCCCTGAGTGTTTATTGTTATTGTGTACGTTTCACTTGGTAACCGTACCACGTGGTGCTGTTGCCAGAGGAAACGGGTGTGACTGTTGAATAGTACGCGTGTATAGTATTCGTTGTCGACGACGTTCCATTGTTAAGTATGGGTGCGTCGCAGTCAACGATTCCGGATCCCTTAGGTTGTATGTTGAAGAATTTTAAAAAGGGATTCAAAACTTGTGATTTTGGGGTTAAGATGTCTCCTGTGCGTTTAGTTACTTTGTGTACTAGAGAGTGGCCTACTTTGGTTGCGGCATGGCCGCCACGTGGCAGTTTGGATCCAACTCTGGTACAGCGCTTACACGTGGCTGTATCAGGTAGGCCTGAACTTTACGGCCAGTTTCCTTGTATTGACTGTTGGAGACAGGCCGTAAATGACTCGCCAAAATGGCTCCAGACATGCCACGAGGAGCAGTGTCGCCTCATGGTAGCTAGGACTTGTTCGTCCACTAGGACTGGTGTTAGGCCCATTTTGGACACGCCCCCTGAGTCCGAGATCCCTTTGCCGCCCCCTTACTTTCCGTTAAGAGGAAGTGACGCAAACGCAGGAAGCCCTGCACCCCTCCCCTCATTACCCTCATCCACTTCCGCTTCCTCCTCCAGTACAGGATCCACCCCCCCTCGTACTAAATCTCCCCTTCCGGAACCAGAACCCACCCCCATTAAAAACGAATATCCTGATTTGGCGCCACTTCAGACTTCCGGTCAAGCTTCATCTAGCTCGGCTCGAAGTGTTTTATTTACGACCTTTTCACAAAACCAACCTCCCACATCCCCATACCCTATCTCTCCCCGACCGGAACCCATGACTGACGCCTCTCTACGTAGCCCTATCCAAACCCGACAGTTGACTGGTGCCCAACAATTAAAGCATTATCAGATGCCTCTTCGCCTAAATCCCGGGTCAGCTTATATCGATGCCGCAGGTCAAATGGCACACGCTGACCCAGTCTTCGTATATGTCCCATTTACCACTACCGACCTTTTAAACTGGAAGACCCATAATTCCTCGTATACTGAGAAACCACAAGCCATGACTGATCTGTTCACCTCAATAGTACAGACGCATAATCCGACATGGGCTGATTGCCAGCAGTTACTAATGACTTTATTTAACAATGAGGAAAGGACAAGAATAAATCAAGCAGCCATTAAAGCATTAGAAGATAGAGCCCGTGCTTTGAACCAAGCTAATCCAGCAGCATGGGCCGCAACACATTATCCCAATACTGATCCCGATTGGAACGTAAATGGTGCTGATATGGTTCAACTCAGAGCCTATAGAGACGCTATAATTGCTGGCATGAAAGCAGGAGGAAAGAAAGCCATTAACATGTCGAAGACAGTTGAGGTGATCCAGAAAAGCGATGAAGCGCCCAGTGTCTTTTATGACCGATTATTGGAGGCATACCGTTTGTATACCCCCTTTAATCCGGAAGACGCAGACAATTCCCGAATGGTTAACTCCGCCTTTGTCAGCCAAGCATACGGAGATATTAAGCGCAAGCTACAAAAGTTAGAAGGGTTTGCAGGTATGTCCATCACCCAACTAATGGAGGTAGCAAATAAGGTTTATATGAACAGGGATACAGAAAGAAAGAAAGAGGAAGAGCGCAAGATGCGTAAAAAGGCTGATATGCTAGCGGTAGCGATCGCAGGCGTAGATAGACGGGGCCCGGATAGAGGCGATAGTAAGTGGAATGAGGAACCTCTAAGTAGGAATCAGTGCGCTTACTGTAGGGAAGAAGGGCATTGGAGAAATGAGTGTCCGCGAAGAGAACAGTCTGAGAGAGACAGACCTAGGTCAGGTTACGGAAACTTTAGAGGCAGAGCGAGAGGTAGAGGAGGCCCCGGAGGGAGTAATGGTTATAGAGGGAGTAATGGGAACAGAGGAAGTGTTAGGGAAGACAGGTATATTCCAGCAGCGCAAAGGTCCCGCGATAGAGAAGGTAGGGACTTCGTAGGATTGGCTGACACGGTCATGGAGGACTATTGATACCGACCGGGCTCCATCCCCCTTGGTCGAGCGGAGCCTATGGTCGATGTATCAATAGGGGGAAAAAGGAGTGCGTTCATGATCGACACTGGTGCTGAACATTCAGTGGTGACTAATCTAGTTGCTCCTCCATCTGGAAGGACTATTACTGTGATAGGAGCAACTGGAAGAAGTGCTGAAAAACCGGTTCTTAAAAGTCGACTCTGTACATTGGGAGGCCACGTAGTAAAACATCAATTCCTTTATATGCCTGAATGTCCAGTCCAATTGCTGGGACGTGATATGCTATCAAAATTACAAGCGCAGATTACGTTCCTACCAAATGGAACAACATCTTTAAAGTTTAATGGACCTTCAGGTATTATGACATTATCTGTACCAAAGGAAGAAGAGTGGCGACTTTATACAGTGTTGACTAGCCAAAACCCTAGGAGTGATGAGACATTATTCAACATACCAGGAGTTTGGGCAGAGAACAACCCACCAGGACTGGCCCGCAATATTCCACCCATAAAAATTGAACTAAAACTTGGGGTTTATCCAGTAAGCCTAAGACAATACCACATCCCACAGAAGGCTAAGAAGAACATCCAATCCTATCTGGATAAATTCATACGGTATGGTATCCTAAAATTCTGTACTTCCCCCTGGAACACCCCATTGTTGCCTGTTCAAAAGCCCGGTACAGATGAGTATCGACCTGTGCAGGACTTAAGAGCAGTCAATGATGCGGTTGTTAGTATACATCCAGTTGTACCCAATCCATATAACCTGCTTGCTTTAATTCCGGGCGGGGCTACTTACTTCACAGTCTTAGATCTCAAAGATGCCTTCTTTTGCCTCCGAATTGCCACAGAAAGTCAATGTATTTTCGCTTTCCAATGGGAGAACGCTGTAACGGGCTCAAAACGCCAAATGACTTGGACAAGACTGCCCCAAGGGTTTAAAAATTCACCTACCCTATTTGGTTCAGCTCTAAGTCAAGATCTACTGGATTTCGAGTCCATCCCAGGAGAGTGTGTATTGTTACAATATGTAGATGACTTGTTGATAGCAGCAGTTACAAAAGAAAAATGTCAGCAAGCAACGCACGATCTACTACACATTCTCTGGAAGGCAGGATACAAGGTGTCTAGAAAGAAGGCTCAGTTGTGTTTGCCAACTGTCAAGTATCTGGGATTCCATATCTCTGAAGGTCAAAGGATTATGGGGCCAGAGAGAAAAGAAGCTGTCTGCCAAATACCAATACCCAAGAATAGAAGACAAGTGCGAGAATTCTTGGGGGCAGCAGGCTTCTGTAGGATATGGATTCCCAGCTATGCGATACTGGCAAAACCTCTGTACGCAGCCATCAAAGGTACAGAGCATGACCCCTTCTTATGGACCCAAGAACAGCAAACGGCATTTGAAGATGTGAAGAAGGCTTTGATGAGTGCCCCAGCATTAGGTCTACCTGATCACACACGACCATTCTACTTATACGTACATGAGCAAAGAAGAATGGCTGTGGGAGTATTGACACAGTACTTGGGATCATGGCAAAGACCTGTTGCCTACATGTCTAAGCAACTGGATGCAGTGGCCAGCGGACTTCCACCTTGTCTAAGAGCCGTAGCTGCAGCCGCCCTGCTAGTAGCTGAAGCCGATAAACTCACTCTGGGTCAAGAACTTTATGTACGAGTCCCACATGCAGTACAGACGTTGTTGGATTACAAAGGAAATCATTGGTTTAGTAATAGCCGTATGACCAAGTATCAAGCAATGTTGTGTGAAAACCCAAGAGTGCATTTAGAGACTGTAAACACCTTAAATCCAGCTACCCTTTTGCCACAACCTACTGAAAGTCAACATGATTGTTTGGAAGTAATGGATGAAGTATTCTCAAGTAGACCAGATCTTCGTGATTTTCCCATCCAGAACCCCGATGTTCAATATTACACCGACGGCAGTAGTTATGTGAAAGAAGGGATCCGCTATGCAGGATATGCAGTAACAACAATAGACAAGGTGATAGAAGCTCGGCCACTGGCAAAAGGAACATCAGCACAAAAGGCAGAATTAATAGCACTAACACGAGCGTTACAATTGGCTGAAGGTTTAAGAGTGAATATCTATACGGACTCTAAGTATGCGTTTTTAACCACTCATGCCCACGGAGCTTTGTATAAAGAAAGAGGACTACTGAATTCAGAAGGCAAAGAAATCAAATACGCAGCTGAAATCCTACAACTATTGGAAGCAGTGTGGGAGCCGAAAGAAGTCGGTATCATACATTGTCGAGCGCATCTGAGAGGAGATGGTGATGTAACCAAAGGAAATCGGATGGCAGATAGTGCAGCTAAGCGTGCTGCTGAATCAGGAAGACAGGAGTATGTGGGGCATATAGCTGCTCTTATACCAACTCCACTGTCTCAATGGACTCCAGTTTATACAACTCAAGAAGAGGAGTGGTTAAAGACTGAACCGGGAAAGTATTTGGAGAACAAGTGGTATCAGCTAGAAGATGGAAGAATAGTTATACCAGCATCACTAGCAGTAGAAATTGTCCAGAACTATCATAACGGGACACATTCTGGGAGTGACAGTACAGAAGAATCTCTCAGGAAACATTTCTACATACCAAGATTGTCCAACTTGACTCAGGCCATTGTACGTAGATGTGTAACGTGTGCTAAAAATAATGCAAGACAAGGACCAGTAAAGCCACCAGGAGTCCAGTTTATGGGGGGACTCCCCATGTCCGATCTACAAATAGACTTTACAGTGATGCCTAAATCGGGTGGACATCGTTACCTGCTGGTAATTGTGTGCACCTATTCAGGCTGGGTAGAAGCATGTCCTACTCGTACAGAGAAAGCAGGAGAAGTTGTGAGATTCCTGCTACGAGAAATAATACCCCGATATGGACTACCCTGTTCTATAGGATCGGACAATGGTCCAGCTTTTGTTCACCAGTGCCTACAACAACTGACTCATATGCTTGGTATAAAGTGGAGGCTTCATACTGCATATAGACCCCAGAGTTCTGGTAAGGTAGAGAGAATGAATAGAACTATAAAGAACCAGTTGGCTAAAATGTGTCAGGAAACCCAACTTAAGTGGAACGTTCTCTTACCTATAGCTCTATTGCGAATCCGCAGTACCCCTACCAGAAGGATGGGCCTCTCTCCTTTTGAAATTATGTATGGACGACCACCTCCCGTACTTGGTAACTTAAGGGGGGATTTGAGTCAGTTGGGAGAAGGAATTACCCGGCAGCAGGTTGTAGAGTTGGGTAAGACTATGGAGGAGGTACAGAAATGGGTACAAGATAGATTACCTGTGAATATTTATCCCCCTGTTCATAGTTATCATCCAGGAGACCAAGTGTGGATTAAAGAGTGGAATAATGTACCGTTAGGGCCTAAGTGGAGAGGTCCTTATGTTGTTCTTTTGTCTACCCCTACAGCGATAAAAGTAGCCGAAGTGACTCCGTGGATACATCACTCCAGGGTTAAGCCAGCAGCAGTCGATTCTTGGCAAGTTACAGCAGATCCAGAGAATCCCTGCAAGATCCGGTTGAAACGCACTACTCAGTCGGAGTAACGAGGAATTATTGTGGATTACAAATTTTATTGTTACAGGTGTGAGTGAGAAGGCCATAATAAAGCCTGTCCGCTTACCATCACATAGTGTATAAGCCAGGAAAGTCTCGAAGGGACACCTGTGAAGACGAGCAGAACTCCATTCCCTGCAGCCCTCACATCCTGGAAGCTGAGGTTCCATCGCACGGACGAAGACTGAGGATGACGGCGAAAGATGTGCTTTTGATTGTGTTTATTTACATGTGTTTTTATATTCAGGAAGGTAGAGGTACCGACACTCCTAGCTGTGAGGTATGCATTAAGACTACGAGAACAGGTAACCATATTTCCCAAACCCTAATTTGGCATTCACAGTACGAGTGTAAAGGAGAGGTATCAAAATGTAGATACCTAAATATAGACTATAGTGTGTGCCATTTAGGAGTAGGAGAACCTAAGTGCTTCAGTCCAGAGTATCAACCTCGTACAATTTGGTTGACTCTCAGGAATGGAGATCCTCAGGGGACCCTAATTAATAAGACGGTGTTAGAATCCGTACATTCGTCGGGTGTTCTGCTATTTGATGCGTGTAAAGCGATATCGAGTGGTAGAAAACCGTGGAATGTATGTGGGGATCTTAGATGGGAGAGGACGTATGGGTCTAACGATAAATACATTTGTCCCAGTAGCAAAAATAAATATGTGAGTCCTAGATGCCCAAATAAAGACTATAACTTTTGTCCATATTGGTCTTGTGTGGGGTGGGCGACTTGGGGACAGACAGTAGACAAAGACATGATAGTGACTAAGTTGCCGACTAGCCCATATTGTAAGTCTATGGAATGCAACCCAGTCCATATACTTATTAATAACCCCGACAAGTTCCTAGATAAGTATGGAAATTTATTTGGGTTTCAAATATACGGGACGGGTTTAGATCCTGGGACATTATTGTTTATAGGAATAGAGACTGATACGGTATCCTCCCAGACTCATCAAGTATACCATTCCTTTTATGAAGAGATGAGTATAGATAATAAGATCCCCCATAATGCTAAGAACCTGTTCATAGATTTAGCCGAAAGTATTGCCGGTAGTCTTAATGTTACCAACTGCTATGTGTGTGGAGGTACTAACATGGGAGACCAATGGCCTTGGGAAGCAAAGGAGGTAATGTCCGGTTCTGAGGCAGTTGACCAACTAATATCTGCACAAGCCGATTATCATTTGAGTGTTAGAGGTAAATCTGAGTGGAGATTAAAGACCTCCATCATAGGTTATGTTTGCATAGCAAGGAAAGGAATAATGTATAATACTTCTGTAGGAGAATTAACTTGTCTAGGACAAAAAGCTTATGATGATGATACAAAGAATACAACTTGGTGGTCGGCTTCAAATGTCTCAGAACCATCTAACCCGTTTGCTAGATATGCCAGTTTAAAGGATGTGTGGTTTGATTTATCCATCACATCTACCTGGAGAGCCCCAGCAAATTTGTACTGGATCTGTGGTAAGAAGGCCTATTCGGAGTTGCCACAGGACTGGGAAGGGGCATGTGTGTTGGGTATGCTCAAACCATCCTTCTTCTTGTTACCAATTGAAACAGGTGAGACTTTAGGTGTTAAAGTGTATGATGTGAATCATAGGAAGAAAAGGGGACCCCTAGAGATAGGTACCTGGGAAGATAATGAATGGCCTCCCCAGCGTATCATAGATTATTATGGGCCAGCCACGTGGGCAGAAGATGGTACCTTTGGTTATAGAACCCCTATTTATATGCTCAACCGCATTATAAGATTACAGGCGGTGGTTGAGATTATCACAAATGAAACATCACAAGCGCTCAATCTCCTAGTGAAACATAATACCAGGATGAGGACAGCAGTATACCAGAATAGATTAGCCTTGGATTACCTTTTGGCAGTAGAGGGAGGTGTATGTGGGAAGTTTAACCTAAGCAATTGCTGTCTTCAAATAGACGACGAAGGGCAAGCAATAGCTGAGCTTACTAGCCATATGGTTAAACTAGCACATGTGCCTACTCAGGTATGGAAAGGGTACAATCCAAGTAGTTGGTTTGGTAGCTGGTATGAGTGGTTTGGAGGGCTTAAGGCAGTGGTAGGTGGAGTCCTACTGATTTTACTGTTGTGTCTACTCCTACCGTGTCTTATACCCTTAGTAGTTAGGTCTGTGCAAAGCCTGATAGGAAGTATAGCAGAGAGGAAGGCTGCTGCACAGATAATGGCGATATATAAGTATAAGGCTCTAGATCAGGGAGAACCAATGCAAGAAGATGAATGTTGAAGATTCACATCATAAGATAAGTCTGGTCTGGTTCAAGGTAACTTGCGGTGTAAGCAAAACTAAGGTTAAGTGATGCCTCAAGTAATTGTAAAATATCAAGAGGCATCAAAGGGGGGAATGTGGTGGAATCTCGGTAAAAATAAATTTAGTAGGCCGAGATTACCACGTGGCATGTGTACGTGCATATGCTGACGTATCGATCAGTTGGTTGCACGAGGCAAGATACGATCAGTAGTGTACGGAGCATGTGCAAGAATACAGGATATAGTATTCCCCTCCTCCATTGTGCTGGACAAGCCATGCGGTCAAACAGGAAGTTAATTCTTATTTGGGTTGATTGGTTGAGAGAATGTGCGGGTGGAGCTTAATATGGGAGGAGTTATATGCCTATATAAGGAGCCTACACTATTGTCCGGGACTCAGAACTTGCTGTATTTTGGTGACATTAGTCCCTCTGAGTCCCGATCGGTGATCCAATAAAGAATCTCTTCCTTCCTGAAGAAACCTGTGTCCATCTCTCTGTGCTTGGCTTCCGTCAGTTTCTCCGGTATCAGTAACACTGCCAGTTGTGCCTGTAACCCTTGAGGGGTTGTGCACAGCTCTATATAGCATGCCTGTGATCTATATAATCCACTATGGTCCCCAGTAGCCTAACCTGCCAGCCACATGGGGCACAAAGCCAGGACAGCCTGAGGGTGCAATGCACCCAAGTCATAGCTGAGTCCCAGTCAAAGCTACAGCACATGTGCCTGCCATCGACGGAACTAATGCGGTAAGTCTGGTAACTGGCAGGCCCCGCCCCCACCCGACCACGCGGTCGCGGGGAAGTGGATGCTCAGGGCCGCCGCACTGCATGAGAAGCAGAGGATCTTGCTCGGCGGACTGAGCCGGCGGGCGGGATCCAACACGTGGGACCACCGGAGTCTTACTCCGGGGTCCTGGCGGTTGGCAATGGAAAGCGGTCGGAGGACCGCTTTCCAGCAGCCGCAAAATGGACAAAAAGTGAAGGGGGCAAAGCCACCCAGAAAAGGTAGAGGGAGGGAGGAAGGGAGGAAGGGAGGAAGGGAGGAAGGGAGGAAGGGAGGAAGGGAGGAAGGGAACACCCCCCCCCCCCCCAAACCCAAGAAAAAAAAAAAAATGATCCCCAGACAGGGCTGCCCAAAACAGGAAAATGCAGAAAAATCATAAGATAAAATACATCCCTACAGCAAAAACGTAGGGACAGAAAAATACAATCTAAATAAATAAATCATAATGGCAGTAGGGAGGTAAACACATTCTAAACAAATAAATCCCTGCAGCCATAAGAAGGTAGATGCAGAAAGACAGAGTAAATAAATCAAGCAATCAAGCAATCACTACAGCACTAAGCAGGTAGGTGAAGAAAATACAGATAGCTAAATAAATCAATCCCTACAGCACTAAGCAGGTAGATGCAAAAATACCCTCTAAACAAATAAATCAATACAGTCATAAACATATAAATACAGTAAAATATCCACAACCACCCATATATAACAGGAGGCAGTGGTACTCTGACCTGTACTGTCTGCGGAGCAGCAAAGAAAGAGGAAATAGTTAGTTGGGAGAAGCCTTTTATAGATTCCTGATTTTTTTTGTCTCTGGTGTTTTTATCTCTATGTTAATGTGCTGCTGTGGAGTTCTAGTAAAGAGAGACTTAAGCAAATATGAAGCCCCCTGTCATGCTATAAAATTCCAGTTTCTGTTTTCATTTTGTTTTGATCAGAACCTGTACTATTGACTCCGTCCTGAAGGGGTTAAGAACTGATTGAAAAGTAAACAATATTTTTTTCTATGCAGGCTGTGTAAGTTATAGCAGGAGATATGTTGCAAGTGCTGCTTAAAAAGACACTATAGGCAACAACACCACTTCATTTCATCAAAGTGGTCTGGATGCACTGGGACTGTCCACTTAATCCTTAAAGGGTCTGTCCCCTTAATCCTGCAGCTGAAAACATTGCCGCTTTAGAGGACACTAAACTTATACTAGACAGGTTTGTATCCCTAACACTATAGTGCTGGCAGAGCTGTAACTTACCCAGGGGCGTACCTAGAGCATTTGGCACCCGGGGCGGACCCTGAGTGTGGCACCCCCCCCCCCCCCATAATAAAAATGTAAGAAAACACCCACAATTTTTTGCTTTCCTATTGACTGTTTGAATGTGCGCGCACCTCTTGCCGCGCATGTGCATTCGGCTCCACTCGGGAGCTGACATCGGCGGGGGAGAAGAGGTCACCCCTTAAAACCCATTCAGCCACTTACCTTTCTCCAACGTCGGGCTCCCTCCCTCCCCCTGCCGACGTTAGATCCGAATGCGCATGCGCGGCAAGTGCATTCAAACTGCCCATAGGAAAGCATTACTCAATGCTTTCCTATGGACGTCCAGCGTCTTCTCACGGTAAGTTTTACAGTGAGAATTGCGGAAGCGCCTCTAGCGGCTGTCAGTGAGACAGCCACTAGAGGCTGGATTAACCCTCAGTGAAACATATGTTTTCAGCTGCAGGGTTAAAACTAGAGGGACCTGGCACCCATACCACTTTATTGAGCGGATCCTTAGAAATAGCATAGGAAAGGGATTTGAGTTCAAAAGATGTAGCGGCTAGGGCAGAGGTTTTGTAGAAGGGGGCCAGGGCAGAGGTTTTGTAGAAGGGGGCCAGGGCAGGGGTTTTGTATAAATGCGATATTTTTGTAGAAGGGGGAAGACAAGTGCTTTTGTAGAAAGGGGCTGGTGAGAAACTTCTAGAAAACTCCTTCCCTGCCCCTTTCTACAAAGCCCCTGGTCTCGCCCCTTCTAGAAAACCCCTGCCCTTCGCCCTTCATATAAAAACCCTGCACACTAATCACATAAATTTCATACACTCCGTACACATAAAAACCCTGCACCCCGATCACATAAATTTCATACACTCCCTACACATAAAAAACCCTGCACATCCCCCTTAATTAAAAAAAAAAGCTGCACACCCCTTTAAAAAAACCAAAAACCTGCACAACCCACCTTAATTAAAAAAATCATGCAAACCCTTAATAAAAACCCTGCACACCCCCTTAATAAAAAACAAAAACTTTCACAACCCCCTAACAAAAAACATGCCCCCCCCTTAATAAAAAACAAAAATCTGCAGTGCACATCCTCCCTTAATAAATAAAATACTGCAACCCCCTTAATAAAAAAAACAACCTGCACCCCCCTTTAATTAAACATACCCCCTCTAAATAAACTTCCCCCGTGCTGCACCCCCTTTAATTAATCCACATCCCCTTTAATTAATACACAACCCCTCTTTAATTAATCCACCCCCTCTAATTAATCCACCCCCCTCTAATTAATCCACCCCCTCTAATTAATCCACCCCCTCTAATTAATCCACCCCCTCTAATTAATACACCCCCCTCTAATTAATACACCCCCCTCTAATTAATACACCCCCCTCTAATTAATCCACTCCCCTCTAATTAATCCACCCCCCTCTAATTAATGCACCCCCCTCTAATTAATACACTCCCCTCTAATTAATCCACCCCCTCTAATTAATACACCCCCCTCTAATTAATACACCCCCCTTTAATTAATACACCCCCCTTAATTAATCCACCCCCTCTAATTAATCCACCCCCTCTAATTAATCCACCCCCTCTAATTAATACACCCCCTCTAATTAATACACCCCCCTCTAATTAATACACCCCCCTAATTAATCCACCCCCTCTAATTAATCCACCCCCTCTAATTAATCCACCCCCTCTAATTAATACACCCCCCTTAATTAATCCACCACCCTCTAATTAATCCACCCCCTCTAATTAATACACCCCCTCTAATTAATACACCCCTCTAATTAATACACCCCCTCTAATTAATACACCCCCTCTAATTAATCCACCCCCTCTAATTAATACACTCCCCTCTAATTAATACACCCCCTCTAATTAATACACCCCCCTCTAATTAATACACTCCCCTCTAATTAATCCACCCCCCTCTAATTAATACACCCCCCTCTAATTAATACACCCCCTCTAATTAATACACCCCCCTTTAATTAATACACCCCCCCTAATTAATCCACCCCCTCTAATTAATACACCCCCTCTAATTAATACACCCCCCTTTAATTAATCCACCCCCTTTAATTAATCCACCCCCTCTAATTAATCCACCCCCTCTAATTAATCCACCCCCTCTAATTAATACACCCCCCTCTAATTAATACACCCCCCTTAATTAATCCACCACCCTCTAATTAATCCACCCCCTCTAATTAATACACCCCCTCTAATTAATACACCCCCTCTAATTAATACACCCCCTCTAATTAATCCACCCCCCTTTAATTAATCCACCCCCTTTAATTAATACACCCCTCTAA
This sequence comes from Pelobates fuscus, assembly GCF_036172605.1. Lineage (NCBI taxonomy): Eukaryota > Metazoa > Chordata > Amphibia > Anura > Pelobatidae > Pelobates > Pelobates fuscus. The sequence continues at coordinate 112,745,573 of NC_086321.1, read as the reverse complement.
TTAATCCACCCCCTCTAATTAATACACCCCTCTAATTAATCCACCCCCTCTAATTAATCCACCCCCCTCTAATTAATACACCCCCTCTAATTAATACACCCCCCTCTAATTAATACACCCCCCTTTAATTAATCCACCCCTTTAATTAATCCACCCCCTCTAATTAATCCACCCCCTCTAATTAATCCACCCCCCTCTAATTAATACACCACCCTCTAATTAATCCACCCCCTCTAATTAATACACCCCCTCTAATTAATACACCCCCCTTTAATTAATCCACCCCCCTCTAATTAATACACCCCCCTTTAATTAATACACCCCCCTATAATTAATCCACCCGTTCTAATTAATCCACCCCCTCTAATTAATCCACCCCCTCTAATTAATACACCCCTCTAATTAATCCACCCCCTCTAATTAATACACCCCCCTCTAATTAATACACCCCCCCTTTAATTAATCCACCCCCCTCTAATTAATATACCCCCCCTTTAATGAATCCACCCCCCCCCCTTAATTAATACACCCCCCCTTTAATGAATCCACCCCCCGTCTAATTAATACACCCCCCCTTTAATTAATTCAGCCCCAGACATAAAATAACTACTTTATACTTACATTTTGATGATGCCTTGCTTGCCCGCCGAATCCGACCACTGGGTGCCTCACCGCCCGGAAATGGATCCTTCCGCTGAAGATCCGTGAAGGCGGACTGACGGCGTTGCGCACGTCGTCATCACGTTGCGCGACGCCGCGGCCCGCAACGCTCCTCCCCCTCCTCCTCATAAAGAAGGAAGTCCCGCCGGTGTTTGGCCGCAAAGGTGCTGCGGCTGTGCGCAGCGTAATGATGGGGGGTGACACATGACACTGGAAGTCATGGCACCCCCCTAGTCAGTGGCACCCGGGGCGGGCCGCCCCCCCCGCCCCCCCCTTAGTACGCCACTGAACTTACCTCTCCTGCAGCTCCTGTCAGCTCTCTCCTCCTCCGCGCCGTCCGTGCAGCTCCCTCTGTCAGCTCACACTGCCGCGGCTCTTGCCAGATTTACACTGGGAGCTGACCGAGGTGCTGAACGGACGGCGCGGAGGAGGAGGCTGACAGGAGCGGTAAGTTACAGCTCTGCCAGCCCCCCTCTCCCCCAGTCTGTATTATGGCAATGCAAATTGCCATAATACAGACTATTGACTCGAGTATAAGCCGAGTTGGGTTTTTTTAGCACAAAAAATGTGCTAAAAAACTCGGCTTATACTCGAGTATATACGGTATATATATTTATATAAAGTAGACATCACAGGCTATTTACCTAAGGTTAGTTTGACACTTTTTACATAGCCATTTCATCGCCAATCTCTGCTAAATATTGGAGTAAGTTTGTGTTTTTTCTCTATGTTGGCATATACACATTTAACAAGGTTTTTGTAATGTGTATTTCGTAAAAAAACGGTGCTTGCTATCCTTATACAGAACCCCATATTGTGTTCAGCTACATCTGCTGAGTATAACTATGCCCCCATTGTATGCCTTGGCACTATTCTGTGAAGCTACAATGCCATATAAGAGACAAGGCTATTTCAGTTTCTATAGTTACAATTTTCATAGATGAATTTGATGGGCATATGTCTCATTTTGGGGTATTCTAGCAGTTTGACTGTTTAAATAACGCCACAATGGTCTTTCTTTAGAAACTCCATGGTATCTTATATGGCACATATTGTGCCTTAATTTGTCACAATTTTTTCACCAATTTATGCCAATGTTTGTGATGAGAAAAAAAAAATGCATTTTTTACATACATGTTGCATTTTTGCTGGGTATTTCTTACACTTGATATTTACCACTGTCATAAAATACCCCAACTTATGCTCAGTTAAATCTTCTGAGTAAAACAATATGCCCAATGTATGACCTAGACACTATTTTGTGAAGTTATAGTGCTGTAAAAGAGACGTGACAAGTTCAGGTTTTAATGATGTTAATGGGTCCGTGTTTCATTTTGGAGCACTTTAGCAGGCGACATATTCCAACGACACCATAAAGGCATACAATCTTTTTAAATAATTCACCCTGGGGTATTTCAAAAGGCATATTTTGAACCTTAGCATGGAATCATTTTTTTGCTAGTTTGTTCTAGGTGTAGTGGTAATGAGTATTATTTAAATGTATTTTGTGACTTTTAAAACTTTTAAAAAAACTTTTTTTACTTATTAAATTTTTTTAAACTTGTTTATACTATCTTCAAATTTTTTTTACGCTTTTAACATTTTATAAACTTTTTTACTGTTAACCCCTAACTAGCCTAACAGTAAATTCCTCAAATTCCCACTAACTCCCACCCACCCAGCTAACTAAATATATCATTTTAAAATATTTAAATTAATTAATTAAATAAATTGAACACCTGAGGGTTAAAAAAAAAAAAAATGAATAAACGTTAACCCTCAGGGGTTAAAAAATGTTTTGATCAAAGTATAATACTGTGATTTGAAAGGGGATGGGGATTTAACTTTAACTTTATTTATTTTTTAAATGGGGTCCGTTTCCCTGCACTTCACACTGAACGAGGCAGATCAGGAGTCCCTGCAGAACATGTGCTTGCTCTGACAGCCTGTCAGAGCGATTACTGTGGCAGGGACAGCGCAATCGGGTGCTCCCGGTCTACCTCGAATACCGATCTGGGGTTAACGTTAGTAAATTACGGACATTTTCCGTCATGCATCTTTAACGCAAGGACAAGCATGGCGGAAAATTCACGTCTTGCGTCGGGAAGGGGTTAATTAAGCGACAGTTATTTTGGTGCCTATAGTATCTCTTTAAGCAGCCAACATGTGTTTTTTTCAAATAGCATTGAATCACAAAGCTCCTGATACATTTCCAGAATCTCTTTGCTCATCTGATGACCGTTAACTTGTATTTGCAGTTCATATTTCTTATTTACTCTTTTTGCCTCTCACATTTAAAATGTATGAGTTTCTTTTCAGACAGAAAAACTTGGTGCCGAAACAAACTCAAATATTTTCTTTCCAAACAAGCACGTTAGCAATGTCATAATATGGCATCATTGCTAACATCTACAATCATCTGTACCCTAACATTTCAATGAACTTTGTGCAAAAACTAACTTGGCACTTTGTTTGACCTTCACTGGCTTGAGACATAATACAAACTTATCTACTCCGTCTCTAGGTTCCTCGACTTTCGGTAATGAAAAACAAGATATCACTAATGCAAAGTAATTAAGATAATTGCCTTTTAAATAGTACACCAGTAATACAACATATTTTCGCTTATTATCCCAATTGCTTAATTAAACCAGCTTAGCTTCGACACCTCTAAATGAGTTTTATTTTTAGTATCTTTTCATTTGAATTAATAATCGTAACGCTTTTTTGTCATAAATTATTGCATTATCAAGAAAATGTAGGAAAATTACATTTCCATCAAAATAAAAAAAACATTAATATCGTCCTGTTAAATGTCTAATATTTTTTGTAATACAATTTGTATTGATTATTTTAGAATACAAGGTAATTACAAATGGTAAAAGAGAAAATGGTGATAGCAACGCCATGTTGATAGCATGATAGGAAATGCTATGTGGTCAGAGGAAGGAAAAAAGAAAGAAAGAGGAGGCAAGAGTTGCCAAAAGAAGTAAAATAAGTGATGTGGGGAAAAAATAGACTCCGGATGGCCAGGAGGTGAAGATGAGTTCATCACCCACTGGCGTTCTGGCAGAGATACCAAACAGATTACAGTAGAAGTAGACCCAAGGTTGATCCATGAGGAGAATAAGTGTGTATATCCGAGGTGACCACATTTTCACAAAATTCTCAGTAGTTTCATGGGTTGCAGCTGTCAACTTTTCCATTTTAATGAGATAACATTTCTTAGCATCTACCTGTGCTTAAGTTGAATGGACCAACTTCCAGCATTGAGCAATGCGAATTTGTAAAATGAGTTTGTGCTCACAATGGTTTTATTTTTTAAAATCAACTACATTTGATTGAAGACTCAAATTTTGCTTTATCAATGTAAACTATCCAAAATGATTTTTTTTTTTTTATCTACTATTGAATCCAGCAACTCTGGCTTTATCATTAGTTTTCTGAAAAGCACTCATTCTTGATTCACAGATCTAAACCAGAGATACTGACATTTCACCTTGATAAGGAGCAGATCTAGATTAAATAATCCTATGTGGGTAAGACATACTCTCAGGCAGTGAGATGGACCCAGGCTAAATATATACACTTTCTTTTGACAGTAAGACAATACAGCAATAGTCTTGTCTTGTTAATAGTCCGTTTGTAGAAACATTTTCTTTTTGGTAAAGAAGCACATATTAAAAAAATGAAGTATCTTTTGCTACGTAATTACCTGGAGCTGGTAAAATCTCGGAGAGAGTTAGAAAGATAGATGAGGTATCAGTAGCTGGGGTGAGGGAGCAGCCGTATCCAGCTCAGATGAATGTTAATGAGATATAGTTAAGTCTGTTTTACTGCAAACACAATGCTATGCATTGAGATACGTTAAAGTAAGCAATTAGTTGGGGCGATGGGGAATATTTCTCAAAATGCTCTGTTATAAAAATTGGTTAAAAAATGTCAAAGGGGTGGAGTCACCAATGGAATCTACCTGTTGGTTTTGCGACTTTTGGTCGCCTAACCACCCTTAAGTCCAGCCACTAGAGTTGGAATTAACCCTGAAAGGTAATTCTTGCAGTTTTCAGAAACTGCAATAATTACCACTGTAGAGTTAATGGACATGGGACATTGCATTCAGGAGGAGGAGCTTAGACAGAGCCTGACCCAGCACGGAGGGACATCAGCGCTGGATTAAGGTAACTGACTGAAGGGGTTTTAACTCTTCAGTGCCGCTGGAGGGGAGGCACGAGGGAGGGTGGCACTGTAGGAACCTATAGTGCCAGGAAAACGGATTTGCTTTCCTGGCATATAATATCTTTTTAATGTAATTTGCAAATGCTCAAAACCCACAAGTTAGTGCTTAATTAGTTATTCCACCTGTGAGTTCTTTCAGTGGTTGGCAGTTTTTCTTTAAGGTATGCAAGTAATTATTTTGTGGTTCAAGAGTAATTCCAACCCCGTTATCATGTTGGATGTGTTTATCATACTGAAAGGAATGAGTCTATATACAATAAATATATATGTAATACAATAAAAAGAGAAAGACCTAAAAGATTTGTTTTTACTTATTTTTAACCACCATTCACTGTACTAAAGCCTGTGCCAGTTTGTTAAGCAACAGACATCTCAAAGGACCCCTCAGCTCAGTGAAGAGGTCCGGGTGCCAGGTCCCCCTAGTTTTAACCCTGCAGCAAAAAACATAGCAGTGTTAGAGAAACTGCTATGTTTACACTGCAGGGTTAATCCAGCCTCTAGTGGCTGTCTCCCTGACAGCCACTAGAAGCCTTTTCCGTCATTTACACAGAGTAAATTGCACTTATTTGACGCTGGATGCCCTCATGGACCTCCGGCGTCAAAAAAGATCCCCATAGAAAAGCATTGAGTAATGTTTTCCTATGGGCGGGTTTGAACGCGCGTGCCTCTGACCGCGCATGCGCATTTGGCTCCACTCGGGAGCTGACGTCGATGGAGGAGGAGAGGTCACCAGCACCGAGGGAGCCCGGCGCTGGATTAAGGTAAGCAAATAAATGGTTAATTAGCTATTTATTTGCTGCGGAACGGGCCCTAGTCACCATTTAGGTGACTAGGGCTCTGTAGCGTTCTGACAAATTTTGAATCCTATTTAGTTTAGAAAAACATCGCCTGAGAGGGAATATGATAACATTATACAAATATATTCCGGGCCAATACAAACCATTGTGTGGAAATCTATTCACAAACCGGACTTTACATAGGACACGAGGTCATGCGTTTAGACTGGAAAAAGTAAGTTTTCGCCTAAGGCAAAGGAAAGGTTTTTTTACTGTAAGAACAATCAGGATGTGGAATTCTCTGCCTGAAGAAGTGGTTTTATCAGAGTCCATACAGATGTTCAAACAGCTACTAGATGCATACTTGCAAAAACACAATATTCAAGGATATAATCTTTCAATGTAGGGTAATAACTGCTTGATCCAAGGATACATCTGACTGCCATTCTGGGGTCAAGAAATATTTTTTTTCCTAGCTTGTTGCAAAATTGGAAGTGCTTCAAACTAGGTTTTTTTGCCTTCATTTGGATCAACAGCAAAAAACAAATATGAGGAAAGCTGAATTGATGATGGACGCAAGTCTCTTTTCAGCTAAGTAACTATGTAACTATGAATACATATTTGTATTCCTAACGCTATAGTGTTCCTTTAAGTTCACTGTATGAAAGCCACATTTATTCTCTACTTACTAATTTTACAGCTTTAATATTATTTTATGTTTGGCTTCTCTTGGATAAAATAAGACTGAGAATTGCTTTTGTTTTGTAAGTATTTTGTATATTTCGCCTAAAATAACCTATAAACTTACTCTATGTACTGCATATGTTACTATATTGATGAAGCAGACTTACTAGGCATAGTATATTGGATATATATATATATATATATATATATATATATATATATTCAACCACCTTTCCATACCAAGTCCATACTTACACAAACTTGGTGTTGCAAAAGTGTTACACCAACATTTTGTTCTAAAAGAAAATTAAAAAAAAAAAAACCATATTTGGCAAAGCTATTTCACAGTGGGAAAAATCTTACTCCATTCAGATTCTTTAAAGGGTTACACTAACCACAATGACCGCTTTAGCTTTTTGAAGTAGTCATGGTGGTAGGAGTCTGGATGTGAAGTGTTTCTCCTTGAAACACTACACACCCAGAATAATTTTTATTTGTGTGCTGGGAGCTAGTTGCAACTCTGTTCCGGATTGCCTAATGTCAATTTTGTGCATATGTGACGTGATGTTGTCAGCGTCCACTGCAGGCTGCCGACAGCAAGGGGAAGATAGCTTTCCCCTCCCTTCATCCCTGTGTGCAAGCCATCCCATCCCCAGATGTAACTTGTATAAGAGTTTTTTTTTTTTAAAGAAAACATAACTTTTCTTTCAAGTTTACAAATGTTATTATTATTACTATTATTAATGTAGAGTCACTTAAAAAAAGCTTATCTTTACTGTAATTTTTTTTTTACAAACATAGAGTTTGGCAGCAATGTACTATAAAGGACAAACTACAGATGGGAAAATTATTACCTTACACTTGACGCATTTCACTCCATATGCAGTGCTCATTTACATTGACATTGTCTTATTCCCATTAAAAATATTTGTTTTCACATTTAAAAAAAAAAAACACATATAAAAACAAGTACAGTAAAATGAATGACAGAAATAATTTAACATCTGTCTGTTTTATAAATTGCTGTGACAAACAAAAGCAAACTTTGATTGGTAATAATGGTTGCCATTAATTAGATTTTAATAAATATTTTGCCTACGCACACTGTGCGGGTGTTCAAAATCCTTTTGGCATTGTTTATATAATAGTTATTCAGTTTTGTGCACACACACACACTCAGAAATCAAACAAAGGGCTATACAGAGAGATACAAACACGAGCTTTGCGGCTAACAAAGACTATTTTTTTTCTAATGTCATTTTGAATAACCATGACAATGGTCCGTTAATACTGTGGCCCTTAGGTTAATCAGATAATAATCATGCCGTACCAAGATATTTTGATGCATACTGTATTGCAAAATAGGTATTTTTACTCAGAAATCAGTGCTATGGTCTTGACAAAAATTGTGAAATGTAACAGAGTGAGAATGGAACTTAACCATTTTGGGTTCACAATAATGTATTTAGTTCACCGGCATTTCAATGACAAATTGCACATTTTTGCAAAACATTCCTGAAAGCCACAACACATCATAATTTTACATTGTGTATCTATTAAAACATATATTTGTTATCTATTGAGATTTGAGCTGGAAATCTCATTAGGTGAGAAAAATATCTAAACCGTATAAAAAAAAAAGTCTTTCCCTGACTGTCGGAGAAAATAATCTTGAAATTGTCAATGCTTAAAATGTCACTTCAATTTACTCTTTCACACCGAAGAGCTTATTTAGCAAGATCTAAATATAGCATAAGGTTCATTAGCAATTCAAAAGAGTCATTTTGAAATGTGTTGCATATCAGACCATGTGGTTTGGGAGGATAAAGAAAAAGTATTATAGTACATATGTACATGTATTATAGTGTGCTACTTACGCAGGTGAAAATGCCTAACTTGATTCATATCTATTAATAATGATGTAACTCATTTTTGCCACAACTCTATAGAGCTTTATGTAGAAGGAATCCGAGTACCCAAGTACCTGGTGTATTATTAGAAGTTATGGGAAAAAAGCTCAATTGGTTAATGTACTGACTTAAGCCTCGTTGGGAGTATAAAGAGCTGTATGACCGGATATTATCAGTATTTTGATTACTGTCTGTGAAATCAGTCTCCACCTTTGGCTGAACCTAGTTTGCACCTCAGCCATGCTTTCTAAGTCCGTTATGAGATCCATATGTGCTTAGGAGGTACATGTGTGAAAATGTCCATCAATATGTAGCATTCATGTGCTGCTAGTAGTCATCAATTAATTAATAAAAAATTGTTAGGATAACATAGGAAGCACAATGGAGGATAATTGGCTACAGCAGAACAAATCAAATTTATATAAAAAAGGTGCATGAATAAAAATTACAATAATGAACACTGCATCTAATTTTATTTGCACTTCAACTGTCAAAAAACAAGAACGTGAAAATAATTGTGCTACTATATAATTTGAACACAACAGCACATTTAACATATATCTGTAATTGATCAATATCTGTTGGTACCTTCCCCCAATAAGCATGTTACTGTCACTCATAACCAAAAAAATTTCTAAACTCAATAATTCTTCAATCTGCCTTCTGCATTCTGCATTCTTCCAAAACATTTCAAACTAAAGTGATGAATAAGGGGACAAGTACCACCAGACGGTACTAAAGCGCAAGTGATTTGAGCCTATCCCATCCTAGGCTCTAAAAAATGTGAGTTAGCATTCTGTTTTGATCACTGCACAACGGTTATTTACCATACAGATTTGCACTATTATTTCCCTGTATATGTTTTTCTTTCTATGTATATATACGCTGAATTTAAAGTGATACTGCTACAATATCAGGACTAGACGACCCTTGTTATAGGGTAGGTATCCATTATTATCACTGTATGCTCCACTCATATAGGTGAACTGCCTCTGGCTTTTCTACCTTTATTCTAGTTTCTACAATTTGAGGTGGGTGTGAGGGACCCCCACAAGAGTGTTGTAGCATCTACACGATTTTCAATATTTTATAAGCGCCTTTTATACACAGTTTTTTTCATCTTTTTCTCTAAAGTGATGAATAATCTAATCATCACTAAATCCCAAGGTCATTAGTCCATAATACTCTTTTCTGGATATCTCTGTTGCTTCTGCCACTCTTGACCACATTTTCCTTCTCCAAATCTTGCAATGCGGACCTGATACTGTCCTTTCCTTATTTTTGTCCTGTATCTGCGTAGATGCCATCAGTATATTTTTTCAGGTAATGCCTCCTCTTAAACTGTCTCAGTTGTAGTACCTCAGAGCTCTGTCCTTGGCCCTCTTCTATTTTCTCTTTATACTACCTCTATTGGCAAACCTATATGCCGATGTAACACAGCTCCTATAATCCAGCTGAGTACCTCTGCCAAATTTGCTTCCTAGCTGCAATCAGGCAGCACTTCAGACCCAGTCGCCACCCTGGACCATGCTGCATTGGTTATAGCACTCTGCAGCAGTCATAGCTCTCAGTGATTATAGCTCTGGAGACCCTGTTTCCTGTGAAGCAGTGATTATAGACATTTTGGTATTTTTGTGGTTTATCCTTACTACTCATGTTACATCTACAATTTAGGATACTATCATTTTGGACAATTTTGTTGAGTATCATTTGTTTTTCCTCTGACTCTTTTTTCCTCCACATATATATGACTCTCTTCCATCTCCAATGAATGTCTACCCACTATTTTTTTTTTTTTTAAACTCATAATATGGTATAATTTCTAGGTACGATCACTGTAACGCTTTTCTAATTGGTGTCCTCAAAGCCCATGCTGCCTTTCTACAGTCCAATGAATGATGATTCCCATCTTGGTTTTCTTTCTCCTTGTTTAACTCACACCTCACTCCTTTGCCAATAATGTAACTGACTTCCTGCAGTCTATTTTCCATTGAAGATTCTAAGCTCACATACAAAACTATTAAAAATGACCTCCATTACATTTCTCCACCAATTCATAGTCTTGGTCACTCCACTCTGCCAATGACTTTCTCCTGCCCTCTGTTTGCACATATACTGCTAATTCTCACCTACAGGAGTTCTCAAGGTCAAATCCATTCTTATGGAACATCCTGCTCCTTCCCCAGCTCTATGAGTTTTCCCCTAGTCTTCAATCCCTCAAAGTTTAGACCATTGAATAAATAATTGAAATCACCTATCCACATGATCACATCTATCAAGAGATGCTCTGTTTTCTTTCAAATGTATGTTCAAGATTTGGCAAATTACATCATAATCCAGTTTAAACAAGCCAAAAGCCAGAGCAAACATTGCAAATGAAGAGAAGAAATAGAAGCATTGTTTCATTTCTTCTCTTTATGATTTGACTATGCTGATTGCCAGGTGCAAAGGACAGAGTGTATAAGAATGACTGACAGGGTGCCAAGATGGAGTTGCCTTGTTGCAAGATAAAGAGCTGTTGATTTCTACATTTAATTTAATTTTTCACGCCTTACTAATAAGTATTTATTCAGAATAGGGATAAGCAAACATAATATTCAACATCTTGGTAAGTGGCAGATCCCCTTGAAAACTTAACTCTTCAGGCAAGTATAGCCTCCGCAGGTAATGAATAATCTATCTGTCTGCTCTCTTTTAAGACAATTAGTTGCTCTATAGTCCACATCACTTTCCTACCATGGTACTCTGCTTTCCCACACACTCACTTGATCATACCCCCCACATTCCCCTTCCTCTTGTGTTTTTATATCTCACCATGTCTAGAATGCAAGCTCCTTCGAGCAGGGTGAATAACATGTTAATAGACACATGCTCTTTACTTATATAATAATGTAAGGTTTTATATCATGTGCTGTAAGGTTTCCATGTAAAACCATATCGCTTACACTTTGTATGCTGCCTTTATCTTACAGGGTGTATAGTGATTTAACTGCTAACCAGTTTGTAGCAGGCAGGACGTTAGTGTTAAATTTGAGAGTTAGAAGCAGCCATTTATCATTAGCAACAGGTTTGGAAACCAGTCTCTAGGATGCAGTTAGTGACTCACTTTAAGTAGAGGCAGCTAGTAACTCCCTGTTGCTACTGGTGAAATGTTGCTTGTACTTTAGTGAGTACAATGAAAAGTAACAATGACATTGGGAACAGGCTCTATGAGTTGGTGAATACAGTTGATCAGAAATCTGTTGATGGTGTTTTTAACAAAAGAGCGCATAGTAATAAAAATTTACTAATGGCCATGCGGTTAATAAAAAAATAGACGCAAAGGGGTGCGTTTAAAACAAATGACAGAAGCAATAACCAGTATTTCCACTAATATTCTAATGTTTGCAAGTAGTTTGCTGATTACTCCAAAATCCAAACGTAGTGTGTGCTACTTTTACAATCTGTTACGATAAATGTACCAAGTGCTCTGCTCTAGTCCTTGTTTTCTATAGGTGATCAAACATTGTTCTAAATGTTTTTGCGCTATCTTACAGATAATTTAGCAATGTGAATCAGCAGGATATAAGCATCTGTTGGCAGTGCTGAATTGCTTTGCCTATGAAACCGCAATGTTTTAATAAACATAGTGGAAACAAAATGGTAGTGCCTGTATAGCAGAAGACCTCTCTACTCTAGGTAGAAAGACTCAGGTTGCCCAAAGGCCTTTCTAATGCACAGGCCCTTCTTGAATGACGTTATTGTGCCGTGCTTTAAAAGGGGGTGTTGTATGTGTTGTTTCCCTAGTGATATAGCTGCTACACATTGCACATCCAACTCTCACTCCAATTACAATCACACTGAAATGGACCGGGTATTGAGCAGTGGCATGATGTATAATTCTGTGCATTCTGGGTCTCAGGGCAGCAGTTACAAAAAAGATAAAACTGGGAAAAATGAAATGGAATGAAATGACGCAGGAATTTCGATAGAATGGTGGAGGTCCACTAATGTTAATAATAGTCCAGTAGATGTTTAACCTCCCTAACAAGGTCTACCACCCCAGATGTACATTTGTGGACAGGCTCACAACACCTTATGTTAGTTTGTTGCAATTTGGTCAACAATTTGTTGTTGCCCTATAAATATCGGACAATAATACACCATGGTGTTTAGTGTAACGCGAGGCTGTACATGGTACTGTGCTATTACTTAAAATACCAGCTCCCTGGCTGCTTACATTGATGTGCCGTTCCACCAGTGGTCTTCAACATTACAGTGTGAAGGAGCTCTGATGACATGTATTAGTAGATTAACAGCCCCATGCAAATACACTTCTTATTAAAGATAAGAGATCCATTCCTGGAGCTTTCAGCAGGACCGGCCTTAGGGGTGTGCGAGCTGTGCGCCATGTCGCCGACACAGCTCGCACATTGCCGGGTGACAGAAGTGCAGAGGAGCTAAAACAAGTACCTGGGTGGAGGATTTCATTATTCTCCACCCGGGTCTATAAAAGGCAGGGGAGGGGCTTATCATAAGGTGGAGGCGGGGCTAATTCCTACCCGAAGCTCCTGGTAACTGCTGCACAGGAAGAGGGAAGAAGGAAGGAGTCCCTGTTTCCCCAACAACTAACTGCATCCACTCCCCCTTCCAGCCATAATGAAAAGAGGTAAGTCTGCGTGTGTGACTGTCTGCCTGCCTGCCTGTGTGTGTGACTGTCTGACTTCCTGTGTGTGACTGTTTGCCTGTGTGTGTGACCAGGGACGTTTTAGCCGCGAGGCAAACAAGGCATTTGCCTTGGGCGGCATTTTCCAGGGGGCGGCCAAAAACGTCTGCTAAGCTGCCTCGCGTGCCGCAGAGTGAGGCTGGGAGCCGGAATATGACGTCATATTCCGGCTCCCAGCCTCACTCTGCGGCACGCGAGGGAGCTGAGCAGAGTGCTTAGGGGAAAGTGCTCCCTCGCCAGCCGCCCGCCAGCACCGCCTGCCCAGCAGCCACTGGACCACCAGGGGGAGAGAGAACCCCCCCCCCAAGCATTCCCAAAGGTAAGGAGGCTGGGGGGGGGAGGTTAAATAAAAAAAAATGTGTTAATGTGAGTGTGTGTGTGCGTGCATGTTAGTGTGTGTGTCTGTTAGTGTGTCTGTTAGTGTGTGTGTCTGACTGTGTGTGTTTGCCTGTTAGTGTGAGTGTGTGTGTCTGTTAGTGAGTGTGTGTGTGTGTGTGTCTGCTAGTGAGTGTGTGTGTCTGTTAGTGTGTGTGTGTCTGCTAGTGTGTGTCTGTTAATGTGTGTCTGTCAGTGTGTGTCTGTTAGTGTGTGTCTGTTAGTGTGTGTGTGTTTGCCTGTTAGTGTGAGTGTGTGTGTTTGTTAGTGAGTGTGTGTGTCTGCTAGTGAGTGAGTGTGTGTTTGTTAGTGTGTGTGTGTGTGTGTGTCTGACTGTGTGTGTGTGTGTTTGCCTGTGAGTGTGTGTGTCTGTTAGTGAGTGTGTGTTTGTTAGCTAGTGTATGCGTATATAATTATTTAGGTCAAAACCTATGCCATGCATAAACGTTGCATTGATGCCTGTAGTGTGACTTATTTTATTTATATAACAAAAAATAAAAATTCATGGGTACTGTTTTTGCCTTGTTATAATATTTTTTTTATTAAGTTAGTGGTTCCCATGCAATTAACGTTAAATTGAATATCTTTTTCTTTGTATTTGTGTGCTGTAAGGCCCAGCTGCATGATTCTGAGTTTTATGAACAGCTGTGTTTAAATTTGTGTACTGTATCAATACAGAGCTAAAGGATGAGTCATCTCAATTATCTCCTAAGCACTGCCCTTTGAGATCTTGGGTATTGATTGATTCTTTCCTTGTCTGTCTGGCAGTGCACTGCGACTAGCTACTGTAAGCTCTGTAATGACGTCGTTTGAGACATATGCATTGATACTAAACTCCGCAAGCCAAGAAAATATGCCCTCTATCGTACCCCTTTAGGCAGAACAATAAATTATTCTTACATCAAGTGCCTGTATCATACACAGAACCACCTATACATTTTGTAATGATTTCATGATTCGTCAGATCTTATTGTGCATCTTGCTACCAAAAAAAAAAAAAATATGTCAAGAGCAATGCAGTGACATAACACAGCTCTCATAGTACATAGCATCAGCGCAATTAATATATGTTCCGCTGATGTATTTGGAATATGGTCACAATGAGCCCTGGAGAATATGAAATCAAAATAGAGATTAAACCAAAACAGGTTGTAAAGTAAAGATTGGGAAGACCAATGAAGACCAAACCCCACCATGTTTAACCCTTACATATTTTTTTCAATGCAAGACCTGGGTTATCTATTTTGAATAGGTTAGTATATAACTATAGTAACAACCAAATTATGATAAGCTTGTGACCTGACAAAGTTAAGCATCAATGCCATGTGTAGAGTTGTGTATAGGATCACTATAGCAATTACATTACAGTTTCTATAAAACTGCAATGTTTTACATTGCCAGGTTAAAGTGGTCTGTGCAACTTTAGCTGTCTATTAAATTCTAGTTATAAAGCATTTAAGTAATTTCTTGTGTGGGATGTCCATTGAGCTAATCTTCTACTCAATGCTGATGCAAGGACTTTTGGCTACACAGGTGTGAAATTGTGTTTTGCCAGCTCCCCCCCTCCTCCCGTACCCCTACCCACCCTGCAAAAACAATCCTTACCTATGTTTCTCTTGAACCCCTTTTGAATTTCTTGGCCGCTTTTTTGTTTCTTATAACCTCTGTTGATTGCCTTGTCTGCTTTAGTATATCTCATCCCCCACTACCCCCCCATTTGTGTGTCTTTCAACCTCTTTTGTGTGTCCCTTACTTCCCCATCTTACTTCCTGTAAGTCCCTTTTGCGTATCTCTTTCTTCCTTAACCTCTTCCCCAGCTGCTTTGTATGTCTCTTCCCCTCTGTGTGTCTCTTTCTCCTCCATCTCTTCTATGTGTCTCTTTCTCTCCTCCAAACCTTTTTGTGTGTCTCATTCTTCCACCAGTCCCTCTATGTGTCTCTCCACACAGCCCCTCTGTGTGTCTTTTTCACCCCAACATGTTTTGTGTGTCTCTCTTACCTCTCCTGTGCCTGCTGACCTCCTTCCATGTAGCATGGCCTGGTGAGCTATGTTAGATTATCAGTTTCTTCTACTTGGTCTGACAGGAAGATTTTTGTTGCTTTCAGTGAGCATTTACTGTCCGACCAGGAAGAGGATCCTCTACTTAGGTCCACTCAGTCACTCTACATAATGTGACTGGCAGGAGGGGGAGCGAAATGATGTGTGCTCTCCTTCTACCGATAACCCGGTTATCGTGCCTCCTGTGCTGGTGTGCCCTAGGTGGCTGCCTATGCCACATTATGGTTGGCCGGCTCTGCTTCTACTGCTCAACATGCCCATAGTGTGTACATTTACAATGGATGCTTTTTTTTTTTTTTTTTTTTTTTACTAAGGGCCAAACAAATGCTCCTGAGTCATTCTCCATTTAGCCAACTAAACTGCAATGTCATGTTTATGGTTTGCAAGCATTTTTATTTCCTAAAATTATCGATGATCACTGGGTATTTTCTTTGATGTTGGTCTGTGCTATTTACTATGTGGCAGACAATCTATCAGGGTAAAAAACAAATTGCAGTACTGCAAGTAATGACATACTAAATATACTATTTTTGCCAGACAACTTAAAAAAAAGCATGTATTTTCGTTACTTACCCCCTTTCACTAACCATAAGTTTGACAAAAATATCAGCCTTACAGCTCTACAATCCCACACGATTTGAAAATAAAGCTTAAAGGTAGTATGTGAGTCCAGTAGCAAAAAAGATTAAGTAACTGAGGGTTAACATTAGGCCTAACCATTGCGACTGTTGAAACAGAATATAGGACACAGATGGCTCATTAAAGAGAAAAGTGACTAATATCAGCATAGTTACAGATGAAACATATCAAAATGATCTCATATGATATCATGGGCCAAAAAGTCACGTTACGTGTTGGTTAAGATAAAGCTTTGTATTCGTATCATAGTAGGAAGAGAGGATATTGATGGTTGTGAAATGAAAAAGCACTAAATCAAATGTTTAAAGATCCAAAATATGGATTCCAAATAGTCTACTGACTATAACAGAGTGTGGAATTCAGACTCATATTGACTTCACAAATTTCAGTTTTGTGTAGATCACCAATAATATGATAATGGGTTGAAATCAGCCACATACAGGGTGGACAAACATTCTGAAAAAAGTTTTTTTAGTTAATTAACCAATTTCAATGATATTAGATACAATGGACGCCTAACGTATGGAGATTTGTTTGACTAGGTACTGAAGATGTCATCTTTTAAATGAGTTCCATTTGCCGCCTCACAAAGCCGGGATCGATCCTTATATTGCATTATTCATAACATTAATATTTGAAGCTCTAGCGCTCAATTTTCTGCATTGATATACTCAAGTGTACACGGTTTGTTCTTGTACACACGCTCCTTCAGATATTCCCACAGGAAGTAATCGGGAGCTGAAAGGTCCATTCCTTAGATTGAAGTAGTTACGGTGGGCTCTTGCATAAAAAAATGGACCTGCCATTTTTAAAATAAAATTTAACTATTTCAACGCGTTGCTCCTTTGTAAAATCACCCATGATGAATCTCCCAAGACTCAGTTATAATATGTACCTGCAACAAAAAATGTAACTACTAGCTTATATTTTGTGACACCACTCCATATTGCAAAGCACAAAAACAATATTCCTTGGAATTAATGAATGCCCCATTACAGATTGTTCTGAACAACATTTGATTAGTGGGCACGTTGTTCTAATTATTTCACCTGACCTGCAAAGTAAGTTGGTTATTAGATTTTTTAACATCTCAGCTATTTGTTCTTATATAGCATATACATGAAAAGCAAACAAAGAAAAGCTTATATTCAGGCATAAAAGTAATGATGGCTCATGTACTCATATTCAATCCAGTGGGCAGATTTATTGGACACTTGTCAAGGCCCTGTTGTGAGCCGAAACGTTGTTTCGAATTTGAGTACCTGGACCATCATTGAGTGCCTGGACCAAATCACTTTGTGAGGCCCTCAGGCCCGGGCCATAAGGCCTCAGGCACGGGGATCAAGAATAGTGCGGTATCCATATTGGTAATGACATTCAGGCATAAGTCTAAAGCATACAATAATGGTCAAATATAGCACTATTTATATATATTAAATTACAATAACGTTTTGTTTAGTATAACTATATAAAGGATCAGTGCTAAATATATATACATATACATATACATCGCTCAAAAAAATAAAGAGAACACAAAAATAACACATCCTAGATCTGAATGAATTAAATATTCTTCTGAAATACTTTGTTCTTTACATAGTTGAATGTGCTGACAACAAAATCACATGAAAATTAAAAAATGGAAATCAAATTTTTCAACCCATGGAGGTCTGGATTTGGAGTCACACTCAAAATTAAAGTGGAAAAACACACTACAGGCTGATCCAACTTTGATGTAATGTCCTTAAAACAAGTCAAAATGACCTCCCTACAATGCCTGTGCATGCTCCTGATGAGGTGGTGGATGGTCTCCTGAGGGATCTCCTCCCAGACCTGGACTCAAGCATCTGCCAACTCCTGGACAGTCTGTGGTGCAACGTGACGTTGGTGGATGGAGCGAGACATGATGTGCCAGATGTGCTCAATTGGATTCAAATCTGGGGAACAGATGGGCCAGTCCATAGCCACAACTGCAGATTCACTCCAGCCACATGAGGTCTAGCATTGTCTTGCATTAGGAGGAACCCAGGGCCAACCACACCAGCATATGGTCTCACAAGGGGTCTGAGGATCTCATCTCGGCACCGAATGGCAGCCAGGCTAGCTCTGGCGAGCACATGGAGGGCTGTGCGGCCCCCCAAAGAAATGCCACCCCACACCATTACTGACCCACTGCCAAACCGGTCATGCTGGAGGATGTTGCAGGCAGCAGAACGTTCTCCATGGCATCTTCAGACTCTGTCACGTCTGTCACATGTGCTCAGTGTGAACCTGCTTACATCTGTGAAGAGCACAGGGCACCAGTGGTCAGGGCTGGACTGGCCCACCGGGATACCGGGAAATTTCCCGGTGGGCTGCGGCATCTGGGAGCTGCACAGGTATGTGCCACCGGGTGGCCGGTCCGGTGGCACACTCAGAGGGGGCCGGCCCTGTTCCACGCTGGTGCCGCCGGGCCGGGTGGCAGCCTCGCCGGTCCGGCGGCACATCTAATGCTGAGGACGGAAGGAGGAGGGAGGAGCATGTCTCTCTACCATGCTCCCTCGCAGTTCCCACAATTCACAGCACATGCTGTGAATTGTGGGAACCGCGAGGGAGCATGGTAGAGAGACATGCTCCTCCCTCCTCCTTCATGCTCCTCCGTCCTCAGCATTAGATGTGCCGCCAGACCGGCGAGGGAATTCAAGCCCCTCCCACAACTACAGGCCAAGGCCTTACATATACGTAATACACAGAGTAATGTAATTGATATGTACCATATGTAATGAGCAGATATTGGCCCAGTCTTGTTGCTAGGTGCATACTCCAGCACAATAACATATTTAAAGTGAAGAGTGCACCCACAGGACTTCAAAATACAGTAAACAAGATACCGTTTTTACAGTTGTGCCCTACATACATTCACCATTTCAGTCCCATTACCAAGCTTTTCTTAATATGTCAAGGTAGTTGGACTGAAACATTGGTTATATGCAAAGGCACGTCTGCTTAAAATAAATCTGCACTCTTGTTTTTTTTTAAGCCGATATGTGCTTTTTTCACGTTGGAGTAATAATTTTTAATCTTAAGTTATCTTTTCTAACTCTGTATTTGCACACTATGCTGGCGCGACGCATTATGGGGCTGGTAAATATTTTTTTTCCAGGGTTGCTTTTAATTCCCAGTATGGGCCTGCCAGTGGTGAATTTGCCAATCTTGGTGTTCTCTGGCAAATGCCAAACGTCCTGCACGGTGTTGGGCTGTAAGCACAACCTCCACCTGTGGATGTCGGGCCCTCATACCACCCTCATGGAGTCTGTTTCTGACCATTTGGGCAGACACATGCACATTTGTGGCCTGCTGGAGGTCATTTTGCAGTGCCCCCTGTTCTTCCTTGCACAAAGGCAGGGTAGCGGTCCTGCTGCTGTGTTGTTGCCCTCCTACGGCCTCCTCCACGTCTCCTGATGTTCTGGCCTGTCTCTTGGTAGCGCCTCCATGCTCTGGACACTACGCTGACAGACACAGCAAACCTTCTTGCCACAGCTCGCATTGATGTACCATCCTAGATGAGCTGCACTACCTGAGCCACTTGTGTGGGTTGTAGACTCCGTCTCATTCAACCACTAGAGTGAAAGCACCACCAGCATTCAAAAGTGACCAAAACATCAGCCAGGAAGCATAGGAACTGAGAAGTGGTCTGTGGTCACCACCTGCAGAACTACTCCTTTATTGGGGGTGTCTTGCTAATTGCCTATAATTTCCACCTGCTGTCTATCTCATTTGCACAACAGCATGTGAAATTGATTGTCACTCAGTGTTGCTTCCTAAGTGGACAGTTTGATTTCACAGAAGTGTGATTGGCTTGGAGTTACATTGTGTTGTTTAAGTGTTCCCTTTATTTTTTTGAGCAGTGTATATATATATATATATATAATATAATAGCAGATAACACTTCTACTCCTACTTATATAAAAAAAAAAAATGTTTTACCTGGTGCTCTGGTCGCATAAACATAGAAAGGGAAAAAATACCGGCACTCCAAGGCTTTGAATCTTAATAAATCTTCTTTATTCTCTAACCCAGTCAACGTTTCAGCTCCTCTGTGGAGCTTTCATCAGGACACATAAAACACAATACTCACAGTGAATGGCTTTATAGGGAAAAGATTATTGGTACTCACTTTTTCGGCTACGGTTCATTTAGCTAATTGCCCGGCGTGTTCCGGTCACGTCTGCGCATGAGCGAGAACTTCTGGGATGTACGCATCACTCAATCTACAGTGGGAGGTACCTGTAGCTCTCCGGCCGCGTCACTGGGGCAACCAATGAATACACTTACCCTATTGGCTGCTCCTCTGTTTACAGGCGCTGGCTAGGTTCCACTTTAGTTAAGTCTACGGTCAGCTTACCAGTTGTGTGTTCCCATAGTAACTGGAACCACACCGGACAAACTAAAGGAAACCTGTATGATACATAGAAGAGGCAGCTTTAGAGAAAGTGATCAATAATCACATTAAACACATTACTGTGTAACTCCTCTGTATTAGAGCCAAGTTGTAACAAAACTCCAAACATAAACACTCACTTGTCAAATATATTGAGTCTTGTCATAATATCTGATATTCTATACACAACAGAAGTAACTCAACATGGATTAAAAGCTAAGGAAAAGAAGTGATAAAAAATACCAAAAATATAAATAAATATTTTCTATCACTGATCCTTTTTCTAGTTATACTAAACAAAATGTTATTGTAATTTAATAGAAATACTCAATATACTGTATTTATTAATGATAAGTATGAACTAAGCCTAGAAAAGTGTATCCTCAAGCAACTGTTTATATAATTCAAGGTACTAACAGTCAATGACATGCACCCCAGTGGACACTCAATACCACATTCAAGGTCTCATAGAAAATGAGTAACATTGACGAGTGCCATATTTTAAATTTGCTTGGTCACGGACAAATCCATACATGAAATCTATCAAATCTCTCCCCTTCAAACACTTGCAGTACTAGTCGGTTTTATTATATTATATTAATAATTACTTGCAAACAACAAAATCAAATGTATTCAGATAATAAAAATACGAGAAATTGAGGGAGTAGCAAGAGTTATATGACATAAGTAATACTATTCCTCATTTGGGGCTAGTTTCCACTGTTGTCTCTTGATATCTGCCGTATGCTGTTGTCGTTAACAACCACTAGGAGATATTAGCCACAAATTGCAGCACTGAAAGGCACAGAAAATATGATATAAAAAAAAAAACTGGGTTCTTTGAACATAATATTGACTCCTACCCCATATTCCTCCCAGTTGGCAGTGGGGTGAAGGGTAATCAAACTAGGTACAGAAGAGGAATAAATGTGAAATAAGAAAAATAAAAAACTATAAAAGCATATTCAAATTTATGATTTGAAATCTTCTTTCTTCAGTAACCAAAATGGCCAAATAATAATAATAAAAAAACCTGTTTAATAAATAAAATTGAAGGTCACCTATAACTTATAGGTGTTAACTTTTTTATGTGCTGCTTTGTTTTCTTATGAATGTATTCTAAAGTATTCTAGAAAACCACATCACCATCCAGTTCAGTACATGTACATCCAGTGCTGCAATCATTTGACAGAGATATAACAGTACAGCATATTTTAAGTAAAGATATGTTTTAAGGTGTGAAAACACATTTTGTTATGATCATTTACTTCAGCGGTTCCTAAACTGTGTGCACACAGGGGAGCCGCTAAATGTTTCCCCGACGCTATGATTATAGCACTGGGAAACATTTCTGCTAAACAGGGGCCTGGTCGGCTGCCGCAGCTCTTTAGAACCGTGACCGGACCCATGTAGTGTCATCTGGCTGAGGGGAAGTGACAGCCTATCACTTCCTCCCAGCTTTGCACAGGGAGAGAGCGTGGGAGGGAGAGGAGGCAGCCACAGAGGCAGCCACAGAGGCAGCATGAGGGGAGGGAAATAAAGAAGGAGCACGAAGAGCTGCTGTAGACCCCTCACTCCAACCAGCCAGCATGAGGACCAGGACTACAATCAAGCCACCCTCCTGGATGCACAAGGTAAGCTAACATGAGGATGGCTTGAGATGTAAAAAAATATAACTTTTATGTTTTTATGTCAGATTGTGTGTGTGTATATATGTCAGTGTGCTTCTGTGTGTATGTGTTTCAGTTTGTGTCTGTGTGTGCAGATGTGCATCTATATATATATTTCAGGGTGTGTATCTGTGTCATGGTGTGTGCATGTGTCAGTGTTTGTGTGTCAGAGTATGTGTTTATGAGTGTATATGTCGGTGTATGCATGCGTTAAGGTGTGTGAATGTGTCAGTGTGAGTATGTGTATCTATGTGTGTGTATGTGTCGGTGTCTATATGAAATTGTGTGTATGTGTCGATGTATTTATATGTGGCTGTGTTTTAACATGCATTTATATCTGTGTAAGTATATATGTATGTGTCGGGATCCCGCGGGCGGCTGCGAGGGGAGGCTGCACTCCGCTCGCAGTACTCACCCTCCAGCCGTCCGCGGTCCCCTCCTCCTCGTGGATTCGGCGAGTGGCATCCTTCCAGTCTCGGATGCCTCCCGCGTCTTCCTCCATGTCCCCCAGCGTCAGCATGCATGACGCTGCACGCTGGGAGACCACCCAATATATTACACACCGGGGTCAGTCAACTGATCCGGCGTTAAAGGCACAGTGCCTCAATCACAGTGGGAGGCAGGGGCGGACTGAGAACCCTCAGGGCCCCCGGGCAAAATAAATCAAGGGCCCCCTTACAGGCCCCACCCATACTCCGCAGCAAGCGCCACCCATGTCCCGCCTCCATGCACCACCTCCAGCCACACCCTACACAATCTTTAGACACAAGGAACAAAAGTGCAATAATCCCTTCAAGGCCCCAGTAGAGACTACAATTGAGGGCTAATGGGCCATGGAGGGGGGTCTTTCTAGCAGAGGCTATCTCAGTGTCCTTTAGAGAGTGTGTTAGAAAGAATCCCCTCCAGGCCCTATTAGAGACTACAATGGAGTCTAATATGCTTGGAAGGGGGTCTTTCTAACAGAGGCCATCTCAGTGTCCCTGCTGGAAACAGTCGCCTCCAGGCCCCAGTAGAGACTACAATTGAGGGCTAATGGGCCATGGAGGGGGGAGTATTCTAGCAGAGGCTATCTCAGTGTCCTTTAGAGAGTGTGTTAGAAAGAATTTCCTCCAGGTCCCATTAGAGACTACAATGGAGTCTAATGGGGCCTGGAGGGGGGTCTCTCCAACACTCTGGTTCCTATTCACAATATAGCAACACAACATAGCTCGCTGATACCTAGGCCAAGTTGGCTCCTCTTACCTTAATTACTGTTGTTGGCTGGCAGTCTGTGGGCTTGCTGGAAGGCTGTGGGCTTACTGGCTGCGGCTGGCAGGCTGTGGGCTTGCTGGCAGGCTGTGGGCTTGCTGGCTACTGCCGGCAGGCTGTGGGCTTGCTGGCTGCAGTTGGCAGGCTGTGGGCTTGCTGGCTGTAAGCCTAACTGGTGGCCTGTGGGCTGGCTGGCTACTGGCCAGTGGCCAGCCTGTGGGCTGGCTGGCTGGCCGGCCTGTGGGCTGGCTGGCTGGCCTGTGGGCTGGCTGGCTTGCTGGCTACTGGGGCTCTTGGAGATTATTTAAAGAAATAATCCATGCACAATAACCACTACTGCTCTGTGTAGTCGTTATGGTGCAAGGAGGGCCGGGCCCCCCTCCCAGAGTAAGTAGTCAAACCGTTTAAGAACAGTTTGACAACTTACCTGGGGTCTGCTGGGATATGATGCTGTTGTAGGGTATAGGAGCAGTGGTGCAATGTGCAAGGGGTGCAGTGTGTGTGAAAGGTTCAGTGTGTGTGAGGGGGTGTAGTGTGTGTAAGGGGTGTAGTGTGTGAATGTGTAGGGTGTGTGGGGCAATGTGTGTATGAGGGGGCTGTGTATGTGTGTGGCAATGTTAGTATGGGGGGCTGTGTGTGTATGGGTGGGCAGTGTATGTGTGTGTGTGTGTGAGGCAATGTATGTAAATGTGTATGGTGTGTATGGGGGGCAGTGTGTGAATGTGTATGGTGTGTGGGGGTAGTGTGTTTATGGGGCTAGAGTTCACTCTCACTACTGCAACCACCAGGAATCCCTGGTGGTCACAGTGTTGAGAGTGAACTCTAGCCCGTAGCTCCAGGGCTAGAGTTTACTTTCGCCAGAGCCGTAACGTTGCCGTGGTAACCGCGGCAACGATCTGTGCTCGCGCAAGAAGGACCCAGAGGAGCTGCAGGCTGAGCTCCCGGGTCCTCTCTTCCTCCCTCCCCTGCCGGCTGGCCGCACGGTGCCTGCGGACAGGGGAGGGGGCAATTGCCCTCCTCTTACTCCCCCTACCCCTCTTCTTACCCCCCTCCCCCTCTTCTTACTCCCACCTCTTCTTACCCCCTCCCCCTCTTCTTACTCCCCCCTCCCCCCTCTTCTTACCCCCTCCCCCTCTTCTTACTACCCCCTCCCCCCTCTTCTTACCCCCCTCCCCTCTTCTTACTCTTCCCTCCCCTTCTTACTTTTCCCTCCCCCTCTTCTTACTCCCCCCTCCCCATCTTCTTACCCCCTTCTTACTCCCCCCTCCCCTCTTCTTATCCCCTTCTTACGCCCCCTCTCTTCTTACTCCCCCCTCCTCTCTTCTTACCCCCCTCTCTCTCCTTACCCCCTTCTTCTCCTTACCCCCTCCCTATCTCTTCTTACCCCCCTCTCTCTTCTTACCCCCCTCCCCTTACCCCCTCTTTCTTTTTACCCCCCCTTTCTTTTTACCCCCCTCACTTTTTCTTTTTGCCCCCCCTCCCCTTCTATTTTTGTCCCCCCTCCCCTTCTATTTTTGTCCCCCCTCCCCTCCCTTTTCTCTTTTTGCCCCCCTCCCCTCCTTTTCTCTTTTTGCCCCACCCTCCCCTCCCCTCCTTTTCTCTTTTTGCCCCCCTCCCCTCCCCTCCTTTTCTCTTTTTGCCCCCCTCCCCTCCTTTTCTCTTTTTGCCCCCCTACCTTTCTCTTTTTGCCCCCCTCCCTTTCTCTTTTTGCCCCCCTCCCCTCCCTTTCTCTTTTTGCCCCCCTCCCCTCCCTTTCTCTTTTTGCCCCCCTCCCTTTCTCTTTTTGCCCCCTCCCCTCCCTTTCTCTTTTTGCCCCCCCTCCCCTCCCCTTCCTTTTTCTTTTTGCCCCCCCTCCTTTTCTCTTTTTGCCCCCCCTCCCCTCCCCTCCTTTTCTCTTTTTGCCCCCCTCCCCTCCTTTTCTCTTTTTGCCCCCCTCCCCTCCTTCTCTTTTTGCCCCCCCTCCCTTTCTCTTTTTGCCCCCCTCCCCTCCCTTTCTCTTTTTGCCCCCCCTCCCCTCCCTCTTTTTGCCCCCCCTCCCCTCCTTTTCTTTTTTTCCCCCCTTCCCCTCCTTTTCTCTTTTTGCCCCCCCTCCCCTCCTTTTCTCTTTTTGCCCCCCCCTCCTTTTCTCTTTTTGCCCCCTCCCTTTCTCTTTTTGCCCCCCTGCCCTCCCCTCCCTTTCTCTTTTTGCCCCCCCGCCCTCCCCTCCCTTTCTCTTTTTGCCCCCTTCCCTCCCTTTCTCTTTTTGCCCACCCCTCCCCTCCCCTTCTCTTTTTGCCCCCCCCCCCCACCTGTAGCGTGACCGAGCTGCACTCCGGTCCACGGTGCCCGGCCGGAGTGATAGGAAGGTGCACACTGAGTGTGCACCTTCCTGTCAGTCCGGCCGGGTACAGGAAACAGAAACTCCTGTTCCCTCCCTTTCTCTTTTTGCCCCCCCTCCCCTCCCTCTTTTTGCCCCCCCTCCCCTCCTTTTCTCTTTTTGCCCCCCTCCCCTCCTTTTCTCTTTTTGCCCCCCCCTCCCCTCCTTTTCTCTTTTTGCCCCCCCCCCTCCCCTCCTTTTCTCTTTTTGCCCCCCCTCCCTTTCTCTTTTTGCCCCCCTGCCCTCCCCTCCCTTTCTCTTTTTGCCCCCCCGCCCTCCCCTCCCTTTCTCTTTTTGCCCCCTTCCCTCCCTTTCTCTTATTGCCCACCCCTCCCCTCCCCTTCTCTTTTTGGGCGTCTTTCTAACAGAGGCCATCTCAGTGTCCCTGCTGGAAACAGTCGCCTCCAGGCCCCAGTAGAGACTACAATTGAGGGCTAATGGGCCATGGAGGGGGGAGTATTCTAGCAGAGGCTATCTCAGTGTCCTTTAGAGAGTGTGTTAGAAAGAATTTCCTCCAGGTCCCATTAGAGACTACAATGGAGTCTAATGGGGCCTGGAGGGGGGTCTCTCCAACACTCTGGTTCCTATTCACAATATAGCAACACAACATAGCTCGCTGATACCTAGGCCAAGTTGGCTCCTCTTACCTTAATTACTGTTGTTGGCTGGCAGTCTGTGGGCTTGCTGGAAGGCTGTGGGCTTACTGGCTGCGGCTGGCAGGCTGTGGGCTTGCTGGCAGGCTGTGGGCTTGCTGGCTACTGCCGGCAGGCTGTGGGCTTGCTGGCTGCAGTTGGCAGGCTGTGGGCTTGCTGGCTGTAAGCCTAACTGGTGGCCTGTGGGCTGGCTGGCTACTGGCCAGTGGCCAGCCTGTGGGCTGGCTGGCTGGCCGGCCTGTGGGCTGGCTGGCTGGCCTGTGGGCTGGCTGGCTTGCTGGCTACTGGGGCTCTTGGAGATTATTTAAAGAAATAATCCATGCACAATAACCACTACTGCTCTGTGTAGTCGTTATGGTGCAAGGAGGGCCGGGCCCCCCTCCCAGAGTAAGTAGTCAAACCGTTTAAGAACAGTTTGACAACTTACCTGGGGTCTGCTGGGATATGATGCTGTTGTAGGGTATAGGAGCAGTGGTGCAATGTGCAAGGGGTGCAGTGTGTGTGAAAGGCTCAGTGTGTGTGAGGGGGTGTAGTGTGTGTAAGGGGTGTAGTGTGTGAATGTGTAGGGTGTGTGGGGCAATGTGTGTATGAGGGGGCTGTGTATGTGTGTGGCAATGTTAGTATGGGGGGCTGTGTGTGTATGGGTGGGCAGTGTATGTGTGTGTGTGTGTGAGGCAATGTATGTAAATGTGTATGGTGTGTATGGGGGGCAGTGTGTGAATGTGTATGGTGTGTGGGGGTAGTGTGTTTATGGGGCTAGAGTTCACTCTCACTACTGCAACCACCAGGAATCCCTGGTGGTCACAGTGTTGAGAGTGAACTCTAGCCCGTAGCTCCAGGGCTAGAGTTTACTTTCGCCAGAGCCGTAACGTTGCCGTGGTAACCGCGGCAACGATCTGTGCTCGCGCAAGAAGGACCCAGAGGAGCTGCAGGCTGAGCTCCCGGGTCCTCTCTTCCTCCCTCCCCTGCCGGCTGGCCGCACGGTGCCTGCGGACAGGGGAGGGGGCAATTGCCCTCCTCTTACTCCCCCTACCCCTCTTCTTACCCCCCTCCCCCTCTTCTTACTCCCACCTCTTCTTACCCCCTCCCCCTCTTCTTACTCCCCCCTCCCCCCTCTTCTTACCCCCTCCCCCTCTTCTTACTACCCCCTCCCCCCTCTTCTTACCCCCCTCCCCTCTTCTTACTCTTCCCTCCCCTTCTTACTTTTCCCTCCCCCTCTTCTTACTCCCCCCTCCCCATCTTCTTACCCCCTTCTTACTCCCCCCTCCCCTCTTCTTATCCCCTTCTTACGCCCCCTCTCTTCTTACTCCCCCCTCCTCTCTTCTTACCCCCCTCTCTCTCCTTACCCCCTTCTTCTCCTTACCCCCTCCCTATCTCTTCTTACCCCCCTCTCTCTTCTTACCCCCCTCCCCTTACCCCCTCTTTCTTTTTACCCCCCCTTTCTTTTTACCCCCCTCCCTTTTTCTTTTTGCCCCCCCCCTCCCCTTCTATTTTTGTCCCCCCTCCCCTTCTATTTTTGTCCCCCCTCCCCTCCCTTTTCTCTTTTTGCCCCCCTCCCCTCCTTTTCTCTTTTTGCCCCACCCTCCCCTCCCCTCCTTTTCTCTTTTTGCCCCCCCTCCCCTCCCCTCCTTTTCTCTTTTTGCCCCCCTCCCCTCCTTTTCTCTTTTTGCCCCCCTACCTTTCTCTTTTTGCCCCCCTCCCTTTCTCTTTTTGCCCCCCTCCCCTCCCTTTCTCTTTTTGCCCCCCTCCCCTCCCTTTCTCTTTTTGCCCCCCTCCCTTTCTCTTTTTGCCCCCTCCCCTCCCTTTCTCTTTTTGCCCCCCCTCCCCTCCCCTTCCTTTCTCTTTTTGCCCCCCTCCTTTTCTCTTTTTGCCCCCCCTCCCCTCCCCTCCCCTCCTTTTCTCTTTTTGCCCCCCTCCCCTCCTTTTCTCTTTTTGCCCCCCTCCCCTCCTTCTCTTTTTGCCCCCCCTCCCTTTCTCTTTTTGCCCCCCTCCCCTCCCTCTTTTTGCCCCCCCTCCCCTCCCTCTTTTTGCCCCCCCTCCCCTCCTTTTCTTTTTTTCCCCCCCTCCCCTCCTTTTCTCTTTTTGCCCCCCCTCCCCTCCTTTTCTCTTTTTGCCCCCCCTCCTTTTCTCTTTTTGCCCCCTCCCTTTCTCTTTTTGCCCCCCTGCCCTCCCCTCCCTTTCTCTTTTTGCCCCCCCGCCCTCCCCTCCCTTTCTCTTTTTGCCCCCTTCCCTCCCTTTCTCTTTTTGCCCACCCCTCCCCTCCCCTTCTCTTTTTGCCCCCCCCCCACCTGTAGCGTGACCGAGCTGCACTCCGGTCCACGGTGCCCGGCCGGAGTGATAGGAAGGTGCACACTGAGTGTGCACCTTCCTGTCAGTCCGGCCGGGTACAGGAAACAGAAACTCCTGTTCCCTCCCTTTCTCTTTTTGCCCCCCCTCCCCTCCCTCTTTTTGCCCCCCCTCCCCTCCCTCTTTTTGCCCCCCTCCCCTCCTTTTCTCTTTTTGCCCCCCCCTCCCCTCCTTTTCTCTTTTTGCCCCCCCCTCCCCTCCCTTTCTCTTTTTGCCCCCCCTCCCTTTCTCTTTTTGCTCCCCTGCCCTCCCCTCCCTTTCTCTTTTTGCCCCCCCGCCCTCCCCTCCCTTTCTCTTTTTGCCCCCTTCCCTCCCTTTCTCTTTTTGCCCACCCCTCCCCTCCCCTTCTCTTTTTGCCCCCCCCCACCTGTAGCGTGACCGAGCTGCACTCCGGTCCACGGTGCCCGGCCGGAGTGATAGGAAGGTGCACACTGAGTGTGCACCTTCCTGTCAGTCCGGCCGGGTACAGGAAACAGAAACTCCTGTTCCGCGCGGAACAGGAGTTTCTGTTTCCTGTACCCGGCTGGACTGACAGGAAGGTGCACAGTGTTTGTGCACCTTCCTATCACTCCGACCGGGCACCGCGGACCGGAGTGCAGCTCGGCCACGCTACAGGGGAGGTGAGAAGCTGCAGCCGCCTGAGGCTCTTAAGAGAGCGCTCAGGCGGCTGCAGCATTTAAAGGGGCGGCCGGGCCCCCTGATGGCGGGCAGCCCTCCCGGCCGGGCCCTCGGACCATGTCCGAAGTGCCCGACCGGTCAGGCCGCCCCTGGTGGGAGGTTTAGATATCTCCCACGTGTGATTGTTAATTCTGATTGGAAATTATCCAATCAGAATTAACTTTAGGGTTTAAATACTTACCTTTCCTGTTCCTCCCTGCCCTGTTGTGGTCTTTGCTTGCTAGTATTGCTTCTGTACTTGTGTTTCTGGTTACGTACTCTCTGGCTTGTTAATCTGAGTTTGTGACTTTCTCCTACCCTTTGACCTCGGCTTGTTTCTCGTTATTCTGTCTTCTGGTTCCCCTTACTCGGCTTGTCTCCTGAATATTCTTTGTGTGCTTAGCCCGGCCACTCTAAGGTCCGGTACGGCACCTTTTCTATGTGTGTGTGTGTGTGTTAGCGTGTTTGGTTCCCCGAATCGTGACAGTATGTGGTAGTGTATGTGCATACATCAAAGCAGTCAAACATCAGCACAACATACAAACACACTCCTGCAAACCAACAGAAATATTACATAAAAACACACCCCTGCCATCAAACTCCAAAATGAAAGACAAACACAGCCCTTCATTCAAACACAAATACTTTACACAAATGTACATCCACGTCTAAAAGTGAACATTACATTCAAACACACCCCTGTATTAAAAAACTAAACTTATATACCAGCACCCCTTCAAACACCAACACTGTATATTACACTATAGCACCAGTATATGCCGTAGCTCTGTACAGATATACAACATATATTTGTTTTTATCTTGAGCGCATTAGAAAAATATTAAAATATTGAAGGGTGCCTTGAACCTAAAAAGTTTGGGAACCACTGATTTAATTAATTAAATAATATTTAATTACATTTCACATATTAAGCTTTTCTCTTCTGGGTACAACTCCTCTGCTTAAAAAGTAAGGAGTGTTTTGACCTGGAGAAACAAGTGGGCACTCCTTAAATACTGCACACGGGTCGTTCTGATAATCCTCATGTGAAAGCACACTGTGTTGCAATATCAAATTCCTACAAAGTTCAATTAACATATATGTAAGGTGTCATGCGTATAGCTTTGAAAAAGGTGTGTGAGGTGATTAATACATCATTGGTGATTTAGAACAATTATATTTATATTATATTTCACTCTTCTGTGAAATCACTAGCAACAGCTGGGGGAAGTGGCAAAACATGACAAAGGTAGCACCATATTTTTTCAAGTGGAGGAAAAATATGTAAGGCAAAGTAGTCCATACTTTGTCTTATGCATTTATGAGGAAAATAAAGAGAAAAATAACATATTAGGAGTGAGAAAGTGAAGAGAAACAGATTTAAGCTAGGTAACTGCATTCCCCTGTGTGCCACATTCTTCTATTTATGTTTAGTTTTTCCTCTTTGTACCTGATCATAATTTCTAGACCCTTCCATTTCAGTCTCCTCTGCTGATCATGTCTCCTACAAAAATAAAAGTCCTGCGCTCACTCCCATCACTCCTGGGCGGCAGCAACGACTACAGTACACATCAGCTCCAATACATATAGAAAAAAAACAAAGAAAAAAGTTACCTGCGCTCTCTCCTTAATCCCTATGTATATTTAGACAAATGGAGGTCATTAAATTGCTCCAATGGCCACTGGAGGAAATGCCCGCCTGCCAACGTCAAGGCAGACCCCCCTAGACGGGTCCTACTCTGACCCTTCACCTTGCTTCCTTGAGTTTCTGGCAAAGAAATCTCTAATGAGACAGAGAGGGGTATTTTTTTATACACACCCCTATAAACTTATTAACCCTTAATAGGGAACACATGGGATGGGATTTGTTTAAATATACATAGGGATTAAGGAGGTTTTTACTATATGTATTGGAGCTGATGTGTACTGTGGTCGTTGTTGCCGCCCAGGAGTGATGGGAGTGAGCGCAGGACTTCTCTTTTTGTATTTGTATTCACTTTTTGTATCACACAGCCTTGTTACAATGCTGCCGCCCATCCCATGTGTTCCCTATTAAGGGTTAATAAGTATATAGGGGTGTATATAAAAAATACCCCTCTCTGTCTCATTAGATATATCTTTGCCAGAAGCTCAAGGAAGCAGGCTGAAGGGTCAGTGTTGGGACCCATCTAGGTGGGTCTGCCTTGGCGTTGGCAGGCGGGCATTCCCTCCAGTGGCCATTGGAGAAACGAAATGACCTCCATTTGTTTAAATATACATAGGGATTAAGGAGAGAGCGCAGGTAACTTTTTCTTTTCTTTGATCATGTCTCTTGTTTGCTTATGTGAGATTCTTTTGATTGTTGGATTATGGGTAAATTAGTATGGTAACTAAAATGGTACCTTGATTGATAGTTAAATCCCCCCTCTTATAATATTGTAAAGCGCTATGGAATCTGTTGGCGCTATATAAATGGCAATAATAATAATAATAATAATAATAATAATAATGATTGCCATTGATCACACTCTATTAAAAAAGGTGACTTAAAAATGTGTAAAATGAGGAGAAACAAAGGGTCAAAAGGATTAATGTATATAAGAAAATATTGCAAAGCGATAGTATCACTTTAAGAAAAGGAAATTATGACTATAGAGGAGATCTGATTTTTAAAGCTTGCTTAAATTACAAAAGAAGGATCATACTTTAATAAAAATATGACAGTTTGAAGTAATTTCTTAAAGAAATATTTGAAGTGTAAAATGATGATAAAGTAAGATATTAACATTACAAGTGAAATTAACAGGTAGCATTGAAAAATGTTATGAACAACCTGTTATTTAGGATTGAATGCAATCTGGTTAGTTTCTAATTAAAAGAGCAACGGTCTAATTTCTTTTGATGAAAGATGCACATTATTTCATTAGGAAATTTGAAATATGGGAAAGGCAAGAATAGCAGGTTTCTGGAATACTATTAAAGGAATTGTTAAACATTGGCAGGATTTTGGCCTACATTAACAATTCAATTATTGTGAAGGTGCATCTTTGGCTTGGCCATTCTGGCTTAGTTATGTTTGCTTTTAATAGTCAGGATAAACTGCTCTGTGTTTCTTGTTTCCAATTTATTTTAACCCTACAAGAACTTATTGTAAGAAACAAAATACAGATGTAGCACCGAGGACACTTTTCCATTTAGGATGCAGCAAAAATTTGTTAAGGAATATCTAGTTGGCTGATATAAAATGAAGAAATAGATATTTTTAATATGAAGCACATAGAATTAATTTCCTACGTTGCCACCAACAGGGTAATTCATTAAACAAGTTTTACCAAAAAGCAAAGGGAAGTGCACTAATACAAACTACCTACACATATCATTTTTTCTGGTTTTATCTTAACTCACTAAACACCAGTTTTTGTCTAGAAGGACACAAACCAGTGAAAATTGTCAAATTTTGCCCTGAATGACAATTCTCATATTTACTAAAACTAAGTCCAGTCAGAATTTGGTCAGCCTGACCGTGGTAGATGTAATCCACAGCACCTGAAGGGCCGAAGGTTGCCTATCCCTGTCATAGAGCATCGATTTACAATGCCTAGAGTTTGTACTCATCCAGCAGGATGCACGTTTTGCTAATTATCATTCACTTGCTTTTTGCATGCAAATAATAATTTGAAGTATTATTTGTGCTGGCACTGACAGTGGGAAATATTTCAGATTTTTAACAATCTAGAACCGAATTTCTGTTGCCTTGTAGCGTTCGGTCCGACTGAAAGGCAAACCAAATTTAGGCCATTTTGAGTCTGTTTTCCAAAACCCGACATTGTTAGATAGTAAGCACAATGTCCATATTTTACATTCCAAATTTCTCTGTACAGCACTGGATAGTTTTGCCCCATTCAGACAGTTCATACTCTAGAGCAGTGGCTCCCAAACCTTTTAGGTTCAAGGCGCCTTAATATTTCAATATTTTTCTAAGGCGCCCCAAGTCAAAACAATTATCTAGTTTGTATATATGTACAGCGCTGCAATATATTCTGTGCCTCTGATTGGCAGAAATGCTTGCCGTCCAGGGGAGAGGCACTGGTAGATTATTGAAAGAAACAATGCAGGCACAGTAACCACTACATCACTTTGTAGTGGTTATGGCGCAAGTAGTGCCATAGTGCCCTCACATGGTAAGTAGTCAAACTGTTTAAGAATAGTTTGACAACTCACCTGGGATCTGACGGGATAGGAGCTGTAGTGTGTGTGTGTGTGTGTGTGTGGTGCAATATCTGTGTGATTGAGTGGTGGAGTGTGTATGTGACGGTTGCAGTGTGTGTGTGTGCATGTGAGGTGTGCAGTGTGTGTATGGGGGTGCATTGTGTTTGTGAAGGATCTAGTGTGTGTTTGTGTGAGGGGTGCAGTGTGTGTACATGTTGGGCAGTTTGTGCTTTAGGGGTACAGGGTGTGTGTGAGGGGTACAGTGTGTTGGGGGCAGGTTGTGTGAGGGGTACAGTATGTGTGGGGGGGCAGTGTGTGTGTATGGGGGTAAATGTGTGTGTGTGTTTGTGGGAAGGCAGTGTGTGTGTATGGGGGGTTGTGTGTGAGTATTGCGGGTAGTTTGTGTGTATGGGGTAGTGTTTGTGTATGGGGAGATGTCTGTGTATGGTGTAGCAATGTGTGTGTGGGAGTAGGACGGCAAATTCATATATATATTTTTTCAAAACGTAATTAAAAATAATTTTCATATCCCTCCTCCCTACTTACCTTTGCATGGGTAAAAGGCAACCTTGGTGGTCCGGTGGAGAAGTCCTGGTGGTCCATGTGGTGAATATAGAAAGAATCTACAGTAGAAGAAAAATAAAACTCATAGTGTGGTATAATTAATACACCATATTGTGGTATTTAAGATTGAACTCACAAACATGTATTGATTGTAGGCATATCAAATGTTTAAAGATGGCGAAGAGACTCCAACACGATAATGGGCATGTAAGAGAGATTGAAAACAAACAATAAGTGCAGACTTTTGTAAACCGCATTCTGCGCTTTAATTCATAACACTTACAGGATCGAAGTAGTATATAGGCATATCGAATCCCAAATGTTGTAATCACAAATGGCAATCCCCAAATTGTCTCTGTGAAGAATAGGAAAACCGCTTATTCAATTAGCAGAAATGTATTGGGTATATTAAAAACCAAAAATTAAAACAAAATAAACAATCAGACAAAACCCTCTACAGTGGCCCAATCCTACGTGTTTCGTCCAATTAGCGTTCAGACTTCCTCAGGGGTAAAAATTATTGTTCAGTTTCTCGTGGAGTATATCCTCCATTTGTCGCCATCATAGGGGTAATTTTCATTCTTGGGGTACCATAGGGTCTCAAAGGCAATGTAACCAATCTGGCGAATTTTAATGTGAAAAAAATGAAAAACAAGCCTTATATTTCACGCTGTAACTTTTGAAAACACCATAAAATCTGTACACTGTTGTACTCGGGAGACTTTGATGAACATAAATATTTGTGTTTCAAAACAGTAAAAAGTATCACAGCAATAATATCGTCTGTGTAAGTGCTGTTTGTGCGTGACAAATGCAAAAAACTTCACTTTTACTGGCGATATCATAGTTGTAATACATTTTACTGTTTTGAAACACGAATATTTGTGTTCAGCGAAGTCTCCTGAGTACAACAGTACCCCCCATGTACAGGTTTTATGGTGTCTTGGAAAGTTATAGGGTTAAATATAGTGCTAGCAAATTAAATTCCCTATACTTTCGGCATGGGTTGTCAGCCAGGTCCCGCTAATTGTAATTAATTAACATACCTAATTATTTAAAAATATTACATAAATATATATGTAGAATTAATATATGTATATATATATATATATATATATATATATATATATATACGTATGTGTATATATATGTATATATAAAAAAAAATTATATTTTTATTTATATATAGGTATATATATATATATATATATATATATATATATATATATAATTATGTATATAGAGATATATATTTATTATTTTATTCTACGTGTATTTTGATATAAATATATATATATTAATATCACAATACAGTTAGAACGAAATAACACACATTTCTATATTTTGTAATTATTAAAAAAAATTTTTTTTTAGTTTTTAACGTATTTACATATTTTTTATATTATATATAAATATATATATAACAATAATTATATATATATTTAATCAGTTTCAGTCTACGTGTAATTTGATATTAATATATATATATGATTATATATATATTAATAGTAAAATACACCTAGACAGTGTGTGTGTGTATATGTATATATATATATATATATATATATATACTTAGATCATATATATATACATATAATATATATATGTGTGTGTGTGTATATGTGTATATATATATACTTAGAACATATATATAATATATATATATATATATGATCTAAGTATATATATATATTTTTTTTTACACTTATTTAATTTATTTTATTTTATTTCCAGCCAGCAGGGGGACTAACTGTCATTACCCCTGCGGCGTTTAGAGCAGCTTAGAATAGGGCGTAATAGTACGCCCTCTGGTTTTAAGGGGTTAAACCTCTTGGTTGAATAGTCTTTAATTTATGAATCCAAAAGCCTTCTCTTTTCCTTAGTTTTAACATCAAATTCCCTGCTCTTTCTTCTAATTGCACTTGTTCAATGGCGATAAAATTAAGGTTATTCTTAAAGGATGGACATGAGTTCCAGTGTATAGGGACCGAATGTCTAATGAGTTTTTATAGTTATAGTATTCTAAACATCTTATTTTGGCTTTTTGTCCGGTCCTCCCCACATATTGTGCACCACAACCACAAGTGATCAGGTACACAACTTGTGTGGAGGAGCAAGAAATTAGACTTTTTATTTTGAAAACTTTGAGAGTCTGTGTAATCTTAAACTCTTTATATGACTTGTAAGAATGTTCACATGCTTTACAATTCCCAAAAGTATGAAAAACCATTATTTTGTTTATCCTTATCGTCCCTATTCCGAAAAGTGCTTGGAGCTAGGATATTTTTTAAATTATTCCCCTTCTTAAAAAGGGTTTTAGGATTTATTGGTATTTTCAATCTTAAAAACTCGTCTTCTAAAAGGAGTGACCAATTTTTTTAACAATACATTGGATATGTTGTATTGCGTATTGAAGGCATATTCAAAATAAGAATTTTCTCTAATGTGTTTATTGCTCTGAAATAACTCTCCCCTCTATTTTTGTCCTATTTTGTGAATTTCTCCATCTAAGAATTCCTAAGAATAACCTTTTTCTAAAAATCTCTCTCTCAAGATTTTAGTTTGTCTGAAGTACATATTCTTATCTGTGCATTTCCTCCGAATTCGGGTAAATTGACTCTTTGGAACTCCAGTTTACCATTTAGGCTGGTGTCTACTATTAATATCTATATAGCTATTGGTGTCGGTTCCCTTGAAAAAAGTTTTGGTCTTAAAGGGACACTATAGTCACCAGTGCAACTACATGTATTCCTGACCCTATAGTGTTAACACCACCATCTAGCCCCCCTGGGGCCCTCATGCCTCCATAAATATAGTAAAAATCTTACTGTATTCAAGCCAGAAGCTGTAACTCTGCATGCTGGTTGCCTAAAAAAAAAAAACAGTCTGCTGACATCATCAGAAGTTGTAGCCTGATTCAATCACAATGCTTCCCCATAGGATTAGCTGAGACTAACAAGGAGGCAGATCAGGGGCAGAGCCAGAATGATTCAAACACAGCCCTGGCCAATCAGCATCTCCTCATAGAGATAAATTGAATCAATGAATCTCTATGAGGAAAGTTCAGTGTCTGCATGCAGTGGGAGGAGATACTGAATCACAGGATGCTCGTGCAGAGCAGATCTGAGTGGATGGAGGCGTATTATGCCTCCATCAACTCCGAAGTCCCTCTGGTTCACTGTGAGTGACTGCAACTGGAGGTGTTCCTAGCTTTCAATGTAAACACTGTATTTTCTCAGAAAATACAGTGTTTACATGAGAAAGGCTGCAGGGAGCTATAGTTATCACCTGAACAACCTCATTAAGCTGAAGTTGTTCAGGTGACTATAGTGTCCCTTTAATCTGTACATTTTCTATATAGAGTTAATCCCAAAATTGGGGGTGAATTTGAGTGATAAGTTGTTATTATTGATAGAGGTAATAAAATCATGTAAAACTTCTTCGGATCCCTGCCAAATAAGGAAAATATCATCAATGTACCTTTTGCAGAGCACAAAGCTCACGCCAAAAGGATTGTTACACCATATGGTAGACCTCTCCCAACAATCCATAAATATATTGGCATAACTTGGTGCAAACTTGGTGCCCATGGCGTTACCATTGATCTGTAGATAAAATTCATCATTAAAAAATTATGAGTTAAAATAAATTCGATCGATTTTAATAAAAACTCTCCGAAATTTGGATTAATCTCATAATTATTATCTCTTTCCAAATTAGACCTAACTGCTGCTATCCCTTTTTTGTGTTCTATAATTGTATAAAAGGAAGTAACATCTAGAGTTACCCACATAAAATTATCTCGCCATTCTATTTCTTTTAATTCTTATATAAGGTGCTCGGTATCTTTTGAATACGAATTTGGTATCTTTCGAATACGAAATTCCGAAAGCTTAGAAGTCAATGATTCTATGCTGCTTATTATCGGTCTACATGGTGGTCTCTTTTTACACTTATGAACTTTCGGTAAAAAATAAAAAGTGTGGGTATTCTCGGTGACTCCAAAAATCAAAATCAAAAATGTTATCATTAGTTAGGTCATCTTCTTTAGCTTTTTCTAATAACTTTCTTAATTCATTATTACATTTTACATTTGGGTCTGTTTTAAGTTTGAGGTAGGTTAGTTGATCATTTAGTAATCTATAGGATACATTCAAATAGTAATTTGTAGACATTACAATTATGCCCGCTACCTTATCTGTGTTCTTTCTTACTATGTCTCTTTTCTCTTTCAAATTTTTAAAAGTCATAGATTCAATTGTTGTTAAATTATTCCATTTACTTTTTAAAATTTGCTTTTTACATAGAGCTTCAAATTCTTTTTCCAAGTGGTGAGAGTGAACTCTAGCAGCCTCGGGAGCTGCTAGAGTTCACTCTTGCGAGATTTGGAGCGTTGCCCTGTTAACCGCGCCAATGCTCCGAATTTGCTTGAGGAGAACCCTGCGGAGCTGAAGGTTAGAGCTCCCCTGGGTCCTCTCTCCCTCCCCTGCTGGCCGCCAGCATTACACTGCTAGCGGGCCATAGAGGGAGATCTCTGATCTGCTCTCCGTGCCTACAGAGCTGGCATGGGAGAGGAAGGCACAGTTCCCGGTGCTATGATCATATGATCATAGCGCCCGGAAAATAATTTGCAGCACCGCTGTGTGCCCATCACAGTGCCCCAGGGTGCCACAGCACACAGTTTTGGAACCCCTGCTTTAGAGAATAACCTGTACATATCTGTTCTAATCTGTTGTAATTGACAACAGCCAGTAGATATTAGCAGACACAAATTTTGACACTATTTTCTAGTGACCTACCGCCAGTAATATCACTTATAACTGATAGCAATAACAATATAGTGATAGCCAGTGTGAATTTTTTTTTAAAAATTGCATGTATGTGTATATAACTAAAAAACCAGGACAAAGTTAACTTTTTCATACATATATGTACATTAACGAGTGCTGTGATTGGTTTACTTCCGAACCAATCAATCACAGTTATCTGAATAAGAATTCTAAGCATGTTCCATAAATACTTCTGTCAGAATAAATGCTTACAGTGATCCATTAATAAGGGTTCTAGGAACACTAGACATTCTTGTGTGTTCTCTACCCACTGAGAATTGGAGTGGGAGAGTGTGCTACAATCATATATAGGTGATGGGTTGAGAAGGGTGCAAGTACAGGCTTACTTCTTAAAGTGACTGTGTCAAGGTGGCGGTCCGGTGCCCGGGACCCAGACACTGTCCGGGCGGCGGTGCCTGGACCGGGACCCAATATGCCTGATGATCCGAGTAGGAGTCACAGTGTGGAAGTAGAATAGCAGGGTCTGGAGCAGGGTGACCGCACGCCCCCTGGTGTTGAGCACCAGCGTTTGTGCGGCCACAAACCAAGACCCTGTAGCAGCTTAGTGGAAGCCAGAGCAGACATATGCTGAGATGTATCCAGTACTAGAAACAAGATAAAGCTAGGATAGACACCAAACAAGAAAACAAGACAACACTAGTAGAACCCAGAACCAGAGAGGGATAGTAAGCTAAACCCAGAACATATACACAAGACACGAGGAAAACATGAACATAACATGGGCAAGACTGGACAGGACTGTACATGGACTGGGTATACAAACTAAAACAAGACAAGATATATTAGGCAAAACAAGAGGAGGCATAACTAAGCACTAATGAGAAAAGTATGGGGATTTAGTTACACTATATGATCATACATTGCATAAGCCTGCCACAACGCCAATGTACCCCATATTCGGCAGGTCCTACACTGCCTAATGTTCACTAAAAGAACCATACTAGACCAATAGTACTTACCTGCAAGAAAGGGCAGAAGTCTTGAGCAGCTGCCTGCAGGACCCTGGAACCAAAGGGAAAATGGAAAACAATGGGTGTGGCAAAAAAACAAACATTTAAATGAAACCAAGAGACTGGGAAATCCAGGGATGGAATATAAGAATGAACCCAGAAAACCAGACACAGAATAGAAAACCAAAAACCAAGAAATACTAAACAAGAATAGTAAAAGGAGTACTGGATACCAGAAGCCAAGTCCAGACATAGAACAGAGCAGAGCAGATCATGACAGACTGTTAGCGAGTCCCAGTAATTTTTTTTTTAATAAGTATTACTTTTCATCTTGTAATAGCTGTGCTATGTATGCAACCTGCGACAATTTAAATGAAATTTGACTTTGACCCTTTAATCACAGAATATGATTTATTTTATTCCGATGCAGGTTCTTTACCCAAATTTTGACATTTAGAAGGATTTCTGAGCTTAGATGGATTTCTTTTCATTGCATATATGAGCATTGAGGGAAGACATTGAAGTCATTAAAAGGGTTTAAAACTACTTATCAGGGAAAGTAGTAGTATAACTATTTATTTAGGCATTTAAAGCTAGATGTTTTCACCATTTTATTATAAATTGCAATTGTCAGGATTATATTGATCCAGCACACAGAATAGTATCACACTCTAAAACTAAGGGTAACATTTTACCGGGTCTTAGAATTAACGTACCCGAGAATAGTCAGAAAACTAGCCGAGGCACAGAACGAGACACAGCGATAAGGAAAAGCCAAAAGTCAAGGGTATCAGAAATCAGGGAAGTCAAAACAAAACCATCTAAGGGAAACCACAACAGGGCAATGAGCTAAGGAATAAGTGAGTTTAAATAACGTTCTTGCAGATCCGATTTGCTGTACCTAGCCCTTGACCGCAAAAACGTGCGTGCGCGTCTTTTGCGTGACGTCACCCGCATGTTGACATCGTCTTTACTGTGGACGGGCGTGGGGCTATATAATTGCGTGGGTCCGCAGCAGCCACCGACATACCGCACAAGCTAGGCATCATGGCAGAAGATCGCCAACCGGTACTCCCCTCGATCTTCGGAAGGTAATTATCTCAGTTTTTGCCACATAGATACGAAGGATACATGACAGCAATATTCTCCCTTCTGATATCTGGATCCTGAGAATGTACGCACGCTAATTAACTTAATGGTCTGACTCATGTTTCAGACACATATGTCACAACAGATTTAACCTGAAGTAAAAAGCATTTGTCTTTCTCAAAGGACAAACACCACCTGTTGTCTTTGTGTGACCTCACTCAACTACCCGCTGGTAGGTAAACAATATATTCATTTTATTTTTCCCTATTCTGAAAAAAATGTGAAAACAATGACATGAGAGGGACAAAATAACAGAGCCAAAAAATAAAGAAACATTTTCCATTTCTTTTAAAACATGCAATAGCATTCTCAGTACTTCACAATTTTGGCCTAGTGCATAAGTCGTTAGTTTATTGACTTAGTTTTAAACTGTAACCATACAACACCTTTCTGACAATGTTTCCACTAGTTAACACGT
This sequence comes from Pelobates fuscus, assembly GCF_036172605.1. Lineage (NCBI taxonomy): Eukaryota > Metazoa > Chordata > Amphibia > Anura > Pelobatidae > Pelobates > Pelobates fuscus. Next base: position 112,704,061 of record NC_086321.1, on the reverse strand, counting down.
GTGCAGCATTCTGATATGTGTTTGAAAAATCACCAATATGTAGATAAAGGTAAAGCACTATCATTTTTTATTTGTTTTTGTTTTGTTCCCTTTTGTGTGGAAGTCCCTCCTACGCATTTGCCAACTTCTAATCGTGTATCGTTAGAATAAAACTTAGGGCTTTATGTCACTAGGGCCAGTAAACTTTCTGAAAAGAGTTTTGAGTGTGGTATAATTGCTTGTCATATAGGGCAATGATTGGATTTTTTTGTGAGGGAAACAGCTTGCAAGCTTACATAGTAGTGACAGTATAGGATCTTTCAAATCTGGAACTGTGTGGTTGCCGTTAATGAAATGATGCAATAAAAGGCTGCATAGTTCGTGACTTAGTCTCTACCAGCTACATCAAAATAAAGAATTAAAGGGACACTATAGTCACCAAAACAGCTATAGCTTAATAAAGCAATTTTGTGTATAGGTCATACCTTTGAACTCTCACTCCTCAATTCTCTGGCATTTAGTAGTTAAATCACTTTTGTTTCTGTTTAGGCAGCCCTAGCCATACTTCCCCTGACTGTAACTGACACAGCGTGCATGGAAAAAATGGTTTTGGTTTCAATCAGATATTAACTTACTTTAAAAGTTTTTTATCTCCTGCTCTGTAAATTGAACTTTAATTTCATACAGGAGGCTCCTGCAGAGTCTAACAAGTTATTAACAGAGTTGGAGATAAGACATTATAAATGTGACAGAACACCCTGTTACTGAAATAGTGTTCACCTACTTTTCCCTGGTTTGTTCGATAAATACCGTGTTCACCTACTTTTTTCCTGTTTTGTTCGGTAACCGAACAAAACCACAAAATACCCTTGTTTTAACTCCCATACTCAGCCCACCTGTATGCTTATTAACCTCGTTCACCCCTATTGACACCTTAATAACGATTCACACCTCAGTTTTCTAAGTGTTCGACACGAACAAGTATGGGCGGCCATCTTGTTCGCACAAACGCAGGCAGCGGTGTTTCGTAATCGAGTGCTTGGAACGAAAATCAGACACTCAACCTTGCGAATACTGCTGAACTTCCATCCTCGCCTGCATTCGTTTGTTTACATCTTGTAAGAGCACTGTTCGGGGAAATCGTTCCCATGGATTAGGTGAACACTCTCTACACAATAGCTAAAGCATACGTTTGGTATTTTATTTGTTTATGTATTCCTGAAAGAGACCGACCGTCACCACCTTTCTCCTGGAACTAGTTTGGGCAGACGCCTCATGTGCGGTCGGTCAAAACTTTACCCCGGTGGTGATTCGGCTGTGTTCATGTGATCTGAGCGCTTCATGGATATGTTGTGCGCTCAGATCCAGGCTATCGGGGGATATAAGACTTGAGGGAGTACCTGGTTGTTATATGACTGTTTTGGGGTGTTATAAAATATTGTAGATTTTTCTGTACCTGAAATAATTGATAATCTCTCAGGCACAGAGGATCTTGGGAAAAAAATACCCTGTATTTTTGTGTGAGAAACCCCATGTAGGGGTCTATACAGAAAAGCCTCTGTGTGGCCCCTAATAAAGTCAGTTCACTCCCAGCATTCAGTCTCATTCAGTAACTAATGTATGTGGGGGAAAGCTTTACCTGCTCTGGATTTATACTTATTGGGAAGCTATACTTTTTAACAGTGATACTATTGGATTTGTTGCAGCAGAGTTCCTGAGAGGGGGAAAAAGACATCCTTGGCGGCGAATCCCGTGTCTCTACCCGGGTGGCCGCCACAATAAATTAAACAGAATTTGTAATAAAGGAAGTATAAACATTAGTTGACTATTTACAGGAAGTGTTTTTGAAGGCTGTACAAGTCCCATGCAGGGAGGTGTGACAAGGACTGCTCAAAACAAAGTGATTTAACTTCTAAATGGCAGGGAATTGAGCTGTAAGACTACAAGGGCACAAAAAATGCAAATTAATAAGAGCTCATGTCCTAAAATAAATCTGACCCAAGTCATATATATTTTTAGTCAGCACATGGTAAATACAAGAGGAAGGCCCTGGCCTGGCTGGGCTTGTGGTAAAACTTCCATTGGGTTACTTTGTTGTTTCTATAAAATATTTATTTGCAATGTATGTATTAACATCGTAATGCAGGCAGAATATTATTTATCTAATTTTGGGGCAGTGTATAATTTGAAATCACCAAGAAAACAATTTCCTTTTGCTATAACTTACTAGACATGACAGAGCTATGTTTCTTTGGAATGTATTCATTATAAACCAAACAAACTAAACAAAGTTTGGAGATTTTATTCCAATTGACTATTATTGCCTACATGCTACATATTGAAGTGTAGTGTCTAGTGAATAAACTTTTTTGTTTAAAATGTATAAGGCACGGGGTGCCCTTAACCCCTTAAGGACCAAACTTCAGGAATAAAAGGGAATCATGACATGTCACACATGTCATGTGTCCTTAAGGGGTTAAGGTAGATCCCAATAACTACAACTCCCATGATGCTTTGCATGCCTTTAGAATGACAAAGCATCACAGATGCTGTAGTTTTAAAACATGTGGGGATCTTCCTTTTGGGCAATCCTGATAATATAAGGTTATCCTGGCAAATACTGCATCAATACAATAAAACAGAATTTATTTAAGAAAAAAAAATAGGGTTTATTCAATAAAGAGTTAATTGTAATTTAAAAAAAACAACACATTTTGAAATTAAGGCAACAATAGCTGATCTGAAAAAAAAATCTCCATCTAAGCTGTAGCTATAGTGTGATATTTTATCCTTTATTTGCAATTCTTGGAAGTGATTTTCAATTCACCACAATTCAGTGTTTTCTGAATAACGCCCATAGTGTTTCATACTGGGTGGGATGATTCTCTATCCTTTTCAGTTTAGTGTAATAATTTGGCTGTCTCCCAAGATGACTCATGTCTTATGCATTCCTAGGAAGAGTCTCAGTGACGACAATAGATCTCTAGACATGTAGAATGCAAATCTTTCTCAGCGTGGTACCGTCATCTTTCCCTAACATTGTGATACATCAAGGATCATCTTTAAAACAACCATATCTTTTTGAAAACCCTGTATTTTTTATATATATATTTCATGAAATATTGGTTACTTAAATGGGCAGTTGAATTATTTTCCAATCCTGTGTTGCATGTTATTTCATGGCTACCATGCAGTACAGGGACGTCTAATCGTGGGCAGCACTCAGAGGGTATCTTCTTTTTGCAGCTGCTGCTACATAAAGTCAGACACCACCAGAGCTGAATTAGAGCTGAACAAAGCTGTATTCCTGGCACTACCGATCCCTCTGCCTCCCCCCTCAGTCGGGCACCCTCCTACCTGGTAAATAAAGGGTTAAACCCATTCATTTGCTTACCTGATCCCAGGGTCAAAACTCCGCCCCCTTCTCCGTCCTGCGACGCGCGGGGTCTAATGCACATGCGTGGCAAATGTAGAGTGTGCATTAGACTTCCCCATATGAAAGCATTGAATCAATGCTTTCCTATGGGGAAAACCTGATACTGGAGGTCCTCATGCAGAGCGTAAGGATGTCCAGCGTCAGATGACGGACCAAAAGTCTGCTTCGATTCCAGAAGCCCTCTACTGGGCAGACATAGAGCTGCAATGTATGTTTAACATTGCGGCACTTGGTGCAAAAGGGACACAGCACCCAGACCACTTCAATGAGCTTAAGTGGTCTGGGTGCCTACAGTGTCCCTTTAATGGAGTCTGCTGCAAATATCATGTAATGTCTGGTAGTATACTCCCGCTAATCTCAGGCAAAACAGGACATGTCCCAGTGCTGTTCTCAGTTTAAAATACACCTAACAGTAGTACAAAAATAACCAATATATATATATATTTTTTTTTTCCCCCCCTTTTTTCTTGTCATGTATATATCTATGCGTTAGAACTTCCAGATCATGTTCCAAATACCAAACTGGACCGTGGGTGACGCAATCGTATTTTCCTCTGCTGCATGGTTCACTGGAGAATCTCTTAATTAAAAACACTGCTGTGACATATTTAACCTCTATCAGGCCAAGTATCTCTGTTGGAAAGCTGCCGTTTTAATGCCAGATGCTGTCATTTAAATTCAGGCTTCAATTTTAAGCTATCAACTTAACTCTAGCCTTAATTCTAACTCTATTTTTAACACTTCTCATAACCCTAAAATAATTATGTACTATAAAAGATATATAACTGCAAGGCTAAAATAAGGGAAAATAATGGGATTTGGGGATTCTGCAGATATACATGAACTATCCTTTCTTCAGTCTCCTGGCTTATTATGATATGTCCAGAACATCTTCATAGTTTTTCCTAAAATACATATTATGTATCCTCTCCCTGTTTTTACTTCACTGCTATATTTTCTCCCGGCCCTTCATTCTATTTCAGTTACTTAATTTTTATCATTCTTTTCTTACATGAAAAAAATCATTTTTTAGGCTTTATCTACTAAATACTAAACTATGATGAACTTAAAGACAAATTGGAAAATCCACTATAGTCACAGCCAGGGCTGGTGCAAGGATTTTTGCCACCCTAGGCAAAAAAAATATTTGCTGCCCCCCCCCTCCATGTAGTGACATCACAATGTCCTACCCATATGAGCCGCCCATGTCATGACATCACATGTGTCCCTGAGGGACTGCTTTTACAGCAGTGTGACCATCTGGCCAGTATTACCGCTCATTGCTGGGTCTGCCTGGGCAGCTCATTTTCCCAGACTCCAGTAAAGCCGCCACATGTGCGCATAGGCATGTGCGGACCATTTTATTAGGGTATGCACCATGAAATTCTTCCCCTATGTTTTTTATTGTTATGTAATGTGAATATTTTTTAAGTGGAGTGGATGTGTGGTGTGGGTGTGTGTGTTGTGTAGGGTGGCTGAAAGTGTTGTAGCTATGTGTGAAGTGTATGATGTGGCTTTCTGTGCCTAATTTATAAGGCTGTGTAATGTGTGTATAGCTGTCAGTGTCTGCGTGTGAGTAGCTGTGAGCAGTATGTGTGGCAAAGTGAGAAGCTGTGAGTGATACGTTTGGGCCTCTGTGAGTTTTATGCGTGACAATGTGTGACGTGTGTGAAATATATGGAGGAAGTAGTGGAATTTCCATTTAGTACAAGATGGGAAGGGAGATTCAAGTTAGCTCCCTCTCAGCCCAATATAGCTGGGGCGTTGGGGGAGTTTAGGTGCTGAAGTGAGGGTTTAAAGGCAGCAGTCAGGGTAAGGGGCTGATGAATAGGGGCAGCAGTGGATGTTACGGGCAATAGTGGATGTTAGAGGTATTGGGGGGATAGGGGATGCAGTGGGGGTGTAGTGAGGAGTTAGGGGGTGTAGTGAGCAGTTAGAGGATTAAATAAGGGGTTAGAAGCTGTAGTGGAGGGTCAAGGGCTTAAGTTAGGGGTTATGAGCAATAGTAGGGGGTTAGGGGCAATAGAGGGTGGTTAGGTGCATTAGTAGTGGCTAGGGGCATTAGTGGGTGGTTTGGGATTTGGGGTAGTAGTGGGGGTTATGGGCATTAGTAGGGGGTTAAGTGCAGTAGGGCGTGGTTAGGGGCATTAGTAGAGGACCCCTTCCAAACGTGCACCCTAGGCCAGCGCCTACTTCGCGGATAGGAGGCCCCGGCCCTAGTCACAGTTCAACTATTTTCACCTGAATTATGTACTTTAATTTTGAATTCAATACTTTTTCAGTGCATAAACAATGTGGGCTTAATCCGGGTATTGCTGAGGATTGACAAGGTATTGCAAATATTAGGCAAATATAGCTGCATTTGAAAAAGGTAATTTTTTTTTTTTGTAAATATCTTTTTATTGAGATTTTCTCGAATTCGTTAGTAAGAAAGGATGAAATGCTGAGAAACAAGCAGGTTTCAGGTGAACAATATAACAATTAGTCAGTCGAGATTCGCAGATCTCTTGAGTAACAACTGAAAGGGAGACACGCAGGTCTCAAGGCAAACTGAGTGTTCATCGTACATCGTGCATATGTCTTGCATTGATTCACATTAACAATTTAAATGCCCTCCCAACATGACCTGGCTATGTGCTGCTAGTGTTAAGACGATTTTTATGGTTGGAAAAGCATGTATACCGCAATAAACTGAGCTAGCAAAAGGACGCGCAGGTCTCAGGTATGTTTTCATACATCAATGCCAATTGTATAACGACATGTTGCAGGTTCGCCGGCACCCCTAGTAGTGGGAAAAAGGTAATAATTTAATCTATATTGCTCATCTCATCACTTAGTTTTTGGGCATTTTCAGAGAGCAAGGGGTATTATGCTGGTTAGTTTTGTTTTTCTAAAATAGGTTCTAACTAGAAAACCCAATTTGCCATCAGCAATCACTGTATGGTTTTGTTTGAATTTGTTGATATATAACACTGTAGCACACCACTTGAAGTATAACTTTGAATGTTCTCTACTAATACCACTGCAATTACCTCTATTATTTTACTTTGTTTTAACTCCTTCCCGACGTTAGGTCATGTTATGCCATCCAACAAAAGGAGGTTTTTAATGCAATTAGAACGACATAGCATGCCCTAAAAATCTGGTCCTCCCCTAAACCGGATACTTATCCTCTGCACCGATCGTGATCAGGGGATTGTGTGACAACCCAGGCAGTCTCTCTGCAGCCAATCCAGCCAATTTGAGCTATGTGATCTCAGTGACATCATGATCACATGGCTCAGAAATAGTGTTGTCGCGAACCCGAAATTTTTTTTTGACTTCAATGGGCAGGCGAATTTTAAAACCAACAGGGACTCTTTCTGGCCACAAAAGTGATGGAAAAGTTGTTTCAAGGGGACTAACACCTGGACTGTGGCATGCCGGAGGGGGATCCATGGCAAAACTCCCATGGAAAATTACACAGTTGATGCAGAGTCTGCTTTTAATCCATAAAGGGCAGAAATCACCTAACATTGACACCTGTCCTCAAAGCCCCTGATACACACTGACACAGAGCAGAATAGGGACTGTTCCCCCTACATAGGGTCACTTGGCAGATATGGCGGAGTCGTGGGAGGGGGAGGATGACTTTCACCTCTTCTCCTGTTAGATTCCCGTTGTGCTGTGACATCACCCTTATACGCTGTGTAAAGCATACTATTTAATTTGATCAGCATGGCCACTTGAGTTTTTATAGTTTTCACGCTGCTTGTAGTTTATATATGGTTCACAAAAATCAAACAAACGATAAAGTAAACATGTAAGGATTCAGAATATTCTTTCAAACCCTTACACATTGTGTGTACATATTTTTTGTCTTAAGTTTGTGGCTTTAAAGAGGTTCACGTTGTTTCTATGATGTGCATAACATGTTCTTGTAAATGTTTGTTAAATTTTTCCTGGAATTGTAATTTTTCAATCTGAATAAAGATAGTCAAATCCCTGATACACACTGACACAGAGCAGAATAGAGACTGTTCCCCCTACATAGGGTCACTTGGCAGATATGGATTGACACCTGTCCTCAGAGACCATGATACACACTGACACAGAGAAGAATAGAGACTGTTCCCCCTACATAGGGTCACTTGGCAGATATGGATTGACACCTGTCCTCAGGGACCATGATACACACTGACATAGAGCAGAATAGGGACTGTTCCCCCTACATAGGGTCACTTGGCAGATATGGATTGACACCTGTCCTCAGAGATCATGATACACACTGACACAGAGCAGAATAGAGACTGTTCCCCCTACATAGGGTCACTTGGCAGGTATGGATTGACACCTATCCTAATGATCCCTGATACACACTGACACAGAGCAGAATAGAGACTGTTCCCCCTACATAGGGTCACTTGGCAGATATGGATTGACACCTGTCCTCAGGGACCATGATACACACTGACACAGAGCAGAATAGGGACTGTTCCCCCTACATAGGGTCACTTGGCAGGTATGGATTGACACCTGTCCTCAAAGCCCATGATACACACTGGGGGGAGCTACTGTCCTCCCCAACCCCTGCGCGGTGGGTGGGGACCATAAATCACAATGGGGGGACCTACTGTCCTCCCCCCCTCGGCCCCCACCCCTGCGCAGTGGGTGGGGGCCATAAATCACAATGGGGGGGGCCTACATCCTCCCCCCCGGCCACCATCCCTGCGCGGTGGGTGGGGGGCATAAATCACAATGGGACGGACCTACTGATAGGAGTGGAGTATTGTTCATATCAGTTTAATACCTTCCGCGTCTCCTATCAGTGGACGTGTATATGGCAGCCATTTTAGGAACCGCACACCTGGGACCCGAGCAAGGTCACCTCGTTCAAGCTGCTCTGGTTCCTTGATGAGCCAGCTGCCCGTGAGTTAACATGTGCCGTGGAGAAGCACTCTGTCCTGTAAAGCCTCACCACAAAAAAATTAAATAAATAACAGCACTCGGAGTGGTGAGTTTAGTAAATGTTCATATCAGTTTAATACCTTCCGCGTCTCCTATCAGTGGACATGTATATGGCAGCCATTTTAGGAACCGCACACCTGGGACCCGAGCAAGGTCACCTCTTTCAACAGGCGACATGATTTGGCCCTGTAAAACTATCCTGGATATTCTCTACAATTTCTATGGATATGGCATTGATTTATGTAACAGGGAGATGGAAGAAGATGCTTGGTCGGTCCTCTTACTTGAAATTTGGGGCACTGCGCGGGCAAGCTAATGTGCCACCAGATAGGAGTGGTGAGTTTAGTATTGTTCATATCAGTTTAATACCTTCCGCGTCTCCTATCAGAGGACATGTATATGGCAGCCATTTTAGGAACCGCACACCTGGGACCCGAGCAAGGTCACCTCTTTCAACAGGCGACATGATTTGGCCCTGTAAAACTATCCTGGATATTGTCTACAATTTCTATGGATATGGCATTGATTTATGCAACAGGGAGATGGAAGAAGATGCTTGGTCGGTCCTCTTACTTGAAATTTGGGGCACTGCGCGGGCAAGCTAATGTGCCACCAGATAGGAGTGGTGAGTTTAGTATTGTTCATATCAGTTTAATACCTTCCGCGTCTCCTATCAGAGGACATGTATATGGCAGCCATTTTAGGAACCGCACACCTGGGACCCGAGCAAGGTCACCTCGTTCAAGCTGCTCTGGTTCCTTGATGAGCCAGCTGCCCGTGAGTTAACATGTGCCGTGGAGAAGCACTCTGTCATGTAAAGCCTTACCACAAAAAAATTAAATAAATAACAGCACTCGGAGTGGTGAGTTTAGTAAATGTTCATATCAGTTTAATACCTTCCGCGTCTCCTATCAGTGGACATGTATATGGCAGCCATTTTAGGAACCGCACACCTGGGACCCGAGCAAGGTCACCTCTTTCAACAGGCGACATGATTTGGCCCTGTAAAACTATCCTGGATATTCTCTACAATTTCTATGGATATGGCATTGATTTATGTAACAGGGAGATGGAAGAAGATGCTTGGTCGGTCCTCTTACTTGAAATTTGGGGCACTGCGCGGGCAAGCTAATGTGCCACCAGATAGGAGTGGTGAGTTTAGTATTGTTCATATCAGTTTAATACCTTCCGCGTCTCCTATCAGAGGACATGTATATGGCAGCCATTTTAGGAACCGCACACCTGGGACCCGAGCAAGGTCACCTCTTTCAACAGGCGACATGATTTGGCCCTGTAAAACTATCCTGGATATTGTCTACAATTTCTATGGATATGGCATTGATTTATGCAACAGGGAGATGGAAGAAGATGCTTGGTCGGTCCTCTTACTTGAAATTTGGGGCACTGCGCGGGCAAGCTAATGTGCCACCAGATAGGAGTGGTGAGTTTAGTATTGTTCATATCAGTTTAATACCTTCCGCGTCTCCTATCAGAGGACATGTATATGGCAGCCATTTTAGGAACCGCACACCTGGGACCCGAGCAAGGTCACCTCTTTCAACAGGCGACATGATTTGGCCCTGTAAAACTATCCTGGATATTCTCTACAATTTCTATGGATATGGCATTGATTTATGTAACAGGGAGATGGAAGAAGATGCTTGGTCGGTCCTCTTACTTGAAATTTGGGGCACGGCGCGGGCAAGCTAATGTGCCACCAGATAGGAGTGGTGAGTTTAGTATTGTTCATATCAGTTTAATACCTTCCGCGTCTCCTATCAGTGGATGTGTAAATGGCAGAGATTTTTAATTGTTGAATCACCTCCCCTTTTTAGGCCAAGGTGGGAAGATGCTTAGACCACTGGTATATTGGTGCCATCTTGGAGGATTTTTTTTTGGTTTGGTTTTTGAAGCCACAGTGCTGCACCAGTGGGCCTAAAAATTAGGCATGTACACATGCCTGAAAAATTTGGTATTGTTGCAGCCGCTGCTGTAGCAGCGGCCAGAAAAATTGATGTTTGTTTCACAGGCAGAAAGTGCCCTAAAACATGGCGGCTTGAACCCTAGTTGGTGGCGGATAAGTCACGCAAGTCAAACGTCATTCAGAGCTAAAATACAGCAGCGTATGGACCATTTTTAGCCCAAGGCAGCTCATCTCATCAGGCCTTTTTTAATCGAATGTATCGCCCAGTGTCAGTCCCTTCGGGATCCATCCCTCATTCATCTTAATAAAGGTGAGGTAATCTAGACTTTTTCGACCTAGGCGACTTCTCTTCTCAGTGACAATACCTCCTGCTGCACTGAAGGTCCTTTCTGACAGGACACTTGAAGCGGGGCAGGCCAGAAGTTCTAACGCAAATTGGGATAGCTCAGGCCACAGGTCAAGCCTGCACACCCAGTAGTCAAGAGGTTCATCGCTCCTCAGAGTGTCGATATTCTTTTAAATCTAAAGCTTAACCTATTGTAAAAACAGATATGAGTGGTGGCACTGACTGTGCAAATGGGCAAGGCATACAACCTGACACAGAAGCTGGCAGGCAGGCAACTGCTCTTCTATTACAGTGAAAAAAAAATATTTATTTTAAATCTAAAGCTTAACCTATTGTAAAAACAGATATGAGTGGTGGCACTGACTGTTCAAATGGGCAAGGCATCCAACCTGACACAGAAGCTGGCAGGCAGGCAACTGCTCTTCTATTACAGTGAAAAAAAAATATTTCTTTTAAATCTAAAGCTTAACCTATTGTGACCCCAGATATGAGTGGTGGCACTGACTGTGCAAATGGGCAAGGCATCCAACCTGACACAGAAGCTGGCAGGCAGGCAACTGCTCTTCTATTACAGTGAAAAAAAAATATTTATTTTAAATCTAAAGCTTAACCTATTGTGACCCCAGATATGAGTGGTGGCACTGGGCAAGTGGGCACAGTATCCAATGTGAACCTCACACAGAAGCTGGCAGGCAGGCACCTGCAATTACATTACACAGGAAAAAAAAAAAAAAAAAAGCAGCCTGATGTTCTAGCCCTAAAAAGGGCTTTTTGGGGTGCTGTCCTTACAGCAGAGATCAGATGAGTCCTTCAGGATTGTAGTGGACACCGAATACCCTAGCCTAGCTATCAATTTCCCTATCTAATCAGCAGCAGCTAAACTTTCCCTCCTCTCACTAAGCATGCAGCTTCAGAATGAATCGAAAATGGATGCTGGGAGGGAGGTTGGAGGGTGTGGAAGGGAGGGAGTGCTGCTGATTGGCTGGAATGTGTCTGCTGACCGAGAGGCACAGGGTCAAAGTTTGCCCAATGATGACGAATAGGGGGCAGATCGAACTGCGCATGTGTCCGCCCGCCGCGGCGAACGCGAACACGCTAAGTTCGCCGGGAACTGTTCGCCGGCGGACAGTTCGGTACATCACTACTCAGAAAGTGTGCAGGGGGATTGTCAGGCTGATCCCCCAATAAATAATTAATAACATTGCCAAATAAATGGAACAGTAGACCGGGGGGAATCTGTATCGGCGCGGTCTTGGTTGCCATGGAGCAGTTACTTGACACAACCAGGCAGGTAGGCCGTGACTCCATAGCTAGATGGAGCAAGTCTCCCGCAGGCTTTTTTACACTAACAGGGAGCCAATGCCGTAAGAACTTCATGAAGCTGAGTAAAAAAAAAGAGGTGGATCCTTTCCGAAAATAGGAAAATTAGACTGAAACAGCAGTGAATTCAGCATGAATGGAACTATCAGTGAAGAGATCCCGAGCCACTGGATGAACAGCAGGCAGGAGAGTGGTTCCACATGGACAGATAAGTTTGCTAGATGGCGATCTTTATGCACCGGAAGTAGCTGCATGACCATTCATGGTAGGGTAGGAAAGGGGGGACTCCCTTTTAAAGGTAATAAAGCCCCTCCCACAACTCCAGGCAAAGCTTTAACATATATATATATATATATATATATATATATATATTTGTGTACGGGGTAATTCGAGGACGTACGATTAAAGGTATGTAGTCTGATAAGGACCAAAGTCGGTTGAGGTGTGCCGAAACCGACGAGAGGTCAGGCCTGCAAAAGAGGGCCCACCTTGTACATTGATGTAAATAATAAAGGGTGAGGTGGGAGGGGAACTTCGAAACGGCGACGATAGGTAAGCTGGGATTTACTCGGGTTTAAATAGGGAAAAATTAACCCCTCCCACAACTTCAGGCGTATTGCCTTCCATTTGTGTACGGGGTAATTCGAGGACGTACGATTAAAGGTACGTAGTCTGATAAGGACCAAAGTCGGTTGAGGTGTGCCGAAACCGACGAGAGGTCAGGCCTGCAAAAGAGGGCAAAAATAAAAGACAAGATTAATTTCACGATTAGTAAACATTTAGTCACATTATGGAAAAGACCGTTGATGCATGGGCGAAGGTCCAAAGTTCCCGATGGTCATATTCTTTTGGACTCAAGAAAACGTAGGAAGCCAAGGAAATTGCTTACTTAAATTACTATGTTAGTAGGTTATAAAGGGGAGGCTTAATGGTTATTTTGAAAACTCCCCCACAGACTGTACTGTAGATAGGAAATGGATTGGACGATTTGTGGAGTATTGATCTCTGAAACCTGTCAGCGCTATTACTGAATAAGACAGAAAATGGGAGCTGTTGGGTATGTTGTCTACCTGTAATGTTAAATTCCTGTAGGTATAGTTTCAGTAGTATTGTAGGCTGGTTCAAATAGATGTGGCAAAAATTGTGCAAGCAACCAATTATAACTAACGCATTATTATCTTGAACCATACCACACCTACCCATACCGTAAGCTGTAGAGTATGTAGACAAATCTTACCTGCGTAAAACTCTGAACTAAGGCATGATTAGACCCTCTGACCTGCAGAGGATCTCTGGGCCGTATGTTCTTTAAGCTCAACCTCTACTTTAAGCAAGGTCTGATTTCAGGACTATAGGAGCGGCTAAGGCGGGGGACTTGAGAAAAGATAGTATGTCCTGGGGCTATTTCTTGTAGCATGCTGTGAGGAGGGAAGAAAATATATTTGTTTTAACCATGCAACTTCTATGCCAACTGAAAATCCCGTATAGTAGAGCTTCTTGCGAACGAGTACTGATAGGTGAAGATAAGGACTATCATGTTGGAGGTAAGGCCCTTATCATTTGCCCCGTGACTGAGAGGGGCCCTACCTCTGATTTGGCCCATGTGGTCTTGTATCTACTACGTGCAGCGGGTTGTTAACTGTTGGTAAAAGAGACTATACTTGTGGCCGTGTGTCAGGATCGGGACAGGGATCCAACACGCAGAGTACAAACAGGTGGTAGGTACGTATACCGGACCTTAGAATGGCCGGACTTAACGTAAGGAGTAAGTAGAGAATGGTCTAGGAACAAGCCGAGGTCGAGGGAACGAGAGGACAGGTAAGCGAGAGACAAGCCGAGTCAAAGGGTAACAGAGATAAACAGAGTAATACAAACAAGCCGGGTCAGAACCAAAGAGACAACTAGAATACAAGAGCACTGAGTGACTAGACGGGCTAGAACCACGACAGGGCAATGAGCAGATGCCGAAAGCCTTACTTTATACCTTGATTCTAGAGGGTAATCACGCCCCCGACGAGTCCTGATTAGTGCTCGGGACTTGACTGACAGGTCGAGCCGGGTTGGCGTCATGATGTCGACTACTGAGCGTCGCGTCATATAAGGAAGTGGATCCCTCGCGGTCGGCTTGTAAATGGCCGAGAGAACCGCGAGGAACGGAAGAAACAACCCCTCTGGAAGGATAAACGTCTAAGTCTCTCACCTCCTCTGAGGTAGAGACTACAGGTACCCTGACAGTACCCCCCCTCTCAGAAACGCCCACCGGGCGGAAGGAACCGGGACGAGATGGAAAACGGGAGTGAAAAGCCCTGCGGAGGCGAGGAGCATGTACATCCTCCTGAGGTACCCAAGTCCTCTCCTCAGGACCATATCCCTTCCAGTCAATAAGATATTGTAACTTCCCCCGGGAGATTCGAGAATCGATGATGGAGTTGATTTCATACTCCTCCTGACCCTCAACCTGAACAGAGCGAGGAGAGGATATAGTGGAGGAAAATCTGTTACAGACTAGCGGTTTCAGTAAAGAAACATGAAAGGAGTTAGGAATGCGTAAGGCAGCTGGAAGAGCTAGGCGATACGCAACTGGGTTAATTCGAGTCAGAACCCTGTAAGGGCCAATGTAACGAGGAGCGAATTTCATAGAAGGAATCTTCAAACGAATGTTTCTAGTACTCAACCATACCCTATCACCTGGAACAAAAACTGGAGCCGCCCTTCTGTGCTTATCAGCGTGTTTCTTGAACAACATGGAATTATGTAGGAGAATTTGTCGAGTCCGATCCCACAACTTCCTCAAATTGGCAACATGAACATCAACCGACGGTACCCTTTGGGAAGGAGAAACCGAGGGAAGAATGGAAGGATGAAAGCCATAATTCATGAAGAAGGGACTGGAACGAGTAGAATCACAAACGAGATTATTGTGTGCAAACTCCACCCAAGGAATCAAACCGACCCAATCGTCCTGGTGTTCCGAAACAAAACAACGCAAATATTGTTCAATCTTTTGATTGGTACGTTCAGCAGCTCCGTTAGACTGAGGGTGATAGGCAGAAGAAAAATTCAATTTGATGCCTAGTTGAGAACAGAAGGATCTCCAAAAACGTGAAACAAATTGGGAACCTCTATCGGAAACAATTTCGGAAGGTATCCCATGTAAGCGAAAAATCTCTCTCGCGAATATCTCCGCCAATTCAGGAGAAGTCGGGAGTTTAGTTAAGGGCACGAAATGAGCCATCTTAGTAAACCTATCAACCACCGTGAGGATCACAGTCTGTTTTTTAGAAACAGGCAAATCTACAATGAAGTCCATAGCCAAACAAGACCATGGTCTCTCTGGAATGTTCAAGGGATGTAACAACCCACATGGAAGCGTATGAGGTTGCTTAGTCTTCATACAGACCTCACATGCTCCGATGAAATCCCTAATATCCTTCCGTAAAGAAGGCCACCAGAAATCTTTACAGATCAAGGAACATGTCTTGTGAATACCCGGATGCCCAGCTGCCTTACTGTTGTGAAAACACTGTAAGAGTTCCAGTTGGAGTTCAGGAGGAACGAAATGCCTTGACCCAGGAGTCTGTCTAGGCGCCAGATGCTGCAACTTCATGATCTGACCAAGCAACGGAGAGTGAATCTTAAGACTCGTGTTGGCGATAATATTGCACCTGGGTACTATAGAAGACAAAACCGGCTCAGATATCGCAGACGGTTCATATTGTCGAGACAAAGCATCGGCTTTAGAATTCTTAGAACCAGGTCTATAAGTGAGCACGTAATTGAAATGCGTGAGGAATAAAGACCAACGAGCTTGCCTGGAGGACAAGCGCTTGGCCTCCCCAATATAGGACAGGTTCTTGTGGTCTGTCAAAATAGTAACAGGATGTAAGGTGCCCTCCAGTAAATGTCTCCACTCCTTTAAAGCCATGATAACTGCTAGTAGTTCCCTGTCACCAATGTCATATCTGCTCTCAGGGCCTGATAGTTTCTTGGAAAAAAAAACACATGGATGTAAGGGCTTATCCACACCTAACCTTTGGGACAGGATGGCACCTATACCTGTCTCTGAGGCGTCTACCTCGAGTAGGAAAGGCAGAGTCGTATCAGGGTGAACTAAAATTGGTGCAGAAGCAAACAGTTCCTTGAGTGTTTTGAAGGCAAGAAGGGCTTCAGTAGGCCAGTTCTTAGTGTCAGCCCTCTGTCTGGTCATATTGGTAATAGGAGCTATAATTGAAGAGTAACCCTTAATGAAGCGCCTATAATAGTTGGAGAATCCAATAAATCTCTGAATGGCCTTGAGGCCCCTGGGTAAAGGCCAATCCAAAATGGACTGGAGCTTATCCGGGTCCATCTTAAACCCTTCCCCAGAAATCACATAACCAAGAAAGTTTATCTGGGATTGGTCAAAGCTGCATTTCTCCAATTTGCAGTACAGGCCATGTTGAAGAAGCTTGCGCAATACCCTTCTGACTTGTCTGTGGTGAGTCTCAATCTCTCTAGAGTGTATAAGTATATCATCCAGATATACAATAACGCAGTCATGTTGAAATTCCCTAAGAACTTCATTGATCAGGTCCTGAAATACTGCCGGTGCATTACAGAGGCCAAAAGGCATTACTGTGTATTCATAGTGCCCATAACGGGTATTGAACGCCGTCATCCACTCGTGTCCCTGCTGAATTCTCACCAAGTTATACGCCCCTCTGAGATCTAACTTGGTGAAAATCTTGGAGCCTTTTAGACGATCAAAGAGCTCGGTAATCAAAGGAATTGGGTAGGCATTTCTAATGGTTATTTTGTTCAAACCTCGATAATCAATGCAAGGTCTTAGTGTACCATCCTTCTTTTTAACAAAAAAAAATCCAGCCCCGGCAGGAGAGGAGGATCTCCTAATGAATCCTTTGTCAAGGTTCTCATGAATATACTCCTCTAAGACTAAGTTCTCTTTAGTGGACAAAGGATATACATTACCCATGGGGGGCATAGTACCAGGTAGTAGATTAATCTTACAATCAAAAGACCTGTGTGGAGGTAAAGTATCAGCATTCTTTTTGTCAAATACTGCCTTTAAATCCAGGTACAGGGGCGGTATTTGTACCTCTGTAGAGTAGGTAGAATTAATCGGTGTGTTAACTGCGCAAAGCGGTGACACTGTCCGTAAGCACCTGTCCTGACAACCCTGACCCCATGAGATTATCTCCCCTAATTCCCAATCAATAATAGGGTTATGTTTTTTTAACCAAGGGTACCCCAGGACTATGGGAACAGAAGGAGAAGAAATAAGCAATAAAGATATGTCTTCCTCGTGTAAGATACCAACAGTTAATATAACGGGTATGGTTTCACGGAAAATAACAGGCTCAACTAAAGGTCTACCATCTATGGCCTCAACGGCCAAGGGTGTCTCCCTTAACTGGGATGGGATAGCGTGTTTGGTAACAAAAACTTGGTCGATAAAGCTCTCAGCAGCTCCGGAATCTATCAATGCCATAGTTTCTAGTACTCCCTTCTCCCAAGTTAAAGAAACGGGTAGCAGAAGCCTGTGATCTTTATAATTAAGATTAGAGGACAAAATAGAAACACCCAAGGCCTGTCCTCTAGAGAAACTTAGGTGCGAGCGTTTCCCGAGCGATTAGGACAATTTAGGCGTAAATGACCTCTGACTCCACAGTACATACACAACCCCTCCCTTCTCCTGTACTGTCTCTCCTCTTCTGAGAGGCGAGTATTGCCTATCTGCATAGGTTCTGGAAAAAGTGAGGTTGTGGATTCAGAACTTTGAAATGAAGGAGCTAGTTTAAAGGAAGGTCTACGGTTTCTCTCTCGAGTGTTCTGCCTCTCTCTTAAACGTTCGTCAATGCGAGAAATAAAAGAAATTAAATCCTCCAAATTTTCAGGAAGCTCTCTAGTAGCAACCTCGTCAAGGATTATGTCTGATAACCCGTTTAAAAATACATCTATATAAGCCTGTTCATTCCACTTAACCTCTGCCGCCAAGGACCTGAACTCTAGTGCATAATCCACAAGTGTTCGGTTTTCTTGTCTAAGGCGCAACAGTAATCTAGCTGCATTGACCTTTCTACCTGGAGGGTCAAAAGTTCTTCTGAAAGCAGCTACAAAGGCATTATAATTATATACTAACGGATTATCATTTTCCCACAATGGATTGGCCCATCTCAAAGCTTTCTCAACAAGTAATGTGATAATAAATCCAACCTTCGCCCTATCTGTAGGATAGGAGCGGGGTTGTAATTCGAAATGGATACCTATCTGGTTTAAGAAACCACGACATTTCTCTGGAGAACCACCATAACGTACAGGTGGAGTGATACGGGAAGAAGCACCTACAGTGGCTACCTCTAGACCTGAACTCACAGGAGAGATAGAAGTATTACGCATCTCCTCTGGTTGATTACTAGAACGAGATAGTAACGCCTGTAGTGCTAGAGCCATCTGGTCCATTCTGTGATCCATGGCGTCGAACCTAGTCAGAAGGACCAACCTGAGTGTTTGTACCTGCAGGATCCATTGGCCCTGTCGTAATGTCAGGATCGGGACAGGGATCCAACACGCAGAGTACAAACAGGTGGTAGGTACGTATACCGGACCTTAGAATGGCCGGACTTAACGTAAGGAGTAAGTAGAGAATGGTCTAGGAACAAGCCGAGGTCGAGGGAACGAGAGGACAGGTAAGCGAGAGACAAGCCGAGTCAAAGGGTAACAGAGATAAACAGAGTAATACAAACAAGCCGGGTCAGAACCAAAGAGACAACTAGAATACAAGAGCACTGAGTGACTAGACAGGCTAGAACCACGACAGGGCAATGAGCAGATGCCGAAAGCCTTACTTTATACCTTGATTCTAGAGGGTAATCACGCCCCCGACGAGTCCTGATTAGTGCTCGGGACTTGACTGACAGGTCGAGCCGGGTTGGCGTCATGACGTCGACTACTGAGCGTCGCGTCATATACGGAAGTGGATCCCTCGCGGTCGGCTTGTAAATGGCCGAGAGAACCGCGAGGAACGGAAGAAACAACCCCTCTGGAAGGATAAACGTCTAAGTCTCTCACCTCCTCTGAGGTAGAGACTACAGGTACCCTGACACCGTGACCATGACTTTGCGAGATACTAACTCTGAGTTGGACCATCGGGTGGAACCTCCGTGTTGAGATGAGTAGGTGGCCTCATGCGAATTTGACTAACTTCAGAACTTCTAATCCTTGGCAGGCTTGTTACTCGTGGATGAGCGTTA
Source organism: Pelobates fuscus (assembly GCF_036172605.1). Classification (NCBI taxonomy): domain Eukaryota; kingdom Metazoa; phylum Chordata; class Amphibia; order Anura; family Pelobatidae; genus Pelobates; species Pelobates fuscus. The sequence goes on along the minus strand of NC_086321.1, from coordinate 112,684,859 downwards.
CTCACAAATGGTAGGTTAGGTTAACCTGGATAACCACAGCGAAAAGGACTGTAAAGGCACCTGACGAACTATCTGTATTGATGCGAACCGAATAGAATAAAATGCAGTAATTCATAGTAGGAAAAAGGTGTGCGCTTAAGATAGGAACCTGAAAAGAGCTTTGATTGTGGTTTAAGCTTAAACGAGTTTGTAAAATAAATACCCCTTAATCGTTTACTTGATAGGCTTGGACCGTAAATGTGTGTATTATATGATGCCTATGGTGTTACTTCTTAAACAGAAACAGATAGCATGACTAAGTTCAAGAGGTCCTTCAGGATTAACTTCAAATAACATAGTGAAATGTATGCAGTACTGAATAACATGATGAATTAATTTAATTGCGCCTGGAGAACCCTGCGAGGGTCAAGCGTGCAGAGAGAAGACTATTAGTTGTTAAGGATTTGAATGGTATTGTTTGTTCGTGATGACGGCCGAGTGATGTCTCGATATTGATATGAAGCGAGAGGGAAATCTGTGTACCCTGTTTTCATTAGATTGCTAATGCTCTAACCTGTGTAGATTGTATAAGTGACGTAGACGTGAGAATTAAGCGATGGTACGAGTCAACGTATGTAATTTAGAACTCAACGTACTGAAAGACCCCTAATGGGTTGCAAAGTAACAAATACAAAATAAACTTGTAAGCAGTCACTACATGTAAGTAAGTGTCTAGAGGACCTGATGACGGTCCAATACGAAGCCTAACCTGTACAACGTGTAACGTAAAGGCAGCGTGTGCCCCCAATATACATATTCAACTGAAATTATATGTAAGAAAAAATGCCTGAAACGAATTGTTGGAGGAAACCGACGATCTTGGTTTCTACTAGATTGATATGGTACTTAGTGAATGTGGTATAATTGGATCACAAGTGAGTGACAAGTTGGGAAAATATATATCTTTGTACTGCTATAACTAGTTCTCTAGTAGACCCTTAGCCCGTCAGTGTTTTACGTATTGAAAGCATAGATTAGCCCTGTACGATAGTTTTGACATACTGTTTGTATTACTGTAAGGGTATGTAACTCATAATTGAAACTAACGCTATGACGGGGCAGAAAATAACCCGCTAGGATACCTGAACATAGTGGTTATGCGTGATGAGTCTGTAAGATGCCGCCCCCCAACTTACGAGGTGTGTGTGTGTGTGTGTATGTGTGTGAGAGTATGAGTGCATGAGTGCTGGCTGACTAGCTAGTGCCGCAATGCGGCGAAACGATTACTCTAGATTGGTGACCGGTGAGGCCCTGCTATTTGCCAAGCGGCTTGAGAGGCTCTATCTATGCGTTGGCGCGAGGGGATAACGTGGCCACTGAACGTTGTGGCGGGGTGTCGGCCTCTCAGTGAAAGTTAAACATAAGATAGCATAGGAGTGACAGATGAGGCCCTCTCTATGCCACAATGCGAGGTGACTAACTATGATTTTTCCCGAGGGGCGTAGTACCTCCGAGTATGAGGATGGGTGTTGGCCTCGCGGGACCGCTAGCCTAAGGCGAAGAAGCCAGGGGGAAATAACAACTAGTGGACGCCTAGGAAACCTGACAGCCAGCCACTGCTAGCTAAGAGGGAAGGTTAGTTAGTGAGAAAGGACATACCACGAAACGAAACGTGGGTGGTAATGAGTTAGGATCGTGCTGCTGACCGAAACTGGAGTGACCTGTGAGCACGTCGGGATCTAGATGGTCGGTACGTATAAACTAGAATGCATGTATGTGGTGTTCGAGGTGCCATAAACGAGGCCTTTTTTTTTTTTTCATGCAGATCTTGTTCATAGAACTGTTAAAAAAATGCGTACTCGCTTTTGCCGAGGCTTGTTCCTCGGAACTGTAGTGTGAACTTAAATGCACATGTCTATAAACATATGTGCTTGTCTGCGCAGAGGTGTACAAGTCAAGGTAATCAGGCAATCATAGGTCTTAAGTGCAACGCTGAATATGTCAGAATCTTTAAATAGGTTTAGTAATGTAATGCGCGGCGTAATTGTCACGTATGCAAGCTGTGTTTATTCAAAGCGTGTGCTGATGAATGTAAAATGTGCATAACAGTCAGAGCACCTCCCACTGACTGATCCCCCATTCTCATTCTAGTCAAATCGCGTATGGTTGCCTGTGCAGGGGTGCTCGATGGTAAATACGCTTGGTAGTGTAATGTGTAGGCATATGAAACAGAAAGTATATGCGTCAAAGTTAAGGCATAGTAATAAATAGTGCAGCAGTCAGGCAACTAAGTAATTTCAGAATTAAACAACCGTAACAGCGTATATATTGCCTCAAGAAAGTACTTATTATTTTACCTTGAGAGCATGGTGACTTTATTCCCTATTTAACATATATACAAATATACATACACATATACATATACACACATATATACATATATATACATACACACACACACTCATATAAAACAAATGCCAAAACAAACACAAATAAAACATTTTGTAAAAGCATCTCGAAAGTAAGCCATGAATATCACAACTTATAATTAATAAGAACTAAATAGCCTAAAAGAGCACAAGAACATAATCACCTGTTAATGTAAGTCATACGAACCGACCTGTCATACGCATTAGTTATCTAATTAAAACAGTTTACATAAATTATACCCCCATCTGACAGCAGAATTTCAACCAATTGATACTTGTAACAATGTTGTGAACGCGATTTGAGAAAAATGCCGTTTTGTATGAATGTAAAACTCTAGGTAGCCGGATGACTAAATGCAGAGAAGGAGATTTTTACGAATGAACATGTAAGCTGAACATTGCTTTGTATAGCCGAAATGAGTTACAATTTTTCAAAGCTTTAATACAAAATATATACTAGGAGATCAACCGTACTTTCAAGGTGTTGTTGGCATTGCACCGACTTGCGGTAAACGGGAGAATATTTATTTACCGTATTGAAGTGAATGCATGTTATAACTCAGAAGCAAATCTTCAATCACTAGATAACACTTAAAATTGTCATAAACAAAGCACAAGCTCGCGCAGAGAAACTGATTGTGGCAACTGACATTTAATGTGGATAAGTGCAAGATAATGCATCTTGGACGTAAAAACCCAAGGGCAGAGTACAGAATATTTGATAGAGTCCTAACCTCAACATCTGAGGAAAGGGATTTAGGGGTGATTATTTCTGATGACTTAAAGGTAGGCAGACAATGTAATAGAGCAGCAGGAAATGCTAGCAGAATGCTTGGTTGTATAGGGAGAGGTATTAGCAGTAGAAAAAGGGAAGTGCTCATGCCATTGTACAGAACACTGGTGAGACCTCACTTGGAGTACTGTACACAGTACTGGAGACCCTATCTTCAGAAGGATATTGATACCTTAGAGAGAGTTCAAAGAAGGGCTACTAAACTGGTTCATGGATTGCAGGATAAAACTTACCAGGAAAGGTTAAAGGATCTTAACATGTATAGCATGGAGGAAAGACGAGACAGGGGGGATATGATAGAAACATTTAAATACATAAAGGGAATCAACACAGTAAAGGAGGAGACTATATTTAAAAGAAGAAAAACTACCACAACAAGAGGACATAGTCTTAAATTAGAGGGACAAAGGTTTAAAAATAATATCAGGAAGTATTACTTTACTGAGAGGGTAGTGGATGCATGGAATAGCCTTCCAGCTGAAGTGGTAGAGGTTAACACAGTAAAGGAGTTTAAGCATGCGTGGGATAGGCATAAGGCTATCCTAACTATAAGATAAGGCCAGGGACTAATGAAAGTATTTAGAAAACTGGGCAGACTAGATGGGCCGAATGGTTCTTATCTGCCGTCACATTCTATGTTTCTATGTTTCTATGATTGTTTCGCCTAGTGAACCTTTAAGAAACTCTGTGTCATAACGTTAATGAGATGAACAAGACTGAATACGCCCAAATTACTTTACATTAACTTGTGTTACCAGACCTATATAGGGTGGCTCGAAGCCTAAATGAATCCCCATAAACACACTAGAAAGATGACCGATTACCTGTCAAGAATAATGTGGAAGTTGCACATCGGTTATAAAGATCGTTTACATGGAATGCTCTTCGCAACATTTGCTCATTAAAGTAATGACCTAATAACAACTGGGTACGGAGAGCAAACACAGAGTAATTTGCGTGAAGTATTGGGAGGAAAGTGAACGGGCGACAGAGAACTGTTGTATGTAGTTTAAAAGAAAAAGTTGAACGGCGAGAATAGCCCGAACGTGGCCATTCTCGCCGGTTACCTGGTGTACGTTAGTCTCTGAGTTTGGGAGAGTCTGTGCGAACAGAGGTTGGCGGGAAGCCGCAAGGAACGACGGAACCGGAAGCGCGTCGCCGAGGACCCGGAAGCTGTGCTGGCGAGAGGGAGACGAGCAAGCCAGAACTTCGAAACGGCGACGATAGGTAAGCTGGGATTTACTCGGGTTTAAATAGGGAAAAATTAACCCCTCCCACAACTTCAGGCATATTGCCTTCCATATATATTCCTGGACAGAACCTAGACCTGCTTGAATGCTACTACAACAGCAGACCCAGCAAGAGAGGCTACATGAAATGTATGTGGGAGCTATGGTTGAACAAGAGACCATCATCTACTCTAACACCAAACAGCTGGATGCACAACGTTTGAACATCTTCAAGAGAAATCTAGTGTCACAACTGTAATTAAAAGGACTACAGCAGAAATCAATCATGCACCATGAGGAGGAAGAAATTCCCATACCCACATTCTTAATTGCACCATAGAATTGCCAACCTTAACCGATACCCCAAGATGGCATAACAACAGATATAAGGGAAATTATTCTAAAAAAAACTAGCAGTCATTGACCAACAGACAAGACTACCGAAGATCACCGGAAAGCTACCACCAGACAGCATGCTGGCTGCAGTTAATGAAGCATTGTCCACAATCCCAACCTGCACCTTCACAGAGACCAACAGAAGCAATGCCCACCCTGGAGACTACGACTGGAAGCCAAGATAAAGACAACATGGAAGGAAGTTAGTAAGCTGGATCAACTTAACAGAGGTGGAAAGATCACAGAAAGATCCTGGCTGCTGTGGAAATACAAGGATCTGCCCATACCAGAGGCACTGGAAATGGCTAAGCAAAGACTGACAGCACTGGCAACCAGACTGAGCAGATACATCAGAGAAGCAGAAGCTAAGAGAATCAATGCCCTCTTTACCAAAGAACCATCCAAGGTGTATGCACAGCTACAGGGTAACCACCACAACTCCTCGCAAGACCCAGAGCTGACACTGAACAGTACTGGAAGAATATCTGGGAGAAAGAAGCATCTCATAACAATGAAGCCCAGTGGCTACTGGACCTAAAATCAGACCACTGCATGCTGCCAGAACAGGAACCAGTCACAATCACCACAAATTAACCAGCTACTAGCAACAGGCTCCCACCCTGAATGGCTAACACAAGGCAGAACAATACTGACCATGAAGGACCATCACAAGGGAACAACACCATCCAACTACCGACCAATAACCTGCCTCCCCACAACATGGAAGCTCCTGTCAGGCATCGTAGCCTCCAAGATCCAAGGGCATATGAGTCTGTAACGGATCCACTGGCACCCCGACTGGGTACCTCCGTTGAAAGATGTTCCTAGCGCTTCCAGAGGACTCCAAGCACTCCACCAGACACCATAAGCACCGCAGGCTGCAGCTATCTCCCTTCAGAACGAAGCAGGAACAAGCTCTTACAAGAGCTCAGTGATTATAGCAAGGGAATATGCCTAGCATAGCAATCCCTTGTAGCAGATTCCCCCAATAAGAGACAGGACTCAAGTTGAGGGTAAAAATAGAACTCTCTGGCTGCTAGCTTGCAGCCCTTTTTATTAGGTGCTCCCATGAAGGGGAGGGACACACACAGTAACATACATTAACCAATCACACAATAGTTACATCCCACACATAGCCCTCCCCTCTACCTGTAAACTAATTATCTGTACACACAGGAAAATACAATTATCATAGGTAGGGAAAATACAGTTTTTACACAACATTCATAACTCCCAAAATATACATCACATTCGCATAAAAATACATATTCACAATCAATCCATACATACTCAAAAATCATACGAATTGGACCAGGGGTTCAAAAGTTAGTACAAATGTGCATTTGACCTTCTGGAAGCATGGTTTTTCCAGCTCAACCTAGTTCCCCAGAATCCTCTATCCTGGAGACAATGGAGAAGCTGATTTAATTATATCCAGGGACAAACACAGCCTCCATTAAGCACATGTTACCAGCAACCACCAAAAGACATAAAAATACATAACTCCTGTTATACTAAACAGAACCCCCACATTCAACCCACCCCCAGATGGCTTGGATCTGAGCGCTCAACATATCCAAACAGCGCTCAGATGCCACAAACACAGTTCAAACGCCATGAGGTTTAAGTTTCGTATGGGCTGATGAGAGGGCCCATAATCCTGGGGCAGCCCAATAACCCACAGTGTGCCCAAATACCGTGCATAAAGGGCCAAATCGCCCAGGGACCGTAGTCACAGGGTAAGAGGCGGGCAAGCAGCCCCCTCCAAAACACAGTGGCGAAGTGGCTTTCGCTACAGAGTCAATATATGTGCAATACTCAGAAGGGGAATGGACACAACATCAGAGGATCAAAACACCAACTACTGGTAGACCAAGCAGTCACAAGGGATTCTAAGACCAGGCAGACCAATCTGTGCACTGCTTGGATTGACTACAAGAAAGCCTATGACATAATGCCACACACATGGATACTGGAATGCATGGCTCTCTACAAGGCTAGCAAGACAATAAGAGCCTTTATCAAGAACTTGATGGGCAAGTGGAAACAACTCTAGAAACCAATTAAATTACAATAACTCAAGTGAACATCACATGTGGCATATACCAAGGTGATGAGCTATCCCCAATACTGTTTTGCATAGATCTCAACCCCCTTAGCCAGATCATCAAGAAGAGTGGGTATGGATACAGGTTCAAGAGTGGAGCTACCATTAGCCACCTACTCTACATGGATGACATCAAGCTGTAGGCCAAAAATGAGTGGGACTTTGACTCACTGATACACCTAACTAGGATATACAACAAGTATGTCGTTCGGGCTAGAGAAGTGTGGGTGGATGATAGCAAAAAGAGGGAAGATGATCAGGACAGAAGGAGTTGAAGTTCCAGAAGGCCAAATATAAGATGTAGAGAACAGCTACAAGCACCTGGGAGTACCTCAACCGCATGGCAACCATGAGGAAGAGGTAAGGAGGATAGCAACATTCAAGTACCTTCAAAGAGTCAGACAGGTCCTGAAGTCCCAGCTCAATGGCAAGAACAAGATTCAAGCCATCAACACATATGCCCTACCGGTCATCAGGCACCCATGGTCACCATGGATATCAAGACCAGGAAACTACTTACTATGAATGGAGGATTCCACCTGAAATCCAGCACCCAGAGACTGTACACCTGCCGAAAGAAAGGAGGTTGGGGCCTGATGAGGGTCAAGACCACAGTCCTGGATGAAACACAGAGCATTCACACGTACATCACGAAGATGGCTCCCAAAGATGGACTGCTAAGGGAATGCCTGAGACTTCAACAGATAGAGGATGCGGAAAATGAGGAGGTACCTTGGCAAGACAAACCTCTCTATGGGGTGTACCACTAGCAGATAGTAGATGTGGCTCACATGACAAAATCCTACCAGTGCTTGGAAAAGGCAGGACTGAAAGACAGCACTGAGGCACTATTTCTAGCAGCATAGGAACAGGCACTCAGCACCAGATCAATAGAAGCTGGAGTCTACCACACCAGGCAAGACCCAAGGTGCAAACTGTGCAAAGAGATCTCTGAGACAGTCCAGCACCTAGTAGCCGGATGCAAGATGTTAGCAGGAACAACATACACAGAGAGACACAACCAAGTTGCTGGGATTGTTTACCGAAACATCTGCATAGAATATGTATTGGACTTGCCTAAGTCCAGATGGGAGATACCACAAAGGGTAGTCGAGAATGACAGGGCTAAGATCCTGTGGGACTTCAAGATCCAGACAGACAAGCAAGTGCTGGCCGTCCAACCCGACATTGTGGTGGTAGACAAGGAATGGAAGACTGCAGTCGTGGTTGATGTGGCAATACCCAGTGACTAAAACTTCAGGAAGAAGGAACATGAGCAGAACCAGCAGAAATGCCAGATAAGTTCATTAAAAAGCCCTATATTTGACCTTGTAACTTTCCAAAACCCCTCAAAACCTGCACATGGTGGGTACTGGTGTACTCATGAGACCTCAATGAACACGAATATGAGCATTGCAGAGCAATAAAATGTATACTGACAATTATATAATCAGTAAAAGTGTACATTTTGCAAATTTTGGCTAGGGTTTTTCATTAAGTGGCTACTAAAAAAAGATTGGAAGTACTCTGTTTTGAATATCCTGGGTTGTCTATTTTGCAAGTGGTATGCCATATGGGGGTAATTTTCATCCCTCAGCTGCCATTTGGTCTCAAATGCAACATAGGCCCAGCAAACCAATCTGGCAAATATCAATGTGTTAAACAATGAAATGGGCAACCCTATATTTAACCCAGTAACTTTTGAAAATACCATGAAACCTGTACATAGGGTGCATTGTTGTACTCATGGGATATCACAACATACAAATATGTGTATTTAATTGCAGTAAACGTTAACAGTATTATGACACAGTTAAAATAAAATGAACAACTTGGAAAATAACATGTCTTCATTTTCCACACTATTTTAAATGTTATTTCTATTACATTAGGTACCATACATAAATATTTGATGTGAAATGAAAGCCCTGTTTTTCCTGAACAGAATGCTATATAATAAGTGTGAGTGCACATAATAGGTAAAGAGGTAAATCATGCTTGAACAGACATGTAGCTCAAATTATAGGTTTTGTTTTTGTTTAGAATTCAGGGTTAAGAGCTTAATGGACATAAATACATACACAATATAACATTTATGTTTATTTTCTAGTGTGGAACTGTTTTGTTCAGCTGGATTGTACAATCTTTCCCCACTGTTTAAAGACATTTTGTTGCAATTTGTCTCGCTGTTAGATTTTATCAAATGAAAACAAAATTACAAGTAAAAACTTGTACCAATGAAATGATGATTGATGATTTTCAATCCCCAAGTATCCATTTTCCACTGTTTAGGCATCTGTAATCACTGTTTTTTGTGTATTGAAGAACAAAGAAAAATTGAAGATTATGCTAGCTTTAGTGTACTAATAATCTTAATTTTAATAAGGACAGGAGGCGAGTATTTTGCATTAACTCTCTTTACTAAACTCCACAGCAGTAAAGAAAAACGTAAAAAGTAACATTAAATCACTGAGCAGCATAGTATATATAAGGGTCATGCTGCCTGTACACTTCCTCTTTCTTTAAGCGACATCCAAGTCCAGACTGAGCTCGAAACGATAGAAACCAACAAAACTGTCAACAACGGTCTCTGATGAGCAGAACTTTATGAGACTCCTGGTAAATGAGGTTGGAAAAAGACGAAACAAAGCCTTTATCCTTGTAAGCGGGGTCGTGAAGGTAACCGAACCAACAACCAGTGGGGGTCCTGAAGAGGATTACACTGAAAGAAGAATATGAAATAGGTTAGGTACTGAACCATAACTGGGCACGCATGAGAGCCATATCAGAGTGTGACAACCTAAGTGAGTAGATACACAATTAGTGAGTGTAATGTAAGGTCAATTACGTGGTATGTGTAATTACGTGGTGTAACGTAACCTGGCTGTCCAAGACCTAGTTCTGGGATGAGAGACAGGGCAGAAACGATATATGCCCCAAGGAAAGTAGAAAACACCGACGAGCCAACGCAAAGCGTCCGTCCCCTTGAGATCCACTCCCCCGAGGAGTCAGGGTAGGGAACCAAAGGGAGGGAAAATACTCGCCTCCTGTCCTTATTAAAATTAAGATTATTAGTACACTAAAGCTAGCATAATCTTCAATTTTATAACATGACAGGAGGCTTCCTATTTTGCAATTTTAACGCTGAAGGAGAGATGTCCCATCAGAAGGGGGAGTGCGAAAATAAAAGGTACGGAAAGTGGATTCCCGAGACCAATCCGCCGCTTGGACTAGGAGTCGGCCCGACGTCGAGTTCCGAGCGAGGAGGAAACCGAAACGTATCTGCGCAGGGTAGACACGACGCAGAGTTGCGGATCGTCGGGGAAAAAAGGGTAGAAAAACCGAAGTCGAACCCGACTAGTGCGACGGGAACGTGGAATGTGACCGCCTCCGGGGCAATCTCGAAGGCGTCAACGTCGAAGGCTCGATCGTTCGATACCCGTCGAAAGGAAACGAGGCAGAGCAGAAAAGCGCACTCAGCCGACAAAAGGCGTAGGGAGAGGCGGTGATTAGGGAGCCAATCCCTTAAAAAACGGAGAACCAGCCCAACATCCCATAGGTGAGAGTACCTGGGAGCTGGGGGGCGGCGGAGCCACATACCGCGGAGCAGGCGGCAGACGAGAGGGTTTTTGCCGACCGGGAGGTCCCCTATGGGTGTGTGGGCCGTCGAAATCGCGGAGCGAACAACGTTAACCGAACGGTAGGAGCAGCCCGACGAAAACAAGGATGAAAGGAAATTGAGACTCATGGGAATAGGTGCTGTAAATGAATCGGAGTCCCGTTCCATGCACCAAGTAGACCAGGAGGCCCAAGCTGAAAGGTAGCAGCGTCTAGTTCCAGGGGCCCAGGAATCCCATAAGAGGTCCCTAGTAGTCTGCGATAGTCCGCTGACTTGCCAGGAACCCCGGAAGGAGTCCAAACCACCAGGGGTAGGCGAACTTCCAAGGGAAGCGGATGGAGATTCCCTTTGGGATCCGTGAGCGGCTCCGGAAAGGATGGCAGGAGGAGGGGATCCCTGCAGGAGGTGGCCAGGAGGTCCGGGAACCATGGCTGGCTCTGCCACAAGGGTGTTATGAGGACCAAAGTGACCAGTTGCGTCCGTATCTGGTGTAATGTTCTCGCAATCATGGCAAATGGGGGAAATGCGTAGGCTCCGGTTGTCGGCCATTGTTGTAGAAATGCGTCCGTCGCCTTGCTCTCCGGGTCCGGGAGCCAGCTGAAGAACTCCGGGGTCTGATGGTTGTTGCGGGATGCGAAAATATCCAGGTAAAAGGGACCCTTCCGGGTCGCTAGGGCTCTGAAGATCCTCGTGTTTAGTCTCCAGTCGCTGACGTCCCTCCAGTGGTGAGAGTCGGCCGTGAGGTAGATTTCTCCGGGTAGGCATTCAGCCTGGAGAGCGATGTTGTGGGGTAGGCAATAATCGAAAATGTCCCTCGTGATGTCGGACAGTAGACGTGAGCGTGCGCCCCCCGGGCGATTGATATACCGGACTGCGGAGACATTGTCCATGCGTAGGAGGATGCAGCAGTTGGATCTGTCTCGGGCCAGGCTGCGGATCGCGAAAGACCCTGCCAGGAGTTCCAGGCAGTTTATGTGCATGGAGAGTTCCTGTGCTGTCCATGTTCCTCCTGTGGAGATGGTCCCGTTGGTGGCACCCCAGCCCCACAAGCTGGCGTCTGACTCCAATATGAAGTCTGGGGTGTCCCCGAATATGGCCCTGCTGTTCCAGGCTTGCATGCTGCCCAGCCACCATGCTAGTTCCTCGGGAACTTCTGTCGTCACCAGGACGGTTTGATCGTACGTGGGCCTGTGGTGCAGGTACCTCGCCTTGAGGCATTGCATGGCACTGTAGTGGAGGGAACCCAGGAATATGGCCTGAATGGAGGCGGAGGGGAGTCCCACAATCCTGGCCAGGTTGCGGAGAGGGATGGAGTCACGACGGATTACTCTGCGGATCTCCTTGCGAATAGACGAGATCTTTGAGGCAGGAAGCTTCAGAGTGCATGTTGTCGAGTCGATCTCGAAGCCCAGGAATTGTATCGTCTGGGACGGGGTCAATTCCGATTTCTGTTGGTTCACCACGAAGCCCAGAGATTCCAGTAGAGTCACTGCGAGATGAGTGTGTTGACGCAGACTGCGTTCGCTGGAGCAGAAGAGGAGCAGGTCGTCCAGGTAGATGATGCATCGGATGCCCCTGGATCTCAGGTGGGCCACCGGTTCCAGGAGTTCGGTGAAACACCAAGGGGGCGAGCTGAGCCCGAAAGGGAGGCAAGTGAATTGCCAAGGACGGTCGTGCCAGAGGAAACGTAGGAGGGTTCGGCAGTTCGGATGCACAGGGACCGACAGGTATGCGTCTTTTAGATCTAGCCTGGTGAACCAGTCGTTGCTTTGTAGGAGGTCCCGCAGAAGGTGGATGCCCTCCATCTTGAAGTGGTGATACGCTACATACGCGTTGAGGCCGCGCAGGTAGACGACCAGACGGTATTCTCCCGTCTTCTTCCGGACCAGGAAAATATTGCTGAAGTAACCTCCCCAGTCGTGGGTCGGCTGAATAGCCCCTTTGTCCCGAAGTTCGCGTAGTTTCGCGTTGACGAGGTATTGGTCGGAGGATGACATGTGGAAGGGACGAGGAGGCTGTGTCTGAATGGGGGTCCCTACTAGGTCTATGACATATCCCTGAACCGTTTGTAGGATCCACGTTTCTGAGGACAGAGCGGCCCAATTCTGGGAAGAATGGGAAATACGGCCTGCAGGGCAGGTGCAAGGCAACAATGGAGGAATACGGGTGCTTACCTGTAGCAAAGCGGGAACGTCCTCGTCCGTGTGGACCACGGCCTCTGTCCGAGCCTCGGGAGAAAGGTTGTTGCCTGTACTCCCGTGTTGGGTATAAAGGTGTCGGTTGAGTACGGAGGCCTGACGGCCAGAAACGGCTGGCGGCCCGGCCCCGTTGCCGGCCAGCCCTTCCAAAAACACCTCTGGTGGGATAGCTCCGGAAGACTCTGCGCATAGATAATTGCGCCTTATTAAGTGAAGTGAACATGTTCACGTGTTTGTTAAGTTCCTTGAGGAACGGTTCACCAAACAATTTCCCTTGTGCCTGGGGCCCAATCTCCTTTGTGCCAAGCTCTGCCAATTTACCGTTAATACGGTATAACGCTGCTTTCCGTCTCTCAGAAGAGAGCGTAACATTAGTGTTTCCAAGGAAACAAAAACAACTTTGTGCCCACTCACGTACATCGTGTGCCCATTCCCTGATGGCAGGGAAGGAATCGGCTTTGGCAAGGGCGTCATCTGCCAGGTACATAATGCGGGCCAGAGGGCCAATGGAGTCCAGCAGGTTATCCTGAGCGCCGAATAGGCCTTTCTCTACCCTTCGTCGAGGGTCTCTCCCACTGCGCATCATGAAGGTTGTCATAACCTTGTCAAATTCGGGAGTGTTAGCCAGTTTATCTGGCAGGGAAGGGCGTGGGCATTCGGATCTGAGCCGTTTGCGGACCTCTTTCTCCAGGGCTTGCGAAGCCAGAGGTGCATGAACCTGGAGAGGTGTGTCAGAATCAAGAGGGTGTTCTGCGTCTGCAGTGTCTTCAGTACCCCCTGTCTGGGCCGCACCCAGAAGAGTCTGTCGCATGAGAGCGGAGACAGATTTCTTGTCCGAACCCCAAGCGTCGTAGTCTGACGTCAGCTTGCCATAATCTAGCACTGACATGGAATGGGAAGGACCTTTACTTTGTCCAAAGAGTAATCCTGACGTGGGGTTGGGGTACTAGCTTTGGCAGATTTGCGCTTGGCTGGTGCCTTACCCTTGAGTGGTTCTAGTGCCTGATCCTCGCCTTTCTCGTGGCGTTTCCTATGATGGCAATCATCCCTGGTCCGATAGCCGGACATATCCGAATCTGACTCATGGCAAGGTCGCCTGCGAGTAGGCTTGGGCACCTCTGTAGTGCGTGCCTTGGAGAGTGCCTTCTCCATCGAAGCAGCGACAGCTGCGTTGATCATCGCTTGGAAGTCCACAGGGATGTTCTGGGAGTCTTCCATGATAAGGGTAGGCAGATATAATTCATAAATAGGCAAAGTATAAGTGGGGGCACCCAGGTCTTAAACATAGGCGTAGGGTCAGTAGATGTGGGACTTGTGGTGGGTGACAGCACCACCCAGTATAAAACCCCAGCAGGGTATAGTTGGTGACCTTATGAAACTGGGGCTCACCCAGTTAGAGAGAACTGCAACAGCTAGTCTCCCAATAAGCAGCGTGGTACACAAGTACGTATAATGGGGGCTCACCCCGGTTGCACAGGGTTGGTACCCTTAAGTGCAGGTCACAATAATAAGCAGGCAGCAGCACTGACCTGACTGACCCAGCCACAGAGTATAAGCTTTCAGTGAAGGTAATCCTGTCACTCACAGTGATGAAATTCACAGCCACAGAGTATAGATTTTCAGAGTAGGAAATCCTGTCATTCACAGATACAGAGTATAGACTTTCAGTGTAGGAAATCCTGTCACTCACAGTGAAGCAATTCACAGCCACAGAGTAAAGGCTTTACAGTGTAGGTAATCCTCAGAGAAGGACTTCACACTAGGGCTTCAATCCAGCACAAAAACAGGCAGTAGGCACCTCAGACTGCAAGCACTGAGTCCCCAGGGAAAACCGGCGCGATTTTCGCGATCCAAAATGGCGGCCGCGAGTGTAGGCCACAAGCCGGGGACTAAATTTGAGGCCGGCCGCGGGCAGGTGCAGGCCGGCGCGAAAAAGATCGCGATCAATTCCGGTCGCGAGAAGGGGGCCCAGGAGGGCACCCCAAGGTAGAAAAACCAGGGGAAAACCTGAGGGAAGCCTAAGGGGGAGCCCAGGGAGTCCCAGGGCCGGCAGAGGGGCAGGGCAGGAGAAGGAACTGAACTAAACAGGCTAATCCTATCCCACAGCCCTGAAAACAGTAAAAATAATATAAATGCAACTAGAAACAGTACATAAATAAAGGTAAATACAATGAAATAAGTTAAACAGACTAATATAAATAATGAATGCAAAGAGGCTCTGGAGGAGCCAAATAGTCTGACCTGTCTGCGTGGAGCAGTAAAGAAAGAGGAAGTGTACAGGCAGCATGACCCTTATATATACTATGCTGCTCAGTGATTTAATGTTACTTTTTACGTTTTTCTTTACTGCTGTGGAGTTTAGTAAAGAGAGTTAATGCAAAATAGGAAGCCTCCTGTCATGTTATAAAATTGTATTACATGCTGCATATATTTTCCATGACAAGGTACAAATATTTATGCATACTCTAGTATGAACGGGACCAGACTGGGAAAAATATTTGTCCCCGACATCTAAAGGCAGAGCAGCCCAATATGAGAGGGTGTGGGGAGAGAAGGGGCATGTTATGTTATTACCAATGATGCTCACACCCCCTGTTAGTTTGATGAACCTCCAGGGAAAATTACCTGCGTTTGTTTTACACAACACAAGCAAATATAATGACATATGTGCACTGTGTTTATTGGTTAATTGTCTCTGGTATCCCCATAAGTGGGATCCCATAAGTGGGATCAGAGGGCAAAAATGGGACATTGCAATAAAGGGTGTTGTTCATGTGTTGGCAATCTGCTTGTAGAAGTGTGTGTGGGGCAGCAGCTGTTTATGGTGTAATGTGTGCAAAGAGGTCTGTTTGTGGTGTGGGTAAGGACAGTAGTGTTTAAGAATGTCCACAGGTTAAGTGTGAGCATCTATGGCTGTAGAGAGAGAAAGAGTGTGCGTCTAAATTGTGTAGTGTGTGCATTTGTTTTGGGGCTTGTAGTGTCTTGGTGCTTCAGGTAGTGGCAGAACTAATGTAGTGAGGGCCCTAGAGAAATAATTTGTTTTGGGCAGCCCTTCTAGTGCAAGGCTATGGCAGCTGGTGTTCTACCATTTGCCCATCTTGCAGAGTTGAATCTGTAAGCAGTGTTTGAATGTAATCATGGTTTTGTATGTGGGCATGTAAGGGTGTATTTGTGTTTAGTGTTTGCATTGCGATGCAGTGGTATACTTCTATGTAATGTTTCCATTTGAATGCAAAGGTGTGTTTTTATGTAGTTTTACAAATGCAGGTGTACTTTAGTGTGTTGTGTTGGTGCTTGAATAAAGGAGTGTTTGTATATAATGTTGGTATTTGACTGCAGGTGTACATTTGTATGTAATGTTTACGTTTGATTGCAAGGGTATGTTTGCATGTAGTGTTGGTGTTTGATTGCTGTGATGTATGCACATAAACACACATACACTGCCACAAACATACACAGAGGGACACACATACACATTTACGCACACACAGATACACACAATGATACATTGACGCATACACTCACATATACACAAACTGACATACACACACATACTCACACTTATTCACAGATACACTCATAGAAACACTGACAAACCCACTATACAAACGCTGACACTGTCACACTCACACACTGACAAATACACACAGACACCCACATGCCATAGTGGTTATGGTGCTTGGAGTGTTCTTTTAAAAGAGATTTGATTTTTTACATAGACAGTGTATTTTTTCATGACCACATGGATTCACATTGATGATCAAAGATCAGATAGATAGATAGACCTGATTTTTCCCCCTTTCTTTCTCAAATACCACGTACATACAGTATCTCACAAAAGTGAATACACCCCTCACGTTTTTGTAAATATTATCAATAATTATATCAATTCATGTGACAACACTGAATAATTTACACTCTGCTACAATGTAAAGTAGTAAGTGTACAGCCTGTATAATAGTGTAAATTTGCTGTCCCCTCAAAATAACTCAACACAAAGCCATTAATGTCTAAATCGTTGGCAACAAAAGTGAGTACACCCCTAAGTGGAAATGTCCAAATTGGGCCCAAAGTGTCAATATTTTGTGTGGCCACCATTATTTTCCAGCACTGCCTTAACCCTCATGGGCATGGAGTTCACCAGAGCTTCACAGGTTGCCACTGGAGTCCTGTTCCACTCCTCCATGACAACATCACAGATCTGGTGGATGTTAGAGTCCTTGCGCTCCCCCACCTTCCATTTCATAATGCCCCACAGATGCTCAATAGGGTTTAGGTCTGGAGACATGCTTGGCCAGTCCATCACCTTTACCTTCAGCTTCTTTAGCAAGGCAGTGGTCGTTTGGGCATAGTTATCATGTTGGAATACTGCCCTGCGGCCCAGTCTCCAAAGGTAGGGGATCATGCTCTGCTTCAGTATGTTACAGTACATGTTGGCATTCATGGTTCCCTCAATGACCTGTAGCTTCCCAGTGCTGGCAGTACTCATGCAGGCCCAGACCATGACACTCCCACCGCCATGCTTGACTGTAGGCAAGACACGCTTGTCTTTCTACGCCTCATCTGGTTCCCGCCACACATGCTTGACACCATCTGAAGCAAATTGGACCACAGGACATGGTTCCAGTAATCCATGTCCTTAGTCTGCTTGTCTTCAGCAAACTGTTCCTCCTCCTTTCCCTGTCCCTCAGTGTTCCTTTCCCTTCCCCTTCCTTTCCCTGTCCCTTAGTGTTCCTCTCCCCTCCCCCCTCTGTTCCCTGTCGCTTAGTGTTCCTCTCCCCCCTCCATCCTTTTCCTGTACCTTAGTGTATCTCTCCCCTCCTCTCCCTGTCCTTGGTGCGCCACCCACCCCCAGGCCCGGACTGGCCATCGGGCAAACCGGGCAAATGCCCGGTGGGCCGCGATGGCCACGGCCGAGGCCGGGGAGATCCAGCCGGTCTATGCAGGGCCGGCGCTATCCGAGCGCCGGCCCCGCTGTGTTGCATGAAGGGCCGGTGGGTAGATCGAAGATCTCCCTCACCGGCCCACATGCTCTCAAATGCGGCCGCCGGCTGGGAGAGAGATAGGGAGGGAGCCAGCCTGGAGAGGCGGACCCGGCGGAGCTCTAACTTGCAGCTCCGCCGGGTTTCTCTCGCGAGATCCGGGCCGTTGCCATGGCAACCGGCCCGGTCTCGCGAGAGTGAACTCTAGCCCGAAGGCTAGAGTTCACTTACCACGAGGACCACCAGGGATGGATGTCAGCGCCCCCCCTCCAGGCTACAGGTAAGAAGGGAAGGGGGGGATATAATATATTTATTTTAAATAATTAAAAAAAAAAAACAACAACTCAATATTGCCATTTACCTGCCTCCCCTCAATACACAATCCTTGCAAACACACACATCACCCTCACCCAGCACCCTAACATTCACACAGCACCCTAACATACTCACACAGCACCCTAACATACTCACACAACACCCTAACACTCACCCAGCACCCTAACATACTCACCCAGCACCCTAACACTCACCCAGCACCCTAACACTCACACAGCACCCTAACACTCACACAGCACCCTAACATACTCACCCAGCACCCTAACATATTCACATAGCACCCAGCACCCTAACATACTCACCCAGCACCCTAACACTCACACAGCACCCTAACATACTCACACAGCACCGTAACACTCACCCAGCACCCTAACATACTCACACAGCACCCTAACACTCACACAGCACCCTAACATACTCACACAGCACCCTAACACTCACCCAGCACCCTAACATACTCACCCAGCACCCTAACATACTCACCCAGCACCCTAACACTCACCCAGCACCCTAACACTCACCCAGCACCCTAACATACTCACCCAGCACCCTAACACTCACACAGCACCCTAACATACTCACACAGCACCCTAACATACTCACCCAGCACCCTAACACACTCACACAGCACCCTACCATACTCACCCAGCACCCTACCATACTCACCCAGCACCCTAACATACTCACCCAGCACCCTAACATATTCACATAGCACCCAGCACCCTAACATACTCACCCAGCACCCTAACACTCACACAGCACCCTAACATACTCACACAGCACCCTCACATACTTACACAGCACCCTCACATACTCACCCAGCACCCTAACACTCACCCAGCACCCTAACGTACTCACCCAGCACCCTAACGTACTCACCCAGCACCCTAACGTACTCACCCAGCTCCCTAACGTACTCACCCAGCTCCCTAATGTACTCACCCAGCTCCCTAACGTACTCACCCAGCTCCCTAACGTACTCACCCAGCACCCTAACATACTCACCCAGC